>NW_026652288.1:102449826-103015855 GCF_009828535.3 Hylobates moloch | reverse complement strand
TTGAGTGTGTGTCCAGATTCACTTTGTTGTATGTGCATGTCCAGTTGTTCCAGCACCATGTATTGAAAAGACTGTTTTCTCCATAGTATTGACTTTGCTCCTTCGCCAAAGATCAGTCAATTATAGTTATGTGGGTCTACTTTTGCTCTCTCTATTTTGTTCCATTGATCTATTTGTCTATTATTTTGCCAATATCACATCATCTTGATTACTTTTTATAGTAAGTCTTGAAGTCGGGTAGTGTCAGTCATCCAACTTTGTTTTTCTCTTTCAATACTGTATTGGCTATTCTGGGTCTTCTGCCTCTCCACATAAATTTTAGAATCAGTTTGTTGATTTACACAAAGTAACTTGCTGGGATTGACAGTATATGAAATCGATAGAGCAATTGGGAAGAACTGACATCTTGACAATAATTGAGTCTTTGTATCTATGGACATAGAATATCCTTCATTTATTTAGTTCTTTGATTTCTTTCATCAGCGTTTTGTAGTTTTTCTCAAATAAAGCTTGTAAATATTTTATTAGATTTATCTCTTAAGTATGTCATCTTTTGGGTGTGCTGGTGTAAATGGTATTGTGTTTTTAATTTCAAATTCCACTACTTTATTGCTGGTGTATAGGAAAGCAATTGACTTTTATATATTAACCTTATATCCTGCAAACTTGCTATAATTGCTTGTTAGATCCAACAGCATTTGGTTGATTCTTTTGGATTTGCTAGATAGATAATCATGTCATCTGTGACCAAAGACAGTTTTGCTTATTCCTTTCCAATCTGTAGAGCTTTTATTTCCTTTTCTTGTCTTCTTGTATTAGCTAGGACTTTCAGTACAATGTTGAAAGGCATGGTGAGAGGAAACATCCTTGCTTTGCTCCTGATCTTAGTGGGAAAAAAGCTCTGAGTCTCTCACCAGTAAATGTGACGTTCACTGTAGGTTTCTTATAGATATTCTTTACCAAGTTGAGGAAGTTCTCCTCTATTCCTAGTTGACTGAGTGGTTTTGTTTTTTTTTTAACCATAAGTGGGCATTCAATTTTATTAAATTGTTTTTCTGCATTTATTGAGATGATCATGTGATTTTTCTTCTTTAGTCTGTTGATGTGATAGGTTTTACATTACATTTATGTTACATTTACATTACATTTACATTAACTGATTTCTGAATGTTGACTCCGACTTGCATACCTTGGATAAATTACACTTGGTTATGGTGTATAATTTACACATTGTTGGCTTTTATTTGCTAATTTTTTTGAGCATTTTTACATCTGTGGTTAAGAGAGAGATATTGGTCTGTACATATTCTTTTCTTGCAATATGTTTGTCTGGTTTTGGTACTAGGGTGACGCTGGCCTCGTAGAATGAGTTAGGAAGTTTTCCCTCCGCTTCTATCTTCTGAAAGAGGTTGTAAAGAATTGATAAAATTTCCTTTTAAAATGCTTGTTAGAATTCACCAGTGAACTCATCTGGACTTGGTGCTTATTGTTTTGGAAGATTATTAATTGTGAATTCAATTATTCAATTTCTTTAATAGGTATAGGCCTATTCTCGGCTCATTGCAACCTCTGCCTCCTGGGTGCAAGCGGTCCGCCTGCCTCAGCCTCTCAAGTAGCTGGGATTACAGGCACGTGCCACCACACATGGCTAATTTTTTTTTGCTTTGTTTTTTAGTAGAAACAGGGTTTTGCCATGTTGCCCAGGCTGGTCTTGAACTCCGGAGCTCAGGCAATCCGCCAGCCCTGGCCTCCCAAAGTGCTAGGATTACAGGTGTGAGCCACTGTGCCTAGCCTTCTGATTGCCTATTTCTTCTTACGTGAATTTTAGCAGATTGTGTCTTTCAAGGAACGTCTCTTTCATCTAGGTTATCAAATTTGTGAGTATAGAGTTGTTCATAGTATTCCTTCATGTTTCTTTTAACGGCCATAAGATCTGCAGTGATGTTCCCTTTTTCATTTCTGATGTTAACAATTTATGTCCTCTCCTATTCTTAGTTTGCCTGCCTTTTATTTTCTTTATGCTTTCAAGGTATCAGCTTTTCAAACCTTCAAAATCAGGTTTTCTTGATTTATCTGTTAATTTTCTGTTTTCAGTTGCATCTCGATTTCTGCTCTAATGTTTATGTCTTTTCTTCTGCTTACTTTGGATTTAATTTGCTTTTCTTTTTTTTTAGTTTCTTGTGGAGGAAGTTTAGATGATTGATTTGAGAGCTTTCTTCTTTTTAAATATTTGCATTCAATGCTATAATTTGCCCTCTAAGCACTGTTTTGGTGAATCTACACATTTTGATAAGCTGTGCTTTCACTTGTATTTAGTTCAGAATATTTTAAAATTTCTTTTGAAATTTCTTCTCTGATTCATATGTTATTTAGAAGTGTATTGTTTAATCTCCAAGTACTTGGGAATTTTCCAGCTATCTTTCTGTTATTGATTTCTAGTTTAATTCTACTGTGATCTGAGAGCAGACATTGTGTGATTTCTATTCACTTAAATTTGTTAAGGTGTGCTTTATGTCCCAGAATGCTATCTTGGTGAACTTTTTTTTGTTTGTTTTTTGTTTCTTTTTGGGTTTCTTTAGACAGAGTCTCGTTGTGTCACCCAGGCTGGAGTGCAATGGGGTGATCTTGGCTCACTGCAACCTCTGCCTCCCAGGTTCAAGCAATTGTCCTGCCTCAAGCCTCCTGAGTAGCTGGGATTACAGGCATGTGCCACCATGCCAGGCTAATTTTTGTATTTTTAGTAGAGATGGGGTTTCACCATGTTGGCCAGGCTGGTCACGAACTCCTGACCTCAGGTGATCTTTCCATGTGACCTTGAGAAGAATGTGTATTCTGCTGTTGTTGGATGAAGTAGTCTATAGATGTCCATTATATCCAACTGATTGATCGTGTCGTTGACTTCAACTATATTATTACTTATATTCTGCCTCCTGGATCTGTCCACTTTTGATAAAAGGGTATTGAAGTCTCCAGCCAAAATAGTGGATTCATCTACTTCTCCTTGCAGTTCTGTTGCTTTTTGCCTCACCTATTTTGATGCTCTGTTAGGAGCATAAATTAAGGGTTGTTATTTCTTCTTGGAGAATTTCTCTCTTTATTATTGTATAATGCCCTCTTTATCCGTGATCACTCTCCTTGCTCTGAAGTCTATGCTTTCCAAAAGTAATATCTCTATCCTTGTTTTCCTAATTACTGTTACTGTGTTATATCTTTCTCTATACATTTACTTTAAATCTATCTGGATTCTTATATTTAGAGTTTGTTTCTTGTAGACAACATGTAATCAGGTCTTGTTTTTCAATTCACTTTGACAATCTCTGTCCTTTAGTGGGTGCATTTAGGCTGGGCACAGTGGCTCACACCTATAATCCCAGCACTTTGGGAAGCTGAGGCAGGAGGAACACTTGCATCTAAGGGTTTGAGACCAGCCTGGGGACCACAGTGAGACCCCCATCTCTATGAAAAATAAAAAATTAGCCCTGCATAGTGGTGCGCACCTGTAGTCCCAAGTACTCTGGAGGCAGAAGTAGGAGGATTGCTTAAGCTTTGGAGGTCAAGGCTGCAGTGAGCCGTGGTTGTGCCACTGCACTCCAGCCTGGGTGACAGAGTGAGACCCTGTCTCAAAATAATAATAAAATAATGATAATAATTATTTTTAAAATGGGTGCATTTAGGCCATTGATATTCAAAGTGATTATTGATGTAGGTGAATGAATATTACCATATTTATTGTTGTTTTCTATAAGTTGTCCTGGTTCTTTGTTCTTATTTTGTCTTCTACTCTTTTTCTTCCTTTTGTGTTTTAATTGAACATTTTATTATTCCATTTCCTCTTCTTTCTAAGCATATCAATTTTTTTTTTTTTTTTACTTTTTTAGAAGTTGCCCTAGAGTTTGCAATATACATTTACAACTCATCCAAGTCCACTTCAAATAACACTATACCAGCTAGGTGCAGTGGCTTATGCCTAGTCTCCCAGTGCTTTGGGAGGCCAAGGTGGGAGAATCACTTGAGTCCAGGAGTGAGCCACGATGGCACCACTGCACTCCAGCCTGAGTGTGATCCCATCTCAAATAAAACAAAAAATCCAAAACACACACACACACACAAACAAACCCCAAACAACACTATATCACTTATGGATAGTACAAGTAACCTAGGATAACAAAATAATTTTAATTCCTCCCTTCCATCCCTGGTATCATTGCTGTCATTCACTTCACTTATATGTAAGCATATACAGTTAAGTACATTGCTGCTATCATTATCTTGAACAGACTGCTATCTATCAGATCAATTAAGAATGAGAAAAATAAGGCCAAGCACGGTGGCTCATACTGTAATTACAGCACTTTGGGAGGCTGAGGCAGGTGGATCACCTGAGGTCAGGAGTTCAAAACCAGCCTGGCCAACATGGTGAAACCCCATCTCTAATAAAAATATAAAAATTAGCTGGGCACGATGGTGTGCCCCTGTAATCCCAGCTACTCAGGCTGAGGTAGGAGAATTGGGTGAACCTGGGAGGCAGAGGCTGCAGTGAGCAGAGATGAGACTACTGCATTCCAGCCTGGGCAACAAAGTGAGACTCCATTTCAAAAAAAAAAGAAAGGTTTTTATTTTACCTTCACTTGTTCCTTCTCTGATGCTCTTCCTTTCTTTATGTTGATCCCAGTTTTTGATTTGTATAATTTTTCTTCTTTCTAAATAACTTCTTTTAACATGTCTTACAAGGCAGTTGTATTGGAAAAAGAATTTTCTCAATTTTTGTTTTTCTGAGAAAGTCTTTACTTCCTTGTGTTTGAAGGATAATTTTGCAGGGTACAGAATTCTGGGTTGGTGGTTGTTTTCTCTCAACACCTTAAGTATTTTAGTCCATTCTCTTCCTGTTTGCTTTGTTTCTGAAGAGAAGTCAGATATAATTCTTACCTTTGCTCTTCTGTAGATAAGATGTTTCTTCCCTCTGGCTTCTTTCAAGATTTTCTTTATCATTGATTTTCTATAGTTTGAATATGATATGCCTGGGTGTATTTTGGGGGCATTTATCCTGCTTTGTGTTCTCTGAGCTTCTGGAATCTGTGGTTTGGTATCTGATCTTAATTGAGGGAAATTCTCAGTCATTATTCTTTCAGATATTTCTTCTTTTCCTTTCTCTCATTCTTCTCCTTTTTATATTCCCATTTACACCATTTGTAGTTGTCCCGCAGTTCTTGGATGGTCTGTTCTATTTATTTCAGTCCTTTTTATGTTTTCTTTTCAGTTTTGAAGGTTTCTATTGAAATACGCCCAAGCTCAGATATTATTTTCTTAGCCATATCCAGTCTACTAATAAGCTCATTGAAGGCATTCTGCTTTTCTGTCACGGTGTTTTTTTATCTCTAGCATTTCTTTTTAGTTCTTAGAATTTCCATCTCTCTGCTTACATTGCCCATCTGTTCTTGCATGCTGCTTACTTTATCCATTAGAGCCCTCAGCATACTAGTCATAGCTGTTCTACATTCCTGCTCTGATCATTTCAACATCCATGTCATACCTGAATCTGGCTTTAATGTTTGCTCCGTCTGTTTGGACTTTGTTGTTTTGTCTTTTAGTATGCCTTGTACCTTTTTCTTCAAAGCCTGGCATGGTGTCTTGGGTAAAAGGAACTGTTGTAAATGGGCCTTTGGTGATGTGGTGGTAAAAGGCATCAGGCAATGGGAAAGTGTTCCACAGTCCTGTGATTTGGTCTCAATCTCTTAGGGAGCCTGTGTCTCTGGACTGTGAACTTCACACCTGCTTCTTGGTACCCCCTCCTCTCCTGTGGGTGGGACAGGAAGATTTGAGGGGGATCCAGTTGGGTATTTCCCTTCCTCCAGGTCAGTTAGGCACTGATACAGCCCCAGTAGTTTAGGCACTGGTAAAATAGTTTCTCTTGAGGGCAGACCTTGTTAAGAAGAACAGAATGTTTTGGTGTATTCCAAAATGGCTCCTTTCCCCCTCCCTGTACTGGAAACATGAGGGATTTTTCTCCAATATTCAATGGGAGCACCAGGTCAAGCTCTTGGGGGTAAAATGTACAAGCGTGTAGGAGTCTCCCATCCCCATGACTAGGTCTTAGAGTTTTTCACTCTTAGATTTATCCACACTGAGCCTCCAGCAATTAGTCAATCACAGCGTAGGTTTTCCTACCCTGGCCCTGGTTCCCACAGTCTATGCTCTGGTCTGTTGTGATTCTCTGTATTCACCTGCCTGTCTCTTCAATTTGGGAGCAGTGGTTTGCCCTGTAACCTCTCTTCTCTTATGGATCTAAGAAGAGCTGTTGCTTTTTCAGTTTGTTCAGACTTTACTTATTTATTTATTTATTTATTTGAGACAGAGTCTGGCTCTATCACCCAGACTGGAGTGCAGTGGCGTGATCTCGGCTCACTGCAACTTCTACCTCCCAGGCTTAAACAATCCTCCCACCTCAGCCTCGGGAGTAGCTGGGACCACTGGCGTGCGCCATCATACCTGAGTAATTTTTGTATTTTTTGTAGAGACATTGGCATGTTGCCCAGACTGGTCTCAAACTCCTGGGCTCAAGTGATCTGTCTGCCCTGGCCTCCCAAAGTGCTGGGATTACAGGAATGAGCCAGTGTGCCTGGCCCAGCTTTTTACTTTTTGTTAGGATAGCGTGGCGACTTCCAAGCTTCTTATTTGCTGGGATGGAAAGTGGAAGTCCTCTTCTGGCAGCTGCTCCTTCTTTTTCTTCTTCTTCAGCAAGAACACTTCATAGGTGCTGTCATTTTCCTCCATCCAGCCCCCAAATATCAGTCTCTCTTCTTCCTAGTATCTAGGATGTCACCTGGAAAGAATGTGTGCTGGGACTAGGGACACCTGGGGTCTATCTGATGGGCAAGACTAAAAGGGAACTGGCTCAAGACGGCATCTAGAGAACTCAGTCTTTACCTGTACCTGCTATTTAGTGAGGAAGTCATCACTTCATAGTAATATGAATTATAACCATGACTTCTGGAGTGTTTACAATATGCCAGCCACTGTTTTAATTGCTTTTAATGTAAAAACTAATTTATTCTTCTCAACAACCCCATGTGGTTGGTACTAATATTATTACCATTTAGAAATGAGGAACCAAGCCCAGAAAGATGACATGATTTGTCTAAAATATCACCCCTGTGCTTGCCAGAGAGAACAGTCCTATCTTGGAGGGTCCTTGACTTGGGGGCTCTTCGGCTTCTATGAACACACTTTGAAATGCTGCATTCTCACCCTGATTGACCTCTTGTGATCTCAAAATAGTGCATCAACTACAAATTCCTCTTTTATCTTGGAGGGCGTTTGCCTGCCAGGGCAGCCACACACATCCAGACTTCTTGTCTCAAGGTCCCCTATAGACGTACGAATTATGCCTTCTCATCAGGCAGTACTTTCCAAGCTAGATTCAGGCAAAATGGCCCATCTGCCTAGGGCCCTTTGGCCTTCTGGAAATGAGAGCTGCTTACCTTTCTTTCAGTGCTAGAGGACCACAGTAATATGGTCCTATAAAGGCAATCTGTTAGATACTGTTGAGTTTCCCCACTTTACAAAATATCTACTCCCCTCCACCACCACCCGCACTCCTGAAAAAAAAAAAAAAAAACCAGTTCCGCTCCCACAGGTTTTAGAGTTGGAGCTGTTCCTACCTAGCCCTGGGGAATCGGAGTAATGATTGTTGTACCTTCCAGGGATGTCACTTATCTAAGATTCCTCCTTGGAAAAAGAGAACTAGTAATAAATTATGTAAAGACTTCAGGAACTAAACCTCAAAGTTCTTTTGAGAGCCAAACCTCTCTGCTCCCAAATCGTGGAGCAGGAGGAGTGTGGGGCAGGGCATGGAGAGTGGCAACAGAAGCTGTGAGCAGGACCAGCGACCAATATGCCTAGAGCCTAGGACAAAATGGAAATGTGGGATCCCTTGTTAAAAAATGATCAAGAACTTCAAGATAACATCAACATGGCATTAAACCAAATATGGAGCCCTTCTAAATGTGGGCCTTGTGTGAACACAGGTGATGTGCTCATGAAGTCAGCTCTGGCAATAGGGGCCCTCCTGGCACTTTGGGACGCATCTGAAACACTTGCATAAATGATATAATGTTTGTCAAATAAGACCGAGCTGGACTGGGTGGTATATGAGGTCACTTTTCTCTTTCTTTCTTTCTTTCTTTCTTTCTTTCTTTCTTTCTTTCTTTCTTTCTTTCTTTCTTTCTTTTTCTTTCTTTCTTTCCTCCCTCCCTCCCTCTCTCCCTCCCTCCCTTCTTTCTTTCTTTTTTTCTTTCTTTCCTTTCTTCCTTCCTTCCTTCCTTCCTTCCTCCCTCCCTCCCTCCCTCCCTCCCTCCCTCCCTCTCTCTCTCACTCTTTCTTTCTTTCTTTTCTTTCTTTCTTTCCTTCTTTCTTTCGACTGAGTTTTGCTCTTGTAGCCCAGGCTGGAGTGCAGTGGCGTGATCTCAGCTCACTGCAACCTCCACCTCCTGGGTTCAAGCGATTCTCTTGCCTCAGCCTCCCAAGTAGCTGGGATTACAGGCGCCCGCCACCATGCCCAGCTAATTATTGTATTTTTAGTAGAGGCGGGGTTTCACCATGTTGGCCAGGCTGGTCTCGAACTCCTGACTTCAGGTGATCCACCTGCCTCGGCCTCCCAAAGTGTTGGGATTATAGGCGTGAGCCACCGCACCCACCCATAAGAGGCCACTTTTCGTTGTGGCTCAGATAACTCTGAACTGTGGCATATTCCAGACAGAGGTATAATAGGACTAAGCACTGAATGTCCTAGGGGAAAGTCTCCAGGTTTTTGAAGACCATATCATGGCAGTAATGGCCTAGCATAGCAATTCCTGCCTCATGGCGAGGAAGAGGAGTTGGGGGGCAAATAGAGTATGAAAAAGTGCATTTATTAATTTAGTCACAAAAACCATGGAAAGTAAAGCCCCTAAGAGTCTTCTTGGCCCATTCGGATGCAGAAAAGATAGGGTGAGAAAGCATTGTGCAGGGTTGGCTTAGAGAAGGCTGAGGAACATGAGAAACAGTGCCTTAACTTTTTATGTTTACTTTTTTAAAAGAACAGCATGCAGGAGAAACATTTGGGAGATGCTTATCCATTTAAGAAACATCTGGAAATGGGAAATAGCAGATGCAGACGATTTTGTTCTAAGGGAGGATTTTGCTCCTAAATTTCTCTAGGAGACCCCACACAGCAGAATGGAAGCTTCCAGTGACCAGTCTTCCACTTCTCTTGCAGAGGAGACATTGATCACCATGAACACAGGCTGTAAGCAAAAGCTGGGGGCAGAAATGTCTGGGGTTGTGTACCAGGCAGTTGTTTCCAGCTACCTCTGCAGGATCTCAAAGGACCTCCCTGAGATCACCAAGGGACAGAAATCCACATTGCACACCTCCACGGGACACCATTCACATTTCAGTCTGCTGGAGAATGGCGCTCCAGGGTGCCTTTCCCATGGGCTACAATGGGGGTTCTATAGTGTGACAGCATTTTTCATCTCTGTGTTTTATAGGTGGCTCTGGCATTCTATAAAATAATGGCTTTTCCACAGGTGGTCCTGGCACCTCCACTGGACTTTAGTGGGGTACTCCCTGCTCTATTGTCTCATCTTCCTGCTATGGCTGGGTACAGGCTGGTAAGAGAAGGGATGAGCATGTCATTCTGCGTTCTTTTCCCTTTTCTGCTAACCCATGAAGCACTCCAGTGAATCGCCATAAGCAGGTGAGACCAACTTAGAACAAAATCCCTCCACTGCAGAGAGTGAAGCTAGGTCTTCCTGAAAAATTATTTAACATAGTTTTAATGCTCATTTAATCCTTAAATCTGGCTAATTTTTTAGAACCTTCCATTTACAAGATTACATTTACAATCTTCTCTCAGTGCCTCGATTTTCTCATCTGTAAGATGGGCCGTAATATAATGGGTTATTGAGAGAATTATATGAGTTAATATAAGAAAAGTCCTTCTGTCAAGTAATAAGTGTTATTATTAAATGAGAAATGTGATAAATAAATAAGCACGTACAAAGATGGTTTTTTTCTTTTTTTCTTTTTCTTTCTTTTTTTTTTTTAAATGAGATGGGGTCTTGCTACGTTTCCCAGGCTGGTCTCAAACTCTGGGGCTCAAGTGACACTCCCACCTCGGCCTCCAAGGGATTACTGGGATTACAGGTATGAGCCACCACACCTGGCCTACAATTATTGTGAAATCAAAAAGATCACTTGTAATACTGGTTTTGTAGTAGCACTGGCACCTTCCACAGGGCAATGTTTTGGCCTGTGGATGAAATGTTGAGTATTACTATCTAAAAGCAGGCTCCTGACTGACTCAAAAGTCATCATGCCTTGTGTTCAGATGAGCAGATTCTTTCCTGCCTTCAAAATGAGAAGAAAAGAGGTTTCTTTTCTTCTCATGAAGAAAAATGAGAAGAAAAGAACTGATTTCTTCTGTGGAGTTGGACACTTTCCAGAACTTTATGGCTATGCTTTAAATTGATGAATGGCTGACTGCCGGTGGAGACCCTGTCAGGCTGGGACTGCTGGGATGTTAAAATCAAATGATAGAAAATGAAGACAATTGAGCTTGAGTTTCCACGGGGCCATTTGATCCCACCAGAATCCTTTCCAGAGCAAACGAGGCCAGAGAGAGCCAACACCTGTAACAACATCGCTGGTGTCCCTGCCCGAAGGGTGGCCACTGGAGACAGAAGGGAAACAAATAGTCCGCGGGGCAGACAAAGGAAAGACACAGGCCTGGGGACCCAGCTGCCTCATGCCACCTTTGAAATGACAATGGGGATTTTAAAAACCTACTGTAATTTAAAACAGGAAAAGAAGAATCTCCCTATCTGTAAGGTGATGCTTCGGCGGGGGCAGGGGCCAGTCTCTTCGGGACTCCTCTGTGTTGCAGCCGGGCCACCCTCTAGGGCCTTGGGCCTGAGTTCTCTCGGGACGCTGCCCTCCAGGTGGCTGTGCCAGAGAGCAGCGGGCTCCACGCTGAGGGAGGTGAACTCATCTTCATAACACTAGACGCTGAAAATCTGACACTTTATCCATAGCAGGTAAACAACCTAAAAAGATGATTTTAAATAACAAAATAAAATAAAAATAATACACTTTGGGAGGCTGAGGCAGGCGAATCACCTGAGGTCAGGAGTTCGAGACCAGCCTAGCCAACATGGCGAAAGCCTGTCTCTACAAAAATACAAAAAAAATTAGCCAGGCGTGGCGACAGACCCCTGTCATCTTGGGAGGCTAAGGCAGGAGAATCGCTTGAACCTGGGAGGTGGAGGTTGCAGTGAGCTGAGATCATGCCACTACACTCCAGCCTGAGTGACAGAGCAAGACTCCATCTCAAAAAAATAATAATAATAAAAATAATACATGTTGGAAGAAAGTTTAGAAAATATAGAAAAGTAGAAAAAAGAAGAAATTACTCATGTCTTACTACCTATAGCCAACATTTGTTAAAGGTTTGGTATGTTTTCTTCCAGACTTAAACAAAAACACCCAGACAGATATGCTTTAAAAAATAGTTATGACTGTTGGGCGTGGTGGCTCACGCCTGTAATCCCAGCACTTTGGGAGGCCGAGATGGGCGGATCACGAGGTCAGGAGATCGAGACCATCCTGGCTAACACAGTGAAACCCCGTCTCTACTAAAAATACAAAAAATTAGCCGGGCCTGGTGGCGGACGCCTGTAGTCCCAGCTACTCGGGAGGCTGAGGTTAGAGAACGGCACGAACCCAGGAAGTGGAGCTTGCATTGAGCCGAGATCACGCCACTGCACTCCGGCCTGGGCGACAGAACGAGACTCCATCTCAAAAAAAAAAAAAAAAAAAAAAAATCATGACTATATCTTACTTAATATTATTTTATAATCATTCTACATGGTATGATGAAATTTTATAGATATAGTTGAATGGCTGTGTAGTTCTATCAAATAAATTCATTATGAGTTAATTAATATTCTTTTTAATAAAAGAATATTTTGACTACTTTATTTTTTACCAGTATAAATAATGCCACAATGAGCACTTCTTGAATAACTGCTTTTTGGGATATAATTCATGTATCATAAAATTTACTTTTTAAAGTGTACAATGCTGTAGACTTTAGTATATTCACAGTTGTACAACTATCATCACTATCTCGTTCCAGAACATTTTTATCACCCTAGAAAGAAATTCCATACCCATTCCTCCCTCTCTCCTGCCCCGACAATAACTAATCTATTTTCTATTTCTATGGATTTGTCTATTCTAAACATTTCATGTAAATGGAACCACAAAATAGGTGACCCTTTGTGTCTGGCCTCTTTCTCTTATCATAATATTTTCAAGGTTCATTTATGTTATCACAGGTATCAGTTCTTGATTCCTTTTTATGGCCAAATAATATTCCATTGTATAGATGTACCACTTTTGTTTATCCATTCACCAATTAATGGACATTTAAAGCTTCTCTTCCACCTTTTGGCTATTATAAACATTGCTGCTCTGAACATTTATGTACAAGTGTTTTTTTTTTTTTTTTTGAGACAAGGTCTCACTCTGTCACCTAGGCTGAAGTACATTGGCATGATCTTGGCTCACTGCAACTTCTGCCTCCCTGGTTCAAGCGATTCTCCTAACTCAGCCTCCCAAGTAACTGGGATTATAGGCGTGTGCCACCATGCCTGGCTAATTTTTGTATTTTTAGTAGAGACAGGGTTTCATCATGTTGGCCAGGCTGGTCTCGAACTCCTGACCTCAAGTGATCCGCCTGCCTTGGCCTGCCGAAGTGCTGGGGTTACAGGCATGAGCCACCGCGCCCGGCCCATAGAGAAGTTTTGTGTGGACATGTTTTCACCAACCTTGAGGATAAACCTAAGAGTGGAATTACCAGCCATATGGTAACTCTGTGTTTAACCTGAGGAACTGCCCAGCTGTTTTCCAAAGTGGCTGCACCATTTTACATTTCCACCAGTACTGCGCGAGCTTTCCAATATTTTCACAACACTTGCTATTTTCCTTTTTAATTTTTTTAACATCCATCATAGTGGGTGTGAAGTGGTATCTCATTGTGGCTTTTATTTTCATTTTCCTGGTGACTAGTATGTTTAGCATCTTCTCATGTGCTTCTTGGATGTTTGTGTATTTATCTTCTTTGAAGAAATGTTTATTCAAATTCTTTGCACAGTTTAAAATTGTGTTATTTTTCTTTTTATTCTTAAGTTACAAGAATTCTCTTTATATTCTGGATAAAATCCCCTATCTGAAATATGGAGAAAATGCAAACATTCTCTTCCATTTTGTGGGTTGTCTTCTTACTTTCTTTATGTTGTCTTTTGATGCACAAAAGTTTTAAATTTTGATGAGGTCCGATTTATCAATTTTTTTCTTTAGTTGCTTGAGCTTTTGGTATCCTATCTAAAAAATCTATTGTCTAGACTATGGTCAAGAAGATCTACACCTTTGCTTTCTTCTAAAAGTTTGATAGTTTTTGCTTTTGTATTTAGATCAGAGTCTGTGTCACATGCAAACACCTAGGATAGGGAGACTTTGCTGACTTAAATAGTATGAACATTTTGATATAGTCAAATTGCTTTCCAAAGTGGTTGCACCAATTTGCATGCTTATTAGCAAATGAGAGAGCCCATTTCATTGTATACTGTAAAGCTTTTTTAAGGTTCCTATTAATCTTGTTAGGCTAGATATGACCAAATTCATGCTATGGATCCCCCAACTTTACCTTTCATTCTTTTCTGACCAAAGTTTCTTAGGCATTAAGGTATTCGGCGATGAGTAGATATTTCTTGTGTCATCATAACTGATGTAATTGACTAAAATTGAGATAGCCATAGAATGATTTAACTCATTGTTGAAAATAAACATCTACTGAGCATCTGTAGAGGGTGGGGGAAGGGTGGAGGGGAGGGAAAGAGGGGATGGGGGTGCAAAGATGAATGAGACACAACCCTTAGTACGGAGAAAACTTACATTTGTAAGGAGCACTTTCACAGCTGTGTGCCTGGGGGTCTTCTCAAACAGCCCTGGTGTTACGTAGACAAGATGCCATCCCTGTTGTAATGGTGAAGAAATTGGCTCAGAGGTCAAATGAATTGTGCAAGGTCACATGGCTAATGAGGGAAAAGAGTCAGCCAACCAGTATTTACTGAGGACCCCCTATGTGCCATGCATGCCTCTAGAGATACAGTGATGAAAAAGGGGCCTCCATTCTGGTTGAGAAGAGACAGGCACAAACCGTCAAGAAATAGATAAGGAAGAATTGCATGGGGTGGGTGGAGGGATACGGTTTTACCTAGTGTATTAGTAAGGGTTCTCCAGAGAAACAGAGCTAATAGTGCATGTATAGATAGATAGAGAGAGAGAGAGAGAGAGAGAGAGAGAGAAAGATTTATTATAAGGCACTGGCTCATACAATTAAAGAGGCCGAGAAGTCCCACAAAGCCAGCAAGCTGGAAGGAGATGGCGTATGTCCAATCTGAGTCTAAAGTCCTGAGAACTAGGAGAGCCAGTGGTGTAAGTTGGAGTCCAAAAGCCAGCAGGCTGAAGACCCTGGAGGAGCAGATGTTTCTGCTGGAGTCTGAAAGTAGAAAAAGACTGATGTCTCAGCTCAAGGAAGTCAGGCAGAAGAAAATTCTTTCTTAAGGGAAGTCAGCCTTTTTGTTCTATGCAGGCCTTCGGTTGATTGGATGAAAGCCACTCACATTAGGAAGACCAATCTGTTTTACTCAGTCTATCAATTCAAATTTTAATCTCCTCCAAGACACCCTCTCAGACACACCCAGAAAATGTTTGGCCGAATATCTGGGCACCCCATGGCCCAGTCAAATTGACGTATACAATTAATATCACACCTAGGGTTGGTGAAGGCTTCACTGAAATAGTGACATTTGAACTAAGAAATATGAATATTTGGGGAAGAGCTTTCTAGGTAGAGGGAATAGAAAGTTCTGAGGTGAGAACAAACCTGAGTATTTTAGGAACAGCAAAAAGAGCAGTATGTTTGCAAGAAAATAGCAAGGAGAGGATCAGTAGAGTAGGAAGATGGCAGGGTCGGATTGCGTGAGGTTTGTAGACCGTGATTAGAAGTTTGCACTTCGGCCGGGCATGGTGGCTCATGCCTGTCATCCCAGCACTTTGGGAGGCTGAGGCGGGCAGATCACTTGAGGTCAGGAGTTTGTGACAAGCCTGGCCAACAAGGTAAAACCCTGTCTCTACTAAAAATACAAAATTAACCAGGCATGGTGGCATGTGCCTGTCATCCCAGCTACTCAGAAGGCTGAGGCAGGAGAATTGCTTGAACCCGGGAGGTGGAGGTGGCAGTGAGCCGAGATTGTGCCATTGCACTCTAGCCTGGGCAACAGAGGGAGACTCTGTCTCAAAGGAAAAAAAAAAAAAAAAAGAAGTTTGCACTTCATTCTAAGCAAAGTGGAATGGCTTTGGAGGTATATCAGAAAGATCAAGGTGATTCAAATGAAAAGAGCACATCATGTATGTGGACAGGGAGACCAGCTACAAGGTCAAGATCATGGTACCTTGAAGTAGGGTTGGGCTCTAAAGGTGATGATGGTCAGAGGTTGGACACATTTTGGAAGCAGGACTTGTAGAATTTGCCAGTGAATCCAAAGTGGGATGTGAGATTTATGGCAAATCAGATATCACTCCTAGATTTTGGTCCGAGTAACTAGGTGGATGATGGTGCTACATTCATCAAGATGGAGAATTTTTGCTGGGGCTTTGGAATGAGAAATGGAGTTTTGGAGAAAATCAGAAGTTATCTTTTGGCCTTGTTAATTTTGGGTTTGTTACCTCTGACTAGAACCCAGGCCTTCTGTCTTAGTCTGTTTGTGCTACTATAACAAAATACCATGGACTGGGTGGCTTATAAACAACAGAAATTTATCACACTTCCGGAGGCTGCAAAGTCCAACATCGAGGCACTAGCAGATTAAGTGTCTGGTGAGGATCCACTTCCTCATAGACAGGCATCTTTTTACTATAACCTCACATGGTAGAAGGGGTGAGGGAGCTCTCTCAGGCTTCTGTTATAGGAGCAGGAATCCCATTCATGAGGGTGCCACCCCTCATGACCTAAGGGCCCAGCAGAGGCCCCACCTCCTAACACCATCGCTTTGGGAGTTTGGATTTCAACATATGAATTGGGGCGGGGCGTCATAACCGTTCAACGCATTGCATATTCTGACCAGAACAGGTGTTTTTCCTACAAAGATACA
This sequence comes from Hylobates moloch, assembly GCF_009828535.3. Classification (NCBI taxonomy): domain Eukaryota; kingdom Metazoa; phylum Chordata; class Mammalia; order Primates; family Hylobatidae; genus Hylobates; species Hylobates moloch. The sequence goes on along the minus strand of NW_026652288.1, from coordinate 102,999,599 downwards.
CTATTTATTCATTCAAAATATATTTATTGAGCCCCCACTATGTGCAGAGCTTGGTCTTAGATGCAGAGGAAACAGCACAGAACACAGCAGGGGCATTACCGCTAACGGTGCCCCACAGAACCAGCAACTCCAGGTTGAGGCTCTGCTATGTGTTGGGCATTGTGCGGAACACAAAATGAGTCAGACACATTCCCGGTGCTCCAAATGCTTTCAACTTAATTGGACAGTTTAGGCAGAGAGACAAATAACAATTGATAGCCATGAATGAGTTCACAATACACTTATTGAGTACACGCTATATTCCAGGCACTGTGCTAAACATGCTACATGCTGGGACTACAAAGATGAGTTAGAATGCATTCCTGTCTCCCAAAAGCTCACCTTCACATGGAGGAGAGATTTAGGCAAGCCCATGATTTCAGTTCCATGTGGTCGAGGTAGGACAGTGTGGAAACACATGTACGATGCTTAGCTGAGGCTACTGTCTGGCATTAGCAGGAGACTACCCAGAAGAGGTCATACCTCAGCTGCGTCTTGCAGGATGAGGCAGACCGGAAGAAGATTGATGGCGTTCCTGGTTGAGGGGACAGCTGCGAATAGGACAGTTAGGGGTTTGGGGACAGGGGAGCAGAGCTGAGGGGCTCAGGATTTATCCTGTAAGCGACAGGGTGCTGCTCCTGAGTTCTCAGCAGCAGGGGGGGCTGTATGAATGGGTGGGTTTGAGTTGTATAGCTTCATATATGTGGATAACGGGCAGTTGAGGAGGAGGTGTGGGGGGACTGGAAGTGGCAATGCCAGCTGGGAGGATGTGCCCAAGGATGACAGCTAAGAGAGAAAGATGGGAGCCTGAGGTGAATGACTGGTGGGGTTCAGTGGGGCAAGTGAGAGCTCTACGATCCTGCCGACCTCAGCAAGCAGGGAAGGTTTCACAAGGGAGGAAGGGTGGAGAAGACTGGGAAGGGAAATTGGAAGAAACTGGACCAAAGTAGTTGAAGAGGTTGTCAGAGAAGGTTGAAGGAGGGGTGTGATCCATGACAATCACCAATAGACACTCCCCTCATTAGTCAAGGATCCCTGATGTCATTTAATGCTCACAGCTGTGTTGTGGGCTAGGCACGCACCCCATTTCAAAGGCAAGGAAAGGAAGGGTCAGAGAGGTTGAGTAATGTGCCTATGGTCACAATGCACAGTGGTGTGGGTTTTCAGGCCCTTACTTTGTTTTACTCCCTGTTGTCTGGTGATGTGGGTTAAAACTGGGGCAATACCACCCCAGGGGCCAGAGTCCCAGCCTCCTCACAGCCCAGCGGCCCCTCCCTCCAGGGGCTGTGCGTCGCCCTCCCCCAAGGCTCCTCTCTTGCATTCCGTGAATCCCGGCGGGCGGGCCTGGCAGCCACCAAGCTCATCACCTCTGAGATCAGAAAAGCTGGGAGGTAGACGTTGGGGGCCGTAAGTTGAGGAAACGCACAGAGGAGCAGTTAAAGCGGTGCAGGGTGCCGAGCCTGCCTTTAATGGTTTGCAGCTGCAACAAGCACCAGCTTCCCCCGTGGGCTCTGCCCTGCGGGGGCTGGCTGGCTGTATTTCGCATCCCGACCAATTAGATCCCCATGTGTGCTGCAGGCGTGAAAAAATAGAAAGTGAATAATCCTTCATTCGCCTCTGCATGACGAGCAGCTTTGATCCTCTTGGTGAGGTGGCCCTGTTCCGTCAGAAAGTTCATCTCTTCTCAGCTGTCCTTTTTTTTTTAAACCCAGTTTCCTTGTCTCAAAATGACACTAACCTCCACCCAGAGACCTATGAAATGACCACGATTCATCTTCAGACCCTTCTGATCAAAGCTGGGTTGGATTTTTTTTCTCCTTCTCTCTTTTAAACTTCCGCTGCACAGTCCCTCCTTTCTAACATTGGTTTGGTGCCAATGTTTCCAGGCTGAAATCAAAAGGAATAGTCTATTAATATCAGGCTTCTGTAACAAGGCCACCATTGTTTGCTTCATTTCAGAGTACCTATGGTCTTCTGGTGAGAAAAAGAGAGAGAGATCAGGAGCCTGTGTGTGGAGCTGGGGTGTGTGTGTGTGTGTGTGTGTGTGTGTGTGTGTGTGCGCGCGCGCGCGCGCGCATGCGGTTTGCATGTGCATGTGTGTGTGTGGTTAAACAATTTCAAAATGAACAAAAATAGAAGGAGTCGATCCTGGTTCATTTCAAATGTATGCTAAATCTCCGTGACTCTGGCTATAAATTAAAACACTGATCACCCGTTTTGTTTTGGAAGCCTCAAGATCTTAGAGGCATATTTGGTTAGAAGACCTATCTTTAATGCTACAGATTAGGTAGTGGTGGAGCTGCTGCTGGAAGTGGTGTGGAAGTATGGGCAGTGGAGGAGGAGTGGAGAGAGGAGCAGCTGGGGGTGTTGCTGGAGGAGGAAGCAGAGCTGGGGCAGTGCGGCTGGTGTGGGTGTTTGTGCAGGGGAGGTGGAGGTAGGGGTGGTGGGGTGCTGGAGGGGAGGGGATTAGTAGTGTTGGTGTGGAAGGCATGAAGTAGGTGGTGGAGGTAGCAGAAGCAGTGAAGGAGGAAGTGGAGGAGGCTTGGAGGGGCTGAGGGAGGTGGAGAAGGAGAAAGTGGAGACAGGGCTTGAAGGGTGCTGGTGGTGGAGGTGTGGAGGAGGTGGAGGAGGAAGTGGAGGGGGTGGTGGTGGCAGTAGAGGAGGAACTAGAGGAGGGGATGGAGAGGATGAGGGAGAAAATAGCGGTGGGGGGAGATGCTGGAAGAAGTGGAGTTACTGAAAATAGAACACACTGCTGTCCATGTTTCCTTCACCCCGTCCCAATGATCCCACGAGCTGGGAAGACTCAAAAGGTTATCCCGGAAATCGCAGGGCAGGGTTAGGGTGGTCACTCCCAGCCGAGCCCTCTTTGGGTAGCCCTTGTTGGAAGCAGCTCTGCCTGGATCAGAAGCGCATAGACATAGGTTTGTATCATTTAAGTTTGTGACACAAACCATTGCAGTGTAACCCTTCTGGAAGTGGCGGGTGGGGTGGGAATCACCTGGGTCATCTAAACAGAATGTGCCAGGGATTCGTGAGTGAACTGCATGGTTCAGTGAGAAAAGTGAACTGAGAGTCCCCAGGACCTGGGTGCCAGCCTTGCCTCTGCTGAACTGTGTGGACTTCTCTGCTTTATTTTCCAGTCTCCCATTGACCTGGGTGCCAGCCCTGCCTCTGCTGAACTGTGTGGACTTCTCTGCTTTATTTTCCAGTCTCCCATTGACCTGGGTGCCAGCCCTGCCTCTGCTGAACTGTGTGGACTTCTCTGCTTTGTGTTCCAGTCTCCCATTGTGTGAAATGAGGTTGTTGAATTAGGAGTGCCAGCTCTAACAGACACTCTGTTTCTGCCTAGGAGAAATTACGTAACCATTAGAGCTTTGCTTGAAGTCGTTCCTGTACTTTTAAGGATAGAGACCAGCCTGGACAACAAGGTCATCATGGTCTGCCTGACTCTGGGCCACTAGAGTTGATTTTCCTTTCTCAAACCCAGTTCTCCCGACCACAGAGGAACCACCAAGGAGGGCGGTGGAAGACGTGAGAGGGAAAACCCGAATGCTATCTTCCAGCATTAATTCTCATTCCCCAGAAAAGCAGAATCTGAAGGTGATAAACAAACGAGTAAATAAATTAATCAATAAAAGGGCATTCTTGGACAAACTCACAGGGAAAGGGTCTCTTTTTCTCGGTTTTGTCTGCTTGAGGGCTGGTGCAGAATTGCTCTAAAGCTTTGTTAATGACCCACGGGTGACGGGTCTGGGTGGTCAGTGCTGGTGCAGAGAGACACTCGGGATATAGCAACCTTGGCAGCTTAGTGAAAGCAGCAAACATCCCTTCTGTTCCTGGGGCCTCAGCTACCTAAAATCCACAGTGACTGCACTAGGTTGTCTGGAAAAGGGTATGTGACTCTCAGGAGCCTCTGTTTAAGAAGGAGACAGCTCTTGTAATCCCAGCACTTTCGGAAGCCAAGGCGGGCAGATTATTTAAGGTCAGGAGTTTGAGACCAGCCTGACCAACATGGTGAAACCCCATCTCTACTAAAAATGCAAAAAAATTAGCCGGGCGTGGTGGCGTGTGCCTGTAATCTCAGCTACTTGGGAGGCTGATGCAGGAGAATCGCTTGAACCTGGGAAGTGGAGGTTGCAGTGAGCTGAGATCGTGCCACTGCACTCTAGCCTGGGCAACAGAGCAAGACTGTCTCAAAAAAAAAAAAAAAAAAAAAAGGAGATGGAAGCAAATGTTGCATGTTTGGATGTTTGGTTGTCCCCTCCTGTTGAAATGCTACTTTGCACTCTCTTGCCTGTTTGGATACTTCTTGTCTCTCAGGTTGTAGTATTTATTTATTTATTTTTGAGACAGAGTTTCACCCTTTTGCCCAGGCTGGAGTGAAGTGGCATGATCTTGGCTCACTGTAACCTCTGCCCCCTGGGTTCAAGCAATTCTCCTGTCTCAGCCTCCTGAGTAACTGGGACTACAGGTGCGTGACACCAAACCTGGCAAATTTTTCTATTTTTAGTAGAGACGGGGTTTTGCCACATTGGCCAGGCTGGTCTCGAACTCCTGACCTCAGGTGATCCACTCACTTTGGCCTCCCAAAGTGCTGGGATTATAGGTGTGAGCCACTGTGCCCGGGCTCAGGTTGTAGTTTAAATGTCCCCCCTTCAGAGACACCTTCTCAGACGATCAGATGGCAACACAGTCCTCCTGTCACATTCTTTCATTGCACACCATGCTTTCCCTTCCAGGTGCATGCATCGCAATTGGTAATCATATGTTTATTTGTCACCTGTGTGATGTTTGTCTCCACACCAGTCTATCTGACCCACGAAGACAGGTGCTACCAAGATGAGTGTATTTCTTCACCACGTTCCACTGAGTGCCCAGCACATAGCAGGATGAGTGGATAAGTGAGGGTGGTTAGCATAAAGGAGTTTTTGTGCTTGAAGGGGAAAATGTGAGCCAGGTAGGAAACCTAAGTATATCGAAGGGAGAGAAGACCAAAGTCTAATCAGCTTGAAAAATACCAATGTTTATTTTAGCACCTCACAATAAGCCTTGCACAAGGGCTTCCAGGACAGACATGGGGCTCCCCAGTGTCCTGAGTGGTCTAGGTACACCAGCCCTCTGCTCTGCCATCCTCCTAATCACACAAGGGGGCAGCTACAATTCCAGGGATACGGGCTGACCCAACCATACCCAGTGAGGCAGAGGAAATGTGCTCTTCTTATTAGAGAGGAAAGCCTTTACAGAAGACTCTCAGCAGGTTTCCACTCAGGTCAGCTCCCTTGGCTAAGATCGGGTTCTACTTCTATGCTCTGGCTTCAAGGAAGATTGACAAGAGAGTACTGGCATTTCGATCCTCTGGGGTGGGAGATTGGCTTCACCAACAAGCAAGCAAGCAGGGGCAAGGCGAGGACAGTCTTGTGTATGAGGAACAACAGCTGTGTTCACTGCACCTCCTAGATTAGGCCCTGGAGACCCCATGCTTGGAGGCAGGCTTACAGACAGCAGGAGGAAGAAAGACCATACCATTTTACCAATTAAAGGAAAAAGTCCAGATTGCAATCATTCCATGATTCATTGATGTGAGTAATGGTAAACCTTCAAAATTCAAACATGCTAAGGAATTCATTAGATGTCTGCTGTGAAATTAGCATCCGAGAGATTAGACCTGGGCCATTTTCCTGGAAGACCAAGTTAAAGAGTTTCCTGTGCTAAAAAAAATGAGTGTTGCCCATCCAGTGGCTGGGTGACGAGACTTGAGAAGAACCGGAGGCCTCTCCTTCTCATCCCTACGCCCAGCCTTGGCTGAAGTTCGAAGTCCTCTTAGACTTCAGAAATTCCTCAGTTATTGTGTGTTCCTTGGGCTGCATATCTGGCCACTTACTTGGCATCTCCACTGGACTAACAGACCTCTCAAGCTTAATGCATCAAAACCAGCTCTTGGTGACCGGACCACCACAAATGTGCCGCTTTCCCAGTCTTCTCCATGTTAGTAAATGTGCCACCATCACCTACACTCAAGCCAAGATTGAAAACATCCTTGGCCGGGCACAGTGGCTCACGCCTGTAATCCCAGAACTCTGGGAGGCCCAGGTGGGTGCATCAACTGAGGTCGGGAGTTCAAGACCAGCCTGACCAACATGAAGAAACCCCGTCTGTACTAAAAATACAAAATTAGCCAGATGTGATGGCACATTCCTGTAATCCCAGCTACTCGGGAGGCTGAGGGAGAATCGCTTGAACCTGGGAGGTGGAGGTTGCGGTGAGCCGAGATAGCCACACTGCACTCCAGCCTGGGCAACAAGAGCGAAACTCTGTCTCAGAACAAAAACAAAAACAAAAACTAAACAAACAAACCAAAAAACGTCCTATCTGATTCCTCTCCGTCCTTCACAGAGCACATCCAGTCCATCAGCAAGACACACCAGCTCCACCTCTCCAACATACCCCACAGGCGCCCCTTGCTGCTTCCCTGCTCCCCGCCTAGTCCTGAACACTCTTCTCCGGGCTGGGCCACAGCAGCAGCCTCTTGATTTGTCCGCCTGCTCTCACATCCCCACTCCTAGGCCCTTCTCTACACGGCAGCCAGCGTGGCCATTTTGAAATGTGAAAAGATCACATCACTCCTCTACTTAGAAACCTCCAATAGCGGCTCCCTGATACCCATAGAATAAAATCCAGTCATCCTCGCAGCCTGCAAAACCCTCTGTGGTCTGCCTTTTGCCCACCGCCCTGACCATACTAGCCTCATGCACTCTGCTCTGGCAGACTGGCCAGTTCCTCCGGGCCATCTGCTGGAATATTGTCCCCAAGATCTCTGCAGGCTGGCATGTCCTTCCAGTTCAATCTCAGCTTACACGAGGCCTTCTGAGAGAAGTCCTCTCTAACTCCCGATCAAAAATAGCACCCCGGCCTCTAACTTCTTACCGTATTTTATTTTCTTCCTGACACTGTCATTATCTGAAACTAATTGATTTGCTGGTTTATCTTTATGATCTCTCTCTGGCAAAAGAATATGCGTGGCACAAGGGGCTTATTTTGCTCGTTGTTTTACCCTGGGCACTAAAACAGTGTCCACATCTGTGAGCTCTCAGTGAACATCGGCTGAATGGGATGAATCTTAAAGCCTTCGACTATCGTATTAAAAGACGAAACTCTTTACAATAAGAGAGAAAGCAATCATCTTTTCTTGGGCATTGGAAATACTGAGATACTAGGGGACAGAAGGCACCAAAAATTTAGATAAGAGGGGCTTGTGACAATACTGAAGCAGGTGAGCTTGAGAGGATCAAGGAAGGACAAGGTGCTTGTATGGACAGGTGGGAATTTGGTCTTGGTCTGTCTGTGATGAATTTGGAGACTGCAAATGATAGAGTCAGAAGAAGAAAGTCACACAAAGATCTGTCTGGAGTCCTTGGCTTTTAGCATGGGCTTGACCACCAACTCTCTCTGGAATCTCAGGCAAGTTGTTTAGCCTCACTAAGCATGGGCTTCTCAGGGCACTGGGCTGTGTGATCGCTGAGGTTTTGCCAACTGTGATTGTTCCATGCTCATTCGCCCATGGCTCATTCAGTCACTCAGAAAGTATAACGTGAGCACTGTGTTCCTGAAATTGTGCTACGTGCCAGGCATGCAGCGGAGGACAAGGCTTAGTCCCTCTCTTCATGGAGCTTCTAACACAGGATAAATACGTCAGTTCAAATGGTGATGGGAAGGGGAAGTGAAAGTTGCAATGAGAGTATAGAAAGGGGTATCTTATGGGGATTGGAGGGTCAGATAAGCCTGTTCTTAAAAAAATGATATTTTCTTCCATTTACAAATGTTCAAGCTTTGGGGAAAGGAACTAAGGTAGCTTTGGAGAGAGTTTGTGGCTGGGGCTCTGGCAGCGGGCTGTGCATTTTAGCAAATGCTTCCCCACCCCACACAGTGACAGATTTCATGTACATGATGTGGTAGGTCCTCCTGGAGTCAGGCGGGGAGCCCAGCAGGTTCTTCCTCGGCCAGAGGTGGGGTGGGGAGGAGAAGTTTTTGATAGTGTGAAGAACCATTTTCTTCTATGTAGCAGATGAAGGTGAAACTGAGCGTTATTAACTTTTTATGCCAATCCCCTGACCTTACCCAGCGAAACTCCTATCAGTAGGCTGAGCACATAAAAGTGAGAAGTTGGGGGACCACCTACTTACCTATTTTGTACTGCATAGAAATCTTAGTACATACATTTACTTGTGTGAGAAATACCACTTTCTTTTGTTTAAAATGTTCTTAAATCCTTCTTTATGCTCCCATCCTTCCAGGTGAAGGAAATTAGATTCCAGCCACGACTGAGGTCCTCTCCTCTGCTCCCCACACCAGGTCCCAGGGGAGGCTGACAGCCCCTGGCCCTCCTACATGTGGCCTTCCTAAGGCACCATGGAGCCATGACTTGAGGGCCCTGCCACCTCCACCAACAAAACTCCAGGGCCCCTTCCTAGGCTGGGAGAAATTTCTCATCACTCTTCGGTCCTGGGCTACTTTAAAAGGTCCATCTAAGACACCTAGCATCATCTCTGCATTTTGGCGTCTACAAAATACAGCAAGAGATTTAACTTTCAGGTAGCATTTTGCTTACTGTCCTACAGAAACCCCCAAGGCAGGACTGTCTAACTCTGTGGAGGGCTTGTGAAAATTCAGGAAAAACACACACAAATCAGCACTTATTAAAAAATTATGGCCAGGCACGGTGGCTCATGTCTGTAATCCCAGCACTGTGGGAGGCCAAGGCAGGTGGATCACCTGAAGTCAGGAGTTCGAGACCAGCCTGGCCAACATGGTGAAACCCCGTCTCTACTAAAAATACAAAAATTAGCTGGGCATGGTGGCGGGCACCTGTAATCCCAGCTACTCAGGAGGCTGAGGCAGGAGAATCGCTCAAACTTGGGAGGCAGAGGTTGCAGTGAGCCGAGATCACACCATTGCACCCCAGCCTGGGAGACAGAGAAAAACTCAGTCTAAAAAAAAAAAAATTATTCTGCCATAGAAGTGGGACTCCACAGTCAGGGAAAACCTGCGTTTGTCTGAGTACTGGCTTTGCCTGGGCAAGTAGCCACCTCTTTCAGCCTCATTTTTCTCATCTGTAAATCAGAACATCGTAGAGATTCCTTCATGGAATTGTTATGAGAATTTAATAAGATTCCCTGCAAAATACTTAACACAGTGTCTGGCACATGGCAAAACATGGCAAATGCCCAATAAATATTATCTATGATTCACAGATACATCATGTTAGTGATGGTATAAGACATACTATTCATTGTTACCCTCCAGCTTAGAGATCATATATAAAGGCTTTGCAGAGGGTGGTCCCCCCTGTGCCACCGAGCCCTTCCCCTCTTCCACCCATTGGGAACGGGGCTTGGTGAGGCAGGCAGCATTTTTCAACCTCCTTGAAGAACAGGTGCAAGTCTGGTCACGATTTCTCTCCATCAGCTTCTTGTCAAACCTGTAAAAAATGATCTGTCCTCCTCGGAGATTCCTACTTACTACGTGGCAGCTTCTAAATTATACCTCTCTTGCTTAGATACATTTTTTTTTCCTTTCCTCTACTGCCCTGCCCCCACTTCTCCTCCAAAATACTACAAGTAAATATCATTTATATTGATTTTGTGAAGCTCCCTTCCCACCCATTCCCATCCCCTGAAAGTCTGGGAAGTCAGCCTCTGATTATATGTTTCCTAAGGCTGAATCCAATTTTTGTTTGTTATGGAAACATTAAATCTTTTTAAAAAAAGTCTTAAGTTTTTGGGACAAATATTGGTGTGGACTATTTTATATATATATATGTGTGTGTGTGTATATATATACGTATATATATACACACACATATGTGTGTATATATATGTGTGTATATATATATGTGTGTGTGTATATATATATATTTGAGACGGAGTCTTGCTCTGTCACCCAGGCTGGAGTGCAGTGGCACGATCTTGGCTCACTGCAACCTCCACTTCCTGGGTTCAAGCAACTCTCCTGCCTTGCCTCCCTAGTAGCTGGGAGTATAGGCACCGGCCACCACGCCTGGCTAACTTTTGTATTTTTAGTAGAGGCAGGGTTTCACCATGTTGGCCAGGCTGGTCTCGAACTCCTCACCTCAGGTGATCTGCCTGCCTTAGCCTCCCACAGTGCTGGGATTACAGGCGGGAGCCATTGCACCCAGCTGCGTGGACTGTTATTTGTGCACAGACTGATGACAGGAGAGGCAAGGCCTGGAGTTTAGTGAGGGTTTTATTGAAAAGGAGCGGGAAGAGGGAAGAGGCAACATTGGGAGAAAGGGAAAAAGAGAAGTGTTGTGTCTGGGCTTGAGGCAGAGAGAGACAGAAGAGATAAACAGGGATGAGGACCTGAGAAAATTAAAGCCGGTTGCCTGTAGGTTTCTGAGGTTCAAATCTATAGAACAACTCAGTGTCAGAAAGGAATGAACGCTTGTATCCAGCTTGTCGATCCTACTGTGCAGCTAATCCCTGAATGAAATTTTCTGCGTGTAGGTTTTGAAGACACAGTCAAACCGTCCATTAACGCCATTTTCCTTACACGCACTTTTTTCCTCATTTCTTTCTAACGTTGAGTCACCCTGTAGACTTGAATAGATGATCTCCGCATGTACTTATACTTTCAAGAAACAAGAAATACTACCGACCTTGCTGGTTTCACTGATGGTGTGTTTCAGGGCTGGTTTTATTCAGTGCCTGAGATGCATTAACTGTTTTGTAGTGGAGGCTTTATAAATGTGTCTGAATCAAGTGTAAGAACAAGCCTGGGGGGGAACTACCATTTTTCTCTTGTATAGGTTGTGGGAAGTGAGGCTCAGAGTAGTTAGTAATGTGGCCTGGAAGTACAGCAGCTGGGGTTCAAACTGGGTCTGGTTCAGGCTCGCTTTTGAGTCTTGTCTACCTCGCTAGACAGGACCAGGATTATCTCCCCGACGTTCTACCGCCTTCTCTGGCTTTCAGGCTGTCAATATTTACGAGACCAATTCCTCACGCTCCCTCCCTTTCACAGCTGCATCCACTCAAGACATTGCCCCTCCCCTCACCTGTGAACTTCCTTAACCTCCTGCTCCACCTCTCAACCACCCACAGAAGGGCGGGAGCATCCCAGGTATGCTTCAATTATGACTTGGCCTGAAAGCCTCCCAAGGACATTGTTAACCCCTTGACAACAAACGCAATGTCTTACTTTAGCAATCAAATTCATCAATGACTTTTGAATTTGAGTTCTGTGTTTACCAAAGTTACACATCCACATAATTTGGAGAGTCAAATAGTCCACAAGTGTTGTCCCTAATATGCTTGTGTTTCTGTTTTGATTATTTAGTTTTAAGCATTAAATCTTGAATTCCCACCATGAAAGATGAGTTTAGCTTTTTCTTCTTGTGCCGTGACCGCCCCTCATATACACACTCTTTCACTCCATATCCTCCCACTGTTACTATATACTAATATCGCTTATTCATCATTCTTTGTTTCCATATGAAAATATAAACTCGATTTATAACTGTGCCCTGAAGTACAGTGTGATTGCTTTTCCTTTCCTGGAGTTAGTAACTGTCTTATTTTTCCATTTGTTTTGTTTTTTACTATTGTTGGTTTTTGTTTGTTTGTTTGTTTGTTTGTTTTGAAATAGAGTCTCGCTCTGTTGCCCAGGCTGGAGTGCAGTGGCTTGATCTCGGCTCACTGCAACCTCTGCCTCCTGGGTTCAAGCGATTCTCCTGCCTCAGCCTCCCTAGTAACTGGGATTACAGGTGCCCACCTCCATGCCTGGCTAATTTTTGTATTTTTAGTAGAGACGGGGTTTCACCATGTTGGCCAGCTGGTTTTGAACTTCTGGCCTCAAGTGATCCACCCACCTTGGCCTCCCAAAGTGCTGGGCTTACAGGCGTGAGTCCATTTGTTTTGTTTTCATTGTTTTAAGTAGTAATAAAGGTTCAAACTCTGCCAAAGTTCTAAATCTCCTCCGTGGTCGTGTAGATGATCAGGTCTCCTACTGAATTTGTCTTTCTGCTGAAGCCGGTCCCAGGGCTGTGCCCTGCAGCAGTGTGGGCCAGCTGCCCTCCCTATGCACTGGGCATGTAGCCTTCCTCTGGAGGACCCTGCAGCCTCCTGGGGATTGCCTTCACCATCCTTCTGTGTTGGAGCTCCTGTCTCCCAAAGCTCTTGCCTTCCTCCTTCTTGGTTTACCCTCTTATTTGTGAGGAGCTCATTTTCCAGTAATGTCACAGGAAAGGGGCATGTGGCCCTGTTTTTAAACTCTGGGTATCCCCAGCATGCTCAATAGATGTTTGCTAAATTAATGAAAGAATAAAAGCAGAAAGGACAACAAGGAAACATCAGCGGAGATAGATGGCATGATCACACATTGAGATTAAAAGGAAACAACGCATTCTGATAATCTGATGTTTAGATAATTGACCTAAGCTTTTAATTTATGATTGACATCAGTAATAATAAAAGTTCATGAGAACACCTGGATCTAGAGAACTTATCTTTTCAAATGGCAGTCTGGCATAGGAAAGAATATCGGTTGTGAATGAGTTATTTAACCTTGCTGTGTCTTGGCTTCTTTGTCCATAAAAATAGGAATGCTAGCCGGGCACGGTGGCTCACACCTGTAATTCTAGCACTTTGGGAAGCCAAGGCGGAAGGATCACAAGGTCAGGAGTTCGAGACCAGCCTCGCCAAGAAGGTGAAACTCCATCTCTACTAAAAATGCAAAAATTTGCCGGGCATGGTGGTGGGTACCTGTAATCCCAGCTACTCAGGAGACCGAGGCAGGAGAATCGCTTGAACCGGGAGGCAGAGGTTGCAGTGAGCTGTGATCGCGCCATTGCACTCCAGCCTGGGTGACAGAGGGAGACTCTCATCTCAAAAAAAAAAAAAAAAAAAAATAGGGATGATAGTGTCTACTTATCAGGAAAACTGTTGCACTGGGTGAGAACCAAGGGTGGCTGAGCCCTTTCACAAGTCATCTTATGAAAATGGCATTTAAATGGAATCAATTATATGCAAAATAGCACAGAGCTTAGCCTTTTGTAGCACTTGACAAATGGGATTGACTTCCCTTCTTTCTCCTCTTAAGAGTGCAGGACCTCTGAATTGCCAACTGTAACAGTTATTGATTATGTTGAAAAGGGTTATAAAAAGCTTAGTTTGGGGTTCCGGTGTGGTAGTGTGAGAGTGGTGAGATGCCTTGTTTTGATCTTGACTCTCACCATGATTTGCTGTGTGTCCTCGGGCAAGTATCCTTCCTTTCTGAGCCTCCGGGTTTTTTTTGGGAAAATGCGGGGCTGGGTGGCTGGGGACTAAGGTCTGACTCTGTCAGGCTCTACCCTTATTCTGTGAGTTGCCCTTCCAGAACCCAACAGACTCCACCCAGCTGCTGTGAGCACAGTTTGCCTTCAAAGTAGATGCTACCTCTGTCCCTGGCACGGGCCTTCTTAAGGCCTGGGGGCCCGAGGTTGACATCCTGTGAGGTCGCCTGGGAAGAAGCCCACATTACATTCTTCTGCAATGTAATGCAAAACAGATCCGGCCTGGGCTCCAGCCAGCACCAGGGAAGTGGACTTCATTGTAAAAGCCACCTTGTCAGCATCAGGCCTGGGTGATTAATGACTCCTTAATCTCACAGCAGAATACCTGACAAAATACGCCTGGGCCAAAAAGGCAGAACAAACCTAATTAGCCTAGTCGACCCACTCACAAGGTGTGGGTTGCTAAGGATCCCAACAGCTTCCAAAGGAAGCCTCTCCCTGCCTGTCCCTTTTAGGTCTGTGAAAGAATCAAGTGGCCACAATGGGGAAGGGACTCCATTAAAAGGAGGGGGCTGGCCAATGAATAAACATGCAGGTTACCGTGTTGATATTTCGCTGAATGCTGTTCTGAAGTGGGGTGTTTGGGGCCTCGGAGGCCGGCGCCCCTGTATTGTGCTGGGGGAGGGACTGGCCATTTGAAGTCAAGGTGAGGACATACTGGGGCAGATGGAACCTGCTTTGTTTGTGAAAGAGTTTTTCTGCTATTTATGCTAATGAGTGGGAAACACTTCTCGAGCATTTCAGATGATTCTGTAATGAGGCCCGGCAGAATGTGCCAACATTGTTGGCCCAGGACAATCTCAAACTCCCACTCGCCACATTAGCAGCCCCTTTCTTTACATGAAGGCCCTTGGAGGGTGAAAGAGGACAATGCAGGAAGAGTGAAAACATCACAAAGAGGGGCTTTTGTTTCGCCTTCCTTTGAACCCTCTCAAAAGCCCAGTTTCAAGGGGTGTGTTGGGCCTGCCTTTCAACGTTACTGAACCCAGAATCCCCTGTTGTTTAGCAACATAGAAAGCTGACCTTAATTGACTCCACTTCTGAGCAGGCTTTGTAAATCACTCTGTCCCGGAGTGGAATTTCCTGATGGTGTCCGTGTGTGATATATAATGTTTGTACACAGGATACCAACGTGCCAATGCAATATACATGCCTTCACGTGTGCACAGTGATTTACAGCTCACAGCTCACTTTTACACGCATTCTCTCACAAGGACCCTACCTCTGGGTTAGAAATCATTATTCCCATTTTACAGGTAAGAGAATTGAGACTCAGAGAAGTTAGGTGGCCTGCCCTGAGTCACCCATCAAGAAGGAATCAGAGCTGTGACTGGAAGTTAGATTTCCCTGACTCTCCATTACACTGCAGTTGTTCCAGGGGTTGTATTAAACAGACTGTGTAAATGTGTATTCGAGAGAGATGTCTTCAGCAATTAGTTTCTTTAAAACATTATTTTGTGGGTAAAGAAGAACATCGCTAGGTTATAATAACATTTTGGATTTCCCCTTTAATTTCTGGTCATAACAGCATTTTCCTGACAAGACTGCTTCCACCGTACTCTAGCTGTCCCCCTTTCCTTCCTACCTCATCCTCAAGTCACGCAGCTATAGGCATCAGGCTCTCAGGTAGGGCAGTGCTGGGAGTCCCAGCTTCCCTCTGGGGTTATGCTGCACTGAGCCTCATCAATTCTAGGGATATTGTGAGGAAGGTGCTCCCCTCCTGGAGTTCATCTAGAAGTTCAGCCTGGGGCCTGAGAGACACAGCTGCACTCTTAAAGCCTCTAGACTAGGAATACTCAGTGCTGACTTTGCCATGTGACCGTGAAGTTCTGTCATAGAGGACTCTGTGCCGAGAAGGGTCACGTGCTTGGCTTAATGCTCTTCTGTCACTGTCTTGACATTCTTGATAATTTCATCTTTGAACTTCTTTTTTGTAAGTGAAGCCCAGTGAGACAGTGGAGGAGAGGGGCGTCATGCCACTGCAGTTCCTCGCTATGCCATTCGTACAGAGCATTCTCCATGGCCAGGAGTCCAGGAGTCCAGTGGGCCTATGAGGCCCCGGAGCTGGTGGAGACTCGGGGAGGTGAGCACGCTCTGCTCACCCCTGAGTAAGCGGGCACCGATGGCCCTGAGAAGCCAGGCACTCCTTGCAAACCAGTACAAAGGAATACAGAAGAGCCAGGCGCGGTGGCTCACGCCTGTAATCTCCCAGCACTTTGGGAGGCCGAGGTGGGTGGATCGCCTGAGGTCAGGAGTTCGAGACCGGCCTGGCCAACATGGTGAAACCCCATCTCTACTAAAAATACAAAAAATTAGCTGGGTGTGGTGGCGGGTGCCTGTAATCCCAGCTACTTGAGAGGCTGAGGCAGGAGAATCACTTGAACCCAGGAGGTGGAGGTTGCAATGAGCCGAGATCACACCATTGCACTCCAGCTTGGGCAACAAGAGCAAAACTCCATCTCAAAAAAAAAAAAAAATACAAAATACAAAAAAAGACAGTGGCGGGCGGTCTAAGAAACACAATTGACCAAAGAATCCCATCATATCCTTTCTTACTCACCTTATGTCCTTGTGTTAGCAAAACAGATCCATTGAAAATGACACGAGAAGGAAAGAGAGAGCTAGGATGATCCATAGCTCCCTGCCCTTTCATTCAGCCTCATCATAAGCCAAAGGTACAGAGGGCTGGGAAATGTGTGTGTATTACCAAAAGAAATAAAAACAGCGGGGTTAGTTTTGTACAGCACTTTCACTGTTCTGGTAAGAATATATATACACACATATATACACACATACATACATACATATATAGGCTACGAAATAATTCTGCAATTTTGGTGATTCTGCACAGGAGTTAAATGTTCTTATATTTGCATTTAAAACTGGCACTATTCAAGTTAAAGAAGAATTGTAAAACTCATGCTAATAATTTAAAATGTGAATTTTTCTTTACTTAGAATGACACTAATTAGCAAATAAAATCCACAAATTATATAGCTAACCCTGTTTCTGGCAGAAGACCTATAGAAATGCATATCATATGTTTGAAAAAAATTCTGTGATCACAGATCTTACAATCAACCCAACAAGAGCTACTGTGTCAATGCCTTCCTCGAGTTTTCTTGGGTTCTGTGTGGGACTATCGCATGGCGCTCTATTGCTCTTTGGGCAAAGGGTGGCGGGCGGAGATCACAGCGGCCCTACTAGCTGTGTGACCATGGACAAGCCTCTGCCTTGTCAATCTGCAGCAGGGAGGTAGCATATATCTTGTCATTTATCAGGAGTTCCTGTAAAAGTATGCATATAAGGGTGTTTTGGAAAATGTAAAATGTTGTGTATGTATAAAGTATTTTATACTTTTTATTACTATTAAAAAACTACAAAGCAGGAACCATGAACATTGCTGTCTTTATTCCTTCTGATTTGTAAATTCCTGCCAAATTTGCATAAATCCAAATTCATTTTTTTCTTTTAAACAAATTTGTCAACAACCATTTGGATGGTAGTATGAAAATTCAATATATTCACAACTGTCTTTCACTTTGCAGTAATATACATCAGTGTTTTTAAAGGCTATAGGTGTTTGTCCAAAGTAATGAAGTTTTACTCTGAAGCTGTTTATACAGTTTTCTATGATTAAACAGTTGTCAAACCTGCGTATAGAAAAAGTGATAGGCCAGGAGCAGTGGCTCACACTTGTAATCCCAGCACTTTGGGAGGCCGAGATGGGTGGATCACTGGAGGTCAGGAGTTCAAGACCAGCCTGGCCAACATGGTGAAACCTGGTCTCTACTTAAAAAAAAAAAAAACAAATTAGCCAGGCATGGTGGTGCACACCTGTAGTCCCAGCTACTCAGGAGGCTGAAGTGGGAGAATCGCTTGAACTCAGGAGGTGGAGGTTGCAGTGAGCTGAGATCATGGCACTGCACTCCAGCCTGGGCAACAGAGCGAGGCTCCATCTCAAAAAAATAAATAAACTAAAAGCCTAACAAGTAGAAAAATAAACAACTTGATATAGAAGATGAGTGAGTCCTAATAACACAAGGCCCTATCATAACACGGTCTACTGTTTTTATCATAAAGTTTAGACAACTTCTGGATTAAAAATGTGTCTCTCCAAATGTAATAGCTGCTCACAGGCAAAGTCTGATTAACCTGCTGAGACTACAGGGAATGCGCTAATCTTATCCCTGCAATGCTGATATCATAAATAAATAGGTCTCTATTATGTAATAAGAACCTGTAGTAAATGAGGGACTGACATCATAGAATATGAATTGTAGTGGGAGGCAAACGTGTTTTCCCTGTGACTTTGAGACAGTGATTTATCTTAGCTTGGGTCTCTGTTTCTCCATCTGTACTTGGGATGGAGTGAACCGTGACCTCTAAAGCACCTCCCAGCACCAGCATTCTGTGTTCTGATGGCTTTGATTTGACTTGGAAGCTTTAGTGCCACCTGAAGTCAGGTGATAAGGACACATGAGCACACCTGGCAGAGACAGGTTCTGTGTCCCAAGGTGATGCAGCAGATCTGGGGTTCGGAACACCTGTTCCAAATCCAAATCAAACCTCTCCGTTGGCCTTATATCCTCTTGGCTAAAGGGGACTCATTATCCCAGAGTGGGAGGCTCTGTCCCTCTTTCCCCGTGGTTCAGAAGGGTGGCCTTCACGTTCTCTCTGTGGTTGTCTAACCATCTTCCCACCATGTCAGCACCAGCCCAGAGCCAGCACAGCAGGTGACTCCCAAGTGTTTGTTGAAGACTGACTTATGGTCTCATAATTTATTACTTTTTAACTTTCTCCTTCTAGACTTGCAAGCACTTTATTTATTTATTTATTTATTTATTTATTTATTTATGACAGGGTCTTGCTTTGACACCCAGGCTGGAGTGCAATGGCGCAATCTCAGCGCACTGTCACCTCTGCCTCCCGGGTTCAAGTGATTCTCTGGCTTCAGCCTCTTGAGTAGCTGAGATTACAGTCATGCACCACCACGCCCGGCTAATTTTTGTATTTTTAGTAGAGATGGGGCTTTACCTTGTTGGCCAGACTGGTCTCGAACTCCTGACCTCAGGTAATCCACCTGCCTCAGCCTCCCAAAATTCTGGGATTACAAGCATGAGCCACCACACCTGGCAGCAAGCACTTTAAAGACAGGTCCCTCAACAAATTCAACTCTCTCGGCCTATGGCCCCTTGTCCACCCACAAGGCCCAGCACATAGTGGGAGCTCAGTAGATGGGAATACACATATTTTGAGTAAGCTGGAATGATGCCAATACCCATTTTGCTAAGATGGATATTCTTGCTCATGAAGAATCCCAGGCCACCCTAGCTCAATCTCAGTATATGCCCCCTGCCCATCAGTGAGAGGAACGAGGGTGCTACTTGTGCTGTCTGAGGAAGGCGAGGACAATAGCTAGAAACTGTCAAGTTCCAGAAACTCTTCTCAGTCTTGGCTGAAGACAACACCTTTCATGACCTCAGCCTTTTCTTGCTTTGCAGTCTTGTTTAAAATGGCATTTGGGCCTGGGCGAGGTGGCTCACGCCTGTAATCCCAGCTCTTTGGGAGGCCGTGGGTAGATCATGAGGTCAGGAGATCGAGACCATGCTGGCCAACATGGTGAAACCCCGTCTCTTCTAAAAATACAAAAAATTAGCTGGGTGTGGTGGCAGGCACCTGTAGTCACAGCTACTTAGGAGGCTGAGGCAGGGGAATAGCTTGAACCCGGGAGGTGGAGGTTGCAGTGAGCCAAGATCGTGCCACTGCACTCCAGCCTGGTGACAGAGCAAGACTCCGTCTCAAAATTTAAAAAAAAAAAAAAAAAAAAAAAAAAGGCATTTGGAATATACCCTAATCCTATGACTTAGAAATGAAAAATATTATGAGACTGTTCATAACAGCTATATTCATAATATCCTCAAACTGGAAACAACTTAAATACACATCAGCAGGAGAATGGGTGGACATACTGTGTTATAGCCCTCCTAGGGAATACTACTCAGCAATAAAAATGAGCAAACAACGTGGATGAATCTCAAGAGCATCATCTAAATAAAAGGAACCAGACACAAAAGAGTACATACTATATTATCCCATTTAAATGTAGTTCTAAAAACAGACAAAACTAATTGAGAGTGATAGAAATTAGAACAGCGATTGCCAGCTAGGTACAGTGGCTCATGCCTGGAATCTCAGCACTTTGGAAGGCTGAGGTGGGAGGATTGCTTAAGGCCAGTAGTTAGAGACCGCATCTCTACAAAAAATAGCAACAAACTAGGTGGTGTGGTGGTGCACACCTATAGTCCTAGCTAGTTGGGAGGCTGAGGCAGGAGGATCACTTGATCCCAGGAATTCCAGGTTGCAGTGAGCTATGATCCTGATATTGCCCTTCAGTCTGGGGAACAGAGTGAGAATCTTTCTCTTAAAAAAAAAAAAAAAAGAACAATAATTGCATAGGAGGTGGAGTGGGATGTGATGGGCTGACTGGAAAGGGGGCACAAGGGAACTTTCAGGGGTGGTAGAAATTTTCTATATCTTGATTGGGGTGGTGGATACAAAACTTATTGTATGTTAAATTAACCCTCACATTTTAAAAACCCACAATATTTGGAGCTGAGGTTTACCAGCCTCTCAATGGCCGGCTGTCTCCTGGATCAGACACCAGGAGAGGCAGCTGTGATTCGTGCAGCTGTGGCCACGCTACTGATTTCCTCACATCTGCAGGGGCGGCCCCAGCACGTGGCCCATTTTTCATCCAGTCACTTTGCTGGCACTTGGTGAAGGCCTGTCTCTCCCTGGGCTCTGTCCCGGGACCCACGGCAAACTCTCATCCTTCTTCCCGTTGGCACTTCTTCAGCTCCCAAGTCCTCTCTGTGTTTTCTCTTCTCCAGGCAAACCCCTGGGTTTTCCATCCGTGCTTCACTGGACGCAGTTTCCAAACCCTCCTCCTTGTAGTTTCTCTCCCCTGGATGTGCTCTAGCTGCCCCTGGCCCATTTCAAGAATTTCTTGAACACTTTTGCTGATGAACTTGACTTCTACCTTCAAAGCGATTTTAACGGGAGGAGGTAGACTGTGAGCCTTTGTCTAGCCCATCAGATTAAATTTTATTTTTTCAAATAGCGAAGAGACATGAAAATGTGGTGGGAATTCCACAAAGGCCCCTGCAAATGACTGACATACATTTAGGCAGACAACGTCTTTGTGCGGTGCCGGGAGCTGATGCGTTAATAGATATAACTTGTGGGCTCCCAAGGAGAGGTTAAAGAGGAGAGCACAGGTTCCTTTGAGTCGACTTGGTGCTCCCGTGTCATCTCTCCCCAGACTTAATCAAGTTATCATATCAACCCAGTGTTTCCTGGACCCCAGCTCTCTTTCTGAATGAGGAAAAAATTTGCAGACAAATTTCTAGCAGCAGGAAGTTGGTGCTCTCCTGCGAGGCTGGATAAAAACTACGTGTAACCTCTCAGGGCCTCCCTCCCGCTCCTGCTGGGAGTTCAGTTCAAGTGGTTCCCTTATTTGATTACGCCTCTCAGGCCTTCTCTGGTGTAGGTATCCAATTCACTGCCGTGCCCACTGGCTCCCCACGAGGCAGCAAACATTAGAGTCACTCTTTTGTGAAATTATGGGGAGGCTGAGTGGGCCAAGCACTTGTGTGTGTGCGCGCGTATGTGTGTGCATGTACGCCTGTGTGTGAGGAGACACACGGATGTGTATAAAGAGAGGAATGCCGTCTGTTAGCAACTGCGGCATTGATTTATAATCACTTCCTTTAGTCACAGAATGACGGAGTGGCATCTTTAAATTCTCACAATTAAAAAAAAAAGAGATGGTGAAAAAAATCCTAAGTGCTAAATATCTATGTATTATGTATTATTATTCTTAAGAGCTTGCGAAAGCCTTATAACATGTATGATTTACAATTAATGGACCTAATTCTTCCAATACAGATTTCTTCCTTCCATGACTATATAATTCAAGTTATACTGCTAAATATTTTATAATGAGAGTACAAATTATGATGGCCTTTGTAACTGTTTTCATGGGAGCATTTATTATTGGGCTGATGTTGATGGTTTAGTAGATTTGTGCATATTCGTCCCTCTTATTCATTACTTTATGAGTGGACAAGAGGTGTGGGAATGTGTGCTGTGAACATGTGGCCACTCTAGACTTTTCTCAAAAATATAAAAGACAAACATTTATTTCCCTGCACAGTCACAAAAAAAAGAAAGGAAGAAAGAAAAGGTAAAAAATCTTTGCAAGGCAATGTTTTGTATTCATTTTCAGGCAATGTCAACGTAATCGAGGAAAATAATAGCAACATCTTTTTTCATCTGCAGGTGCGGAAGACCTACTTAAAACCTGAGAGTCTGGAGTAGGAGAGGCGCTTTCAGATCAGACCGAGTCTTCTGCAGCGCACAGGAGCTAGTCGTACTGAAAAGAATGAAGTTGGACTTGTCCAGGCGAGTTTCGGACAGTGCTGGGCTGGTAAGGAACGGAGTTACCATTCATCTATTCATTCCCAGAAAAAAAGGGAAATACACCCTCCCGAACTCAAGATGCCCATTGATTTATCCCCTTTAGCTGGCAAGACACTCGAGCCCCAATGTCTTCGGGCTCGTAAGCGTTTTTATTGAGAGAAGAGCGTCCCTCCCAGGTTCCCACAGGGGCTTGGAAGTCAGGGGAGACGGGAGGGGCGGCCGGGGCCGGGGCAAGAAGCGGGGCGGCTTTTATTTTGCGCCATAAAGGGCTGCACAATGTCTGCTGGAATTTCAACAGTTAAAGAGACCCCTCTGCACAAAGGGGCGCTCCGGCTGTAATCGGGAAATAAATTTGATTTTCTGAATTCTTTGGCAGCTGGTGACAAAGGGCCAGGTAGCGCCGCGGCAGGGGTGATCCTTGCAGAAGGCGGCGCGCGGCGGGGCGTGCGGGCCGGGGGGACAAAGGCGGCCGCGCCCGCCGCGCCACAAAGGCAGGCCCGAGCCAGGGGGCTCCGCGCCGCCGATCGCCTACGCCCGGGGCCGGGTCGGCCGCTGTGCGCGTCGTGGGGCAGAGACACGCCCGCGCCGGAGTCCCCGAGCCTCCGAGACCCCGGGCCCGGGCCGCGTCTTGGGCTTTCCCCGCCCGGCCGTCGGCTCCAGCGCCGCCCCCGCGGCTGCCCTAGCTGCTGCCCTCGCTCTCAGGGACCGAGGCCAGGAGACCGCCTGACACTTTGCCCTGTCCCAAACCTGGGACTCCAGGGGCCTCCTGCTGGGGCCGCGAGCACCAGACTTTCAGAGCCAAACTCACTTCATCAAGAAATGCCAGTTAACCCTTGCCCAGTTCAGCCTCTTGCTGGGGTTTTGGAGGGGTCACCGGGGATGCCCCTGGGAAATTTACCCAAATCCCCCTGGCTCAATGAACGGAGTTTGCCCCCTTGCCTTTGTTCATCAGGTTATATTTTGTCATTTAATGCGTCTTACATGCCTGTCCTTTAAGTTCTTTTTCTGCAGAGATGGATCGTCCTTTAGTGACAAAGCAGGTGTTGGGGGGACGGATACCCCGGAGGAAATGACGCCACCTACTAGGTCTCTAAGGGCAGGAATTCATCATTCAAAAGCACTAAGCGCTGCTCTCCTCACTCCCCAGCCCTGCTCTGATCTCCTGGGCGCCTTCACCTCCTCTGGCTCCTAAGTCGGCTGCTGCGCCAGCATCCATCAAACTCTCCCGGAAGAGGAAATGACAGCTCACCAGTAGCCTAGAAGGCCCCCGTGGGCAGAAGCATGGACTTGCTCCTCATGGAGATGCGGCAGGGCCATATTTCCTTGGCACCACTCTGGAACCTTCCACAGCCACCACCTCAGACACTAGCCAGACTTCAGGTCCATTCCTTTCATGTCTAAAACGAGACAGTCCACAATGTTGATTTTATTTGTAGGGATGTCAGGATTCCAGAAAAGCAGACTTCGAAAGCAACAAAATGTTAACTTGCAGCTCTCTGAGGCCCTTAACGCTTGGTCTGGGCACCTCTGTATGTAAAAAGAAGTACAATATCTTTAGCTGCTGGTTATAGGTGGCCATATGTTTCAGTGCAGAAATGGGGCTCCCCTTGCTAGACTAATTTTCTAATTTTTCCTCAGGCTTCATTGATTCATATTCTTCTACTTGACCCTGGCTGTCAAGACCAACAACACCAAATAACACCGAAGTCTCTTGCCTCCTGTCCTCAGAATCTCTCACAGGCATCCTCTTCCCTACTGGAGCCATTTTGTTTCAGGTTGATCCCTAATTAAATTCAGCGACATGCAGGACGTGTGTGTGTGTGAGTCTGGACCTGTGTGTGTGAGTGTGGATCTTGTGTGTGAGTGTGGGCCTGTGTGTGTGACTGTGGACCTGTGTGTGAGTGTGGACCTGTGTGTGTGAGTGTGGACCTGTGTGTGTGAGTGTGGATCTTGTGTGTGAACGTGGACCTGTGTGTGAGAACGTGGACCTGTGTGAGTGTGGGCCTGTGTGTGAGTGTGGACTTGTGTCTGTGAACCTGTGTGTGTGAGTGTTGACCTGTGTGTGTGAGTGGGGGCCTGTGTGTTAGTGTGGACCTGTATGTATGAGTGTGGACCTGTGTGTGTGAACATGGACCTGTTTGTGTGAGTGTGGACCTGTGTGTGTGAACATGGACCTGTTTGTGTGAATGTGGCTCTGTGTGTGTGAGTGTGGACCTGTGTGAATGTGGATCTCCATGTGCGAATGTGGACCTCTGTGTGTGAGCATGGTGTTTACAATCAGCAGGAAGCAGCCTGGAAATGAGTCCTGATTAAATGAGAATCTACATACAGAACAAGTACCCTAGGAGTTCTAGAAAGATGAATAATTCTCAACCCAGCACAATAACAGCAGCTTACAATATGTCTGCGTATGTCATAATGGAGTGGTTTTTGTTACATGTGTAATGCTGGTATCATAAGAAGAGTATTGTCATGCTCACAGGATGTCAGGGACAGAAGATTCTAACTGCTTTGTTGTGTTACTTATCTATTGCTGCGTAACAAATTACCACAAACTTAGTACTTTTAAACAGCACGTTTATTATTTCACAGTTCCTGTGGGTCAGGAGTCCGGGCACGGTTTAGTTGATTCCTCTGTTTTAGATTCTCTTACAATGCTTTAATCCAGGAGTCAGTCGGGGCTGGGGGTCTCATCTGCAGCTTGACCGAGGAAGGTTCTGCTTCCAAACTCATGTGGTTGTTGACAGAATTCATTTCCTTGAGGGTTGTTGGCCTGAGGGCCTCAACTCCTTGTGGGCCCTCAGCCAGAGGCCACCCTCAGTTCCTCTCTGGGACCTCTGTCTATGGCAGCTTACTCCATCAAAGCCAGCAAGGGAGACAGTTGACAGCAAGAGTCGGCTAGTAAGATGGGTGTTCAAGTCGGCTGGAATATATTAACATCATGACACTGACATCCACCACCATCGCCATATTCTGTTGGTTAGAAACCAGTCACAGGTGCTGCACACACTGGAGGGAAGGGATCCCACAAGAGGGGGTACACCAGGGAGCATGGACCATGGAGCCTCCTGGGAGTCTGTCTCCCATATTCACTTCACCCACAAGTAACCTGAGCCCCCAAATTGGGGTGTGCCCTGGCCACAATCTCAGTGAGTTGTTTTAGTGGCTGGACTCAAATCTAGGACAATTATTCTAAGTCTTGTGCTCTTTCCTCTGTAACATGCCTCCATAACACACATTTCAAATAGGTGAAGACTTTGGTTCTGAAAAGCAGCGCCTAGCTCTACCCAGCAGTCTTTGCTGCTCAGGTTAACTGCCACCCCAACCATGAAGTCACTGCGGTCCTTCACTGAGGAACTCAAGGAACGTCTGCATCCTGGACCCCATAAAATATTCCTAAACCAAAATGGGGGGAAAGATCCCTTTTCCAGATCAATTACATCAGAAAATTTTAAGAACCTGAGGGTTTGCTTAGTCTCCCACTCCCACCCTCTTAACAAGTGAGAACCCCGAGATCTAGAAGTGAGAAATGATTTATTCCAGCTCACAATGATGACAAAGCCTCATTCTCTTTCTTTTTACAAATTTCAAGCAATCGCAGAGAATGGATTGGCTTCATAGCCAAGCACAGGAAGGGCTGGCCAATGGGACTCCTGGAGCCAGGACTCAGAGGCCCTCAGGGCCACCCCTGTCCCATCTCTCCCTGCAGGCTGCAGTTTTCAGTCTCCAGCTGACACTGAGACCCCAGGGTCTGAGACCAAAAGGAAAACAATCAAATAAGCAACAGTTCTGATCCCAACAGGCCAAGTTGCCTCTTTCAGGAAAAATCTACTCACGTCATGAATTCTGGACACGCAATTGTTGTTTAAATAGTTCATTCCCAAGAGGCCACCCTTCACTGATAGATACAGCTTTGTGTAATACGACCGTAGCTTTGTCTCTGTAACTTCAGTAAGACTACAATTCCCACCTCAAGAGCTGGAAGTGAAGTCTAATCTTCCATGAGGAGCATGTGTGCACGTGGATGTGTGTGTGTTTCTTTTTCTCTAGGTCCAAGGCTTTATCTTGCTAAATCTATTACACCTCCTCTCTGCCTGTCTGCACTGGAGATAAAAAGTGGCATTTTCTGGCCTCAGGCCACTGCATTTGGCCAAACATTCTCCCAGCAAAGTTATGAACAAAATTTCCTCCTCCGTTTGTGCTCTTCTGAAAGAGACCTCTGGCTGCATTCACTGTCCACTGTCCTCAGAGAATAACTGAAGGAACAAATGAAACCAGATATAATGAATTCTGTGCCTGTTCATCTTGAGTTTCAATGAACTTATCTCTTTGCTGGCTTTGAAGAGCTGAAATCACTCCATGTGCTGGGGGTAGTTTAGAGAATAGGAAGAATTTCAGCTTTGGTTGGGCTAAATAGTTGTGATCCTGGGCTACTTTTGAGTTGTTTCTCCTTGGCTGAAATGAACTTTCTGAAGGCACTTGTTTTCAAGAGAAATCAGAAATATGCTTCAGAAAAATAACCATCAAATCATTTTGGAAGAAATAAGAAAAGAACATTTATTTTAGCAATAAGATAATCTCTTCTGGGATTCATAACTAATTTGGTGGAAGTGTTTCTATTTTAAATAAAATCCACGTCAGTATTAGAAGAATGTGGATTGATTTTCTGGGCCTTTTAGGGCCACCAACCTCAGCATTTGCTGAATGTGGACTCAAGGACTCCGTCTCTTTGCACATGCTGCTTCCTGTTTTTGGAGAAGCTTCTACCTCCTCTCTCTGACAAACTTCTTCCTACTCACCTGGCAGGGTCCAGCTGCACACCCCCTCTTCCGTGGGCTCCCACTTCCCCAACCTCTCCTCACCATGCACAGGGGCGGGCACTCTCCTCTTTGGACTCTCGCGGCCTCTTTTTATAGTTCTATCTAGGTCTTTGCTATATTTGCCCGGGGAGGCTGTGATCAACATGGGAACAGGGGTTTCGTTTTGTTCATTTTCATTTTCGCAGTCCTTGGAGGACTCACACAGCTCATGATGGCGCAGGCTTGATGGGTGGATGAATTGGCAAATCACTTTGAGGAAAATCTCTTTGACTGGTATATTTGATTCCTAGTTAACAAACTGCCTACTAGCATTCCTGTGTATATGGCGCCCAGATATCTAATAGCATTGAAATGATATGAAGCTGCTTTGTGCGAAGATGTGCTTTACAGAAGATAAAGACTGCCAGGTAGAAATGGAGCATGTGAATCACTGCACTCTTGGCAATCGAAAGGAAATTATGTCGCTTATACTGCACATTGCTAATCCTATCTTACATCTACTGAGCATTCACAGTGTGTCCAGACAATCTGCTAAGGGCTTTATAAAGACTACCACAATGTCCTTTGGAGGTAGGTCCTGTTGTGCTCATTTTACAGATGAGGAAACCTAGGCACGGAGATGAGTTAAATTACCCTAGATCTCCTGGCTAGTGACAGAGGCAAGTGTTCAAGCCTGAGTCTCGGCCATAACCTTTAAAGGAACATAGAAACTTTGTCCAAGGTATGCACTGGCTGAAATGCAATTGAACATTTATCGAGTGTCTATGGCACGCTGGTTCCTGCCCTGGCACTGTGAATACACAAATGAAAGGATCAGGTCTCTGCCCTTGAAGTTTTCTAAGGAGAGGTGGGGGCGAGGCTCAGACGAGCACACAATTTGTTAGAATGCAGGAGGAAATGGAAGTGTCATAAAGAGGCAGGATGTGCTATACGGGTTCCCGGAGGGAGCATGTACCATCTGGTGTCATGGATCAGGAAAGGCTTCCTGGAGGAGGTGGCATGTTAGGTGAGCCTTGAAGGACGAGACATCTGTGGGAGAGATCCAGAACGAGGCTGTGGAGGAGGGAATCTGCAAGATGAGGTGGGAGCAGTGGGAAAGGAGGATGAGAGCGTAGTCGGGGCCAGCACAAGGAGGCCAGGGGGTCTGCTGGGAGGTTGTGGCCAATCTGGTGAGAGAGCCAGGGGCTATTTTACATTAGCAAGGAGACCTGCTGTCCAGAAGGATGCAGCACTGTAGTGGGTCTGAAGTTCCCACGACTAGTCTAACACCTGTGTGAGACTAGTTCCAATGTGTCCTTCCTTTCCAAAGTCTTCATCTTCACGGTTGCTTTGTAGCAATGCCCCACTCCTCCAGCTCCTGCGTCCTGTCCCCTCCCTGCATTACCTTTGCATCCTGATTTGAGAGTTCTATGGGAGTTTCTTCTTACCCTCCATGTATTTCAAAGTGGTTAGTAGCTTGTTTCTCAGTCACCTCTCCTGATGGCCTCTCACCTGGCTTTGGGCGCTCCCTGTCCCAGTTCCATGATCATCCTCTGAGCTCTCTTAGCTGCTCCTCTACGTCCCCAGCAGCACTCAGCCATGGGGCCCTGATTCTTTAAAAGTAACAAATGGTCCTCTTGGCCTCTCTTAGCCTAGATAAACATGATTAAAACCCCATTGTCTATAAGGCCAACAGAAACTCACTCATGAGAATCCGCTTAATGGCTTTATAATGAAGCACTGCCCCAGTGTTCAACCTGAGATGTTCAAGGGAAAGGACCAGGGTCTACCATTTCCATGACGGATCGCCCTCCACCTCTGCCTACATGCACCCATGTCACCTTCCAGCAAGAGCCGGGCAGGCAGCCCATTCTTCCATGAAGAGCCTTTGCCTGAGTCATTAATAGGGATTAAGTCCAAACCTCCTGGAGAAGCTGAGGCCACACAGCAGGGGCTTGGTACATCCACTTCTCTCTGCCCAGTGGCTTCTGCTCACTCATGCTTTCCACTCCCTGTGGCTTAAGGAGATTGAACAGAAATCCAAAACATTCTTTGGAGGGGGTACGTTGATCACTCATCTTTGAATCCACTTAGCATGGTGCCCTGCACACAGGCATTATTCAGTACGTGTTTGCTGACATGTTTCCTTTCTGCTCAGTAGACTTCATGGACTAGAAATCCATTCCCTAGCCCTCCCCTGGTGATCCGGCCCCACAAGAGCAGCCCCAGGCATCCTACTCCTGTCACCTGGCTTTGTAGGTCTTGTTCCCCAGCACTGTCACCACATGCTTAGCTCCTTTCCAAACCTCCTTCTACTTGTCATGTCCCTCTAAAGCTATCAAGCCAACAACTTGACTCCCCCAATGGAAGCAATGGATCTGAAAATGCTTCTTAAACTCCGAGGTGCTGTGTGAATGTAGAGAAACAACAAGAATCATGATGACGTTTTCTATAAAGGACTGTGATAGCTGAGACTAGTGATAGGAATGCTGGAATAAGGAACAACTTAAAAATATCCAGGCGAGGCGCTGAACGTGAATCGATGATAGTAATCTTCAAAGAATAATCACCTTTTCAAACAAATGTTGATGAGGTATATCTTGTAGATTTTTAGTTGGAAAACAAAATAGATTTCTTTCAGTGATATACTTATGATTTCTATTTTACCTACCTCAAGAAAAAATTTGAGAGACACACAACAAATTATCAGCCAGGAAAAGAGAAAGAATTCATTACGTGTTAGCCCCAGCTTTAAAACTGTGTGGCTCTTCCCCTCTCTGTTTTCCATTTGTAAAATGAGGGGGTTAGAACAGATAACCTGTAAAGTCTCTTCTGGCCCTGATAGTCTATGGATTATTGAGAAAACCCAAGCATTCTCTTTCTTGGTTTCCTCCAGGAGTGAGTTTACTTTCCATGTGTCTTTTCCTGGCACGCATCTCGCTATTTGCCATTCTTTCAATGTAGTTTTTCCTGATTCAACCACGAGCCCTCGCAGGTCAGGACTGTGTCTGGTTCGGCTTCCTGCCATCTTAACCCGGTGCCCGGCCCATAGCAGATGCTCAATAAATACTGTCAAATAAATAAATTAGAGACGCTAAAGGCAGGTGATTAAGAGGATGGGCCAGAGAATGAAACAGAACCATGTGTACTTAGAAAGGACTTTATTGAGAGGAAAAGATTTTAAACAATCAGTGGGAAAACGTTCTTCAGGAATTCTTCCCCATGTCATGGGAGGTGGGTAAATAAAGTAAGTCTAAAAGATAAGCATATCTGTGCTGAACTTGGTATCTTAAGCTTATATGAATTTTCTGACTTCTTTTTAGATTTAGGTGGTGTTTGTCTGGCCGTCTTTGATCTCTGGCAACATTTTAACACCATAAGCAACTTCACAGGTTGATAGAGACGAGGCTGCCATGTACCCCTAGCCACTTGTTCAAGGGTGCCTGGGAAGTTGGGACTAGGTAGTTCATCACTCCATCTGAGCTAAGGTGAAGTCAAGACAACATTTCCTTGTTTTTTTTTTTTTTTTTGAGGCGGAGTCTCACTCTGTCGCCCAGGCTGGAGTGCAGTGGCGCGATCTCACCTCACTGCAACCTCTGCGCCCCAGGGTTCAAGCAATTCTCCTGCCTCAGCCTCCCGAGGAGCTGGGATTACAGGTGCCTGCCACCACGCCTGGCTAATTTTTGTATTTGTAGTAGAGACGGGGTTTCACCATCTTGGCCAGACTGGTCTTGCACTTTTGACCTCGTGATCCACCCGCCTATGCCTCCCAAAGTGCTGGGATTACAGGTGTGAGCCACCGTGCCCGGCCAAGACATCATTTCTTAAGTGGAAAACTCAGCCTTTCATCCAGATGTTTTGTCTTTGAGGAGTAAAATCCTGACCTTTGTTTCATGTGTACTTACATATATCTCAAGGCCCTTATTATGAGGTTTATTGACTTCAAGGGATACAAGAACATCCCGAAAGTAGTTACAAAATGTTGAGGCTGTGCCAAGACTGCAAAGACTGGGAGGATTTCCTTCCTGGCAGAATGACTGGCATGGCCTTAGTTTGGTCACTGCTTACCCTATCTTTGAATTTACTTTCCCTTTTGAAAAAATAATTTCATACATAGGATCATCCAAACAGGTAACACTGTTGAAGGATGCTACAGTTTTGGTAACAGGATAACATCACATGCATCAGAGTCTGAAGGTCTCCTCCTTCTTCGGCCCTGGAAAGGGTCCTAGGCAGCACAGATG
Organism: Hylobates moloch; assembly: GCF_009828535.3. Lineage (NCBI taxonomy): Eukaryota > Metazoa > Chordata > Mammalia > Primates > Hylobatidae > Hylobates > Hylobates moloch. The sequence continues at coordinate 102,968,688 of NW_026652288.1, read as the reverse complement.
CCAAGGTCTGTTGGCTGCTGGAGTCCTAGCCAAGGAGGCTCAACTCCTGAACACATGCAGTGGGCAGAACGCACTCTGTAAACCCAAGGCAAGAGTCTGGAAAATGGCTGGACTAGTGCTATGCCTTGCTTGGCTGAGCAGATAGAATGAGGAGAAAAAATAAAGAAGATGAGGACTGAAGTCATTCAAAAAGTAAAATTCAGAGGTAGACAAATAGAAAGGGGAAATATTTGTATTGGTATGAAATTGAAGAAATATAGAACTGAGTATTTAGAGGTCTGTGCAAATGAGTCCAGTCCTCTTGTTAGGTAAATAGGGAAGCAGAGGCTGAGAGAAAGGCTGGGACTGCCCAAGGTCATGGAGCTAGTTAGAGACACACCTGGAATTAGAACCCAGGCCTCCTGACTCCAGTGCTGCTGCTGCTGACAGGACACCATCAAGTCAGCCAAAACTTAATTCACTGAGATCATCTATGTTTAATAGAGCCAGGGGGTCAGAGAAGAAAAAAACAGTTTAATTAGTTATGATCCACCAGTTCCACTGGCCCACTGGTTCCAGTGTTTATTAACGCTCACCAGCTCAGCTGTCCTCCCAAGCTCTCCTTGAAGCTTTTTGCGTCTTGCAAGAGGAAGACTTGGGAATCTCCACTTTGTGTCACAGAGGAACCTGTAAAGACCTCAGCCTGAGCGCTCACCAGGGCAGCCCCTTGCAGAATAAGATACTATCCAAATCTGCTGTTTCTTTTGAAGGCCCTTTTTCCGTCTTTAAACATGTAACAATTCCAACATTTCTTTGGTAGCATAGGTCTCTTTATTTGACTGGGTGGCAGACAGAATTTTTGAAGAATTAACTGATACATTCTCATTCTCCCTTTCCCCCCACCTCTGTCCTAAACAGACACACATCCAGGATTTCCTTTTGTCTTAAGGCCCTTTCTCTGTAGTGTAAACAACTGAGGCCTAATCCCATTGGAGGCTGCTTCCTGGAGAGGTATGGCAACTGAATGCTGAAAGCCAAGATCCCCTCAATTTCTTCTGCAATGTCACCAGGAGTAGCAATGGACAAAGCTGGAAGAGTGCCTGGTGTCAGCTTAGGAAAACTTTAAATGCCAACGAAAGAGGTTTTTCTTGGTGCTATAGACCATGACATGGTCAGAAAAGTCTTTAAAGGGGGAAATAGCATGATGAGATTTTGTGTTTAGAAAAGACTGTGGTTGAACTATGGAGAATGGGGGGCAGCAGAGAGAGTTTAGCAGTAGGCAGACCAATTACCGGGCTGTGGCACATGTCGGAGGCAAAGGTGCTGATGCCTTGACCTTGGGGGCTTCCAGAAAGGACTTAAAAAGGAGATGGGTCTAGTAGAAAAAGAAAAAATACAAGGGAGACTCTAAAGGATCTGGCTATGACGAGCGTGGAGAGATGAAGGAGACCATGAGGTTGCAAAGGACGAAGTGGGCGAGGGGAAGTCCAAGAAGGTGAGCTGTCTGGGGGAGCACGGGGGCAGCGGAGGAGAGGGTTTGGAGAGTTTCATTTTGGATGCATTGAGTTAAGGAGCTTGTGGGCCCTGCGAGTGGACACACTTCCAGGGAGTTGGAGACATAGGTTTGGAGTCAGGGAGGGACTCCGAAGGCACATGCGAACTTTCAGGCGAGACAGTGAGAGAAGCCAGCAGCAGGAGACTCCTCGTTCAGGCCTCAATGAATGTCCCTCACTCTAACCATAGTCTCTGTGTCCTGTACACTGCATTCGTCTTTCTAACACGCCGCTCAGGCCTGAATACCCTGCCAGCAACCTTCAGTGCTCAGCGTTCTGTGGCTTCTTTTTTTTTTTTTTTTCTGAGACAGCGTCTCGCTCTGTCACCCAGGCTGGAGTGCAGTGGCACAATCTCGGCTCACTGTAACCTCTGCCTCCCGGGTTCAAACGATTCTCCTGCCTCAGCCTCCCAAGTAGCTGAGACTACAGGTGTGTGCCACCACGCCTGGCTAATTTTTTGTATTTTTAGTAGAGACGGGGTTTTACCATGTTAGCCAGGATGGTCTCCATCTCTTGACCTCGTGATCCGCCCTCATCTGCCTCCCAAAGTGCTGGGATTACAGGCATGAGCTGCCGCAACTGGCCTCTGTGGCTTCTTAAATGCATAAAGAAAGCTCTCTGTCTAGGTCCTTCATGACCTGACCTCTTCTAGAGTCATTTTCCCCTACATGCAAATGCTCCTGTACAGCTTACAGATGAAACTACATCTTTTCTTGATATGCTTTAATTTCCCTGTTCATTATCTTCTGTCTGTTCAGAATGCCTCTTTCATCTCTTTCTGTTGAAAGCCTATTGATTTTTCAAAGCATCAGATGAAATCTTTCTTGGACACTCCATAAGTGATCTTTTGTGTTCTTACACCTCTTTGTTTGAGTGGAGATAGATGATACTTTTCCTCTGGGACACCCCTCCACCCACCCCACCACATGCCTTGTGATCTTCTCCAACCTTCAAAACTGCTAGGGCCAAATTCCACACAGTATACCCCGACGAAGGCACACCTGTGCAGAATGCAGAGAACAAACACACCAGGCCTTGACTTTTGAGTTGCAGAAGTCAAGGATGTGAACTTACAAGAACCTGGACTTTTGAGTTTACATTTTATACAATAAATAATGGATTTGGAAGAATAGATTGAAAACCGGGCCTTCTTACCCCAGATGAGATAAGGATTAACCAGACTGGGGGAAAGGAGAGTTGAAGGGAATATGATGAGGGAGAGAGGCTTGTGGGGTTCAGGATGAGAGAACCAGGCCTGGAGGGACCACTCAGACAGAAGAAGAATCAGCCTCCAGGGATAATGCAGGCTTTGCTCTGCTGGGCACTGGCTGGCACTGGCAGCCAGGGTGGTGCCCAAAAGCCCCCCAGGATCCCTCCCAGCAAGTCTCCATTCCACTTCCCCATCACTGGTGTCCAGGAGCCACAGCAACCACCCTTCCTGTTGGACCATCGCCATCAGGAACAACTCCTATCAGTGCCCAAAGACCGAGTAGTCTCTGTCTATATTGCTCATGTGGACAACTTCCTTTCCAACAGCCAAGGACTCTACTGTGGAGTCTACTCTTAAGCCCCAAGATAAAGTGGGCTCCAGACATCCAGAAGACTACTGGTGATGTCAACTTCTCTCCCACATCATGTTTATACTTCTGGGACTTTGCATGAAAATAGTTTAAAATCTCCCTCTTGCAGAAATACACTTTATAATCTATTGGCATTAGATTGTAGATATTTCTTATGCTGTGCGTCTCCTGTTTGCTTCTCTAGATGTCCTCTCTACTCTCCACTCTGCTTCCTTCCCCAGAGTCTTATGAGTGTGGGCTTTAGGCTTTGGGCCTCCTGTTGGGCTCAGCCAGTGAGAAGCCCCAGCAGGAGACTGGGGTGGGGGTGAGTTCAGGGCCTTTATTCCCTGGCTGCCTCCTTGCTGGATAGTCCCCTGTGACTGCTTCTCTCAAGCGAGCTGTCCCTGAACTCTTCTCTCCTTCAGAGTTCCTGTAACCTTGTCTTGTTCCTTCCAAATGGAGATGGTGACAATTTCTATGTTATCAGCAGCCTTGGGATACTGTATCAGTCCATTCTTGCATTGCCATAAAGAACTACTTGAGATTGGGTAGTTTATAAAGAAAAGAAGTTTAATCGACTCACAGTTCCACAGGCTGTACAGGAAGCATGGCTCGGGAGGCCTCAGGAAACTTACAATCATGGCAGAAGGCCAAGGGGAAGCAGATACATCCTACATGGCTGGAGCAGGAGGAAGAGAGAGAGCGGGGAGGTGCCACACAATTGCAAACAATCAGATGTCATGAGAACTCACTCACTATCATGAGAACAGCAAGGGGGAAATCTACCCCCATGAGCCAAGCACCTCCCACCAGGCCCCACCTCCAACACGGGGGATTTCAATTTGACATGAGATTTGGGCCGAGACACAAATCCAAACCCTATCAGAAACTGTATCTCTTGTTTCTCTCCACCCTGCTTATATCTTCATAAATAGTGCTTTCATTAACCCTTCCCTGAAATATCCTAATTCAAATATGACTTCTGTTTTCTGCTGGAAATCTGTTGCAGACTATATTTGCCAATGATGGTTATGATATCCCCCATCCTATAGCTCTTCTTACGGTACAACTGGGACAATTCACCCTTAAGAGAAAGTGATAGCTGGGCGTGGTGGCTCATGCTTGCAATCCCAACACTTGGGGAGACTGAGGCAGGTAGATCACTTGCATTCAGGAGTTTGAAGTCAGCCATGGCCAACATGGTGAAACCCCATCTCTACTAAAAATACAAAAATTAGCTGGGCGTGGTGGCATGCACCTGTAGTCCCAGCTACTTGGGAGAGTGAGGTGAGAGGACTGCTTGAGCCCAGGAGGCAGAGGTTGCAGTGAACTGAGATCATGCCACTGCACTCCAGCCTTGGTGACAGAGCAAAACTCTGTCTCAATTAAAAATAAATAAATAAATAAAATAAGAAAAGTTCAGGCACTGTGACTTCTGAACTAGTCATAAACAATGAAGGGTGAACTGTCATGTAAACAGTTGACTTGAGACCGCCATACTCTGAGGAAGCTCAAGCGAGCCCGTGTGGAAAGACCACATGAAGAGAGGGATTCCTGGGAGGCTCAGGCTGCTTCAGCATCTCTATCTGACTGTGACTACAGGAGAGACCAGAGCCAGAATTACCCAGCTGAGCCTTTCTTAAAATCCTCTTCCACAGATACTATGGAAGATACTAACATGATTGTTGTTGTTTTAAGCTGCTGAAATTGGAGTGATTTGTTATGGAGCAATAGGTTACTAGGATAGACCCTGACTGATACGTTACAAACATCTGGAGATGTGCGTCTAAAGACGCAAACAGAGGCCAGGAGCGGTGGCTCACGCCTGTAATCCTAACATTTTGGGAGGCTGAGGCAGGCAGATTGCTTGAGCTCAGGAGTTTGAGATCAGCCTGGGCAACATGGCAAAACCCTGTCTCTACTAAAAATATAAAAATTAACCAGGTGCGGTGGTGCATGCCTGTAATCACAGCTACTCAGGAGACTGAGGCAGGAGGATCGTTTGAGTCCAGGAGGCGGACGTTGCAGTGAGCTGAGATAGCACCACTGTACTCCAGCCTGGGTAACAGAACGAGACACTGTCTTAAAATAATAATAATAAGTCAAACAGAAGATGTCCCTTCCAGGCTAGAAGTTTCCTGAGTGACGGAACCGTGCCTTCTCATATTCCTAGAGTGGCTATCACAGAACAGTCCATTCAGAAGGATTTGTAAACAGGTTCAACAGATGTGGCTAATTTGAGTTTTCATCCTCAAGGAAGATTTGGGTGTCCTGCTCACTTGAGAAGTGAGACAACAGAGAACATGGCATCATCAGGCGCATGAAGGACGGACGGTGGTTTCTACTTCTCGCCCTCACAAGTGTACCTCTTCGAACCCCAGTGACCAAGAGCGCATGTCCCTCAGGTTTAAGACATTCTTTTAAAATAATATTTGCATTAAGAAGCCAAACACTAATAGTGCCAAAATGAGATTATGGACTTTCCCGGAGACTTATCTAAAGGCCCACACTAAACGTGGCCTCCCTGTTTTCTCTCATTTGTGTGTGTTTTTTCAGTTCAAGGCCAGAGAAAGAACTGTCCCAACTGGAAATAAAGTTAGATGTGGGGAAAGAGGCCACTGCTTGGATAACATTCCGGAGATGATGGGTTTGGAAACTGGGTGTGCCAAAAATTTCCTGGAAAGTTTATTTTTGCTGAGTTTTAAGCCTGACTTCAGACCATTAGAGCTCTCGGATAATGCCAGTTTGTTCAAACATGTAGAGAGCCAGCTGTCCCTGGAAATGAGGTTATCTCTTGCCAACTGAGAGTTCTCTGGTCTGGCTCGCCTATGTGCTTAACTTTTAAAGCAAATCGTAAGTAAAGGTCAGAGAGATTCCGCGTTGCCCAGATGCAGGGCTGATAGGAATTCGTCTAGACCAGTGCCTTTCCTGGGGGACCCTGTGAACATACAGATTCTGACTCAGGCTGCCTGGAAGAGGACTGAGATTCTGCAGTTCTCACCAACTCCAGCAAGGCTGGTGTATTTTGAGGAGCACCCAGGTAGAGGGCCAGGCTTACTCATTCTGGGGAGGACTCTGTCGAACCCACCTCCATTGGGCAGTCTTCCCATTGGGTCTTAAAAGGTTTTTTGGTTTCAGGAAGCTTTGAGTAAAGTGAAAATGCCCTTGGGCCGGGGCAGGGTGCAGGAAGGGTCTCCATCTGAATTTTGGCAGCAAATATGTCATTACTATTGTTAAAGAAAGAAATTTATCCAAACACTTGTTCAAGATGCTAAGGCCGACTTTCTTCAAGGGGAGCCGTGGAGACAAGGGGTGCGGGGACTTCAGCAACGGGGTCTTGCAGTTGGGGAGAGAGGTTGGACTCAACTCCAGCTCCAGTGAGGACAGGTGGGGACTTCTAACCAAGAAGCAGGGTGGGGTCAGTGGATGGGAAATTACTAAGAGGAAATATCACAGATAAGGGGTTTCTGGCTGACTTGACTTAATAGGATTCTTGCTGAAGGCAGGCCAGGGTGACGAGATACCAAAAGTGGGAGATTTTTGCTAAACTGACTTGGCAGAATTCTTGCTCAAACTGGCTTCTATAAGGACAGGGAAGGAAGCCAAGGTAGGACCTAGTCAAGCAGAGGACCCCGAGGAGCCCAACTAAAGTTGTGGTCGAAGGAGACCCATCATCACTATTTAAAATAAAAACTAGACCGGAAGCGGTGCTCACGCGTGTAATCCCAGCACTTTGGGAGGCTGAGGCGGGTGGGTCACCTGAAGTCAGGAGTTCAAGAGCAGCTTGACCAACATGGTGAAACCCCGTCTCTACTAAAAATACTAAAATTAGCAGGGTGTGGTGGCGCATGCCTGCAATCCCAGCTACTCAGGAAGTTGAGGCAGGAGAATCGCATGAACCCGGGAGGTGGAGGTTGCAGTGGGCCGAGATCGCGCCATTGCACTTCAGCCTGAGCAACAAGAGTTAAACCCTGTCTCAAAAAATAATAATAAATAAATAAATAAAAATTAAAAAGAAAATAAAAATTACCGATAATAACAACTAAACATTGAAATTCACCCCTTGCCAAGCTGTATTCTAAGAGCTTGACATGTCGTATTGACTCATCCGGTCCTTACAGTACCCTGGTCCTGTTATGCCCCTTCTTAGACATGAGGAAACTGAGGCACGGAAGGTTCAGCTTCAGGTCCAAGGTCGTATAGCCAGCGTGGAACAGTACTGAGATTGGTGGTCAGATCTTGGAGCCACAAGTCCGTGGGAGGCCCCTGCACACAGGCGGAGGGTCACATCCCAAGGGAGGCGGGGTGGCAGCATGGCAGGCCAGCCCTTCAACCTCTTACCATTCCCTGGGACATCACGGCCACAAGTTTGTCCTAAAGTGGTATTATTTTGTTCACAATAGGCCATTCATCCATGTCTTGATTGAGCACTTCCTGAACACGAAATGAAGCCGTCCCAGACTCTGTGCTAGGTGCTAGGGCTGCACAGCTGGGTAAGCCACATCCCTGCCTTCAGGGAGTTCAGAGTTCCTGGAAGAGGTTGGACTGGATCAGTGCCAGAATGACAGAAACGAAAAAACTGTAAGCACAGGCTGCTAACATCATTGCCATCTTCATGACCCCAGAACAGACCCTTTTCAAATGCTGAAGTTGCAAAGCCTCTGTCCCTATGCACTTAACCCTCTCAGTTGGCACCTTGCTGGCATCTCAGTTGACATCCCGCATATTCCTGTCCCTCTGTCTTTGCTTATTTGGTGTCCTCCCTCTAAAGTGCCTTCAGCCCTTCCCCTCCTGTCCTATCCCACCCTCTAGCCGCCTCCCATGACACACAGGGGTCACATGGTCTGTGCTCATCTGGGGTGACCAACTGTTCCAGTCTGCCCGGGGCTGAAGGGTTTCCTAGTGTATTACATTTCTATTGCTGCATGACACACTTCACGGCTTAGATCAACACTGATATTAGCTCACAGTTCTATAGGTCAGTCAGAAGTCCAAGCAAGGCATGGTTGGGCTTTCTGCTCAGGGTCTCAAAAGAGCCGAAATTCAGGTGTCTGCCAGGCTGAGTAAATCCATTTCCAGGCTCCCGCAGCTGGTGGGCAGGATGCAGTTTCTTGCACTATAGAGCTGAGGCCCCCATCTCCTTACCAGCTGTCAGCTGGAGGTCACTCCCAGCTCCGCCTGTGCGCAGGGGCCTCCCACGGACTTGTGGCTCCAAGGTCTGACCACCAATCTCAGTGCTGTTCCGCGCTGCCTATGTGACCTTGGACCTGAAGCTGAACCTTCCGTGCCTCGGTTTCCTCATGTCCAAGAAGGGCATAATCGGACCAGGGTACTGTAAGCACTGGATGAGGTCAACCACATTCTGTGCTATATGACCCCCTCCATTTTCAAAGCCATGTGGAATCAGACTTCAAATCTCTCTGCCTTATGTCTCTGACCTCTCTAGACCCAGGTTTAAAAGACTTATCTGATAAAGTCAGGCCCACCTAGCTAATCTCCCTATCTTAAAGTCAACTTAGTTACATATGCAAACTCACTTCATAATAACACCTAGATTTAAGGTTTGATTCAATAACTGGAGAAGGTGTATGTGCAGTAGGGAATTTGGAGAGTCATCCTAGAATTCTGCCTCCCATACCTGGGATACAGGACTCTGGATGCTAAAGCTGGGACAGTCTGAGGCACATTGGGGCAATGGATCACCTTGTTAGTGAGCTCTGTAAGGGTAGGATTTGTTATTCTTGGTTATTCTCTTACCCACTTTTTTTTTTTTTTGAGATGGAGTTTTGCTATTGTTAACCCAGGTTAGAGTGCAGTGGCGCGATCTTGGCTCACTGCAACCTCCTCCTCCTGGGCTCAAATGATTCTCCCACCTCAGCCTCCTGAGTAGCTGGGATTACAGGTGCCCACCACCATGCCCAGCTAATTTTGGTATTTTTAATAGAGGTGGGGTTTCACCATGTTGGCCAGGCTGATCTTGAACTCCTGACCTCGTGATCCGCCCGCCTCGGCCTCTCAAAGTCCTGGGATCACAGGCGTGAGCCACCACAACCAGCCTCCTCTCCACTTCTAATCCTAACCCACAACTCTGCACACACCGGGTTCTTGGTAAGACGCATTGGCAAGACGCACTGTATCGGGGGACATACCTCAGCACCTTGTAGCATCAGGACAAGTGGGGCATGCTGACAAATAGCTTGCATGCACGGCAGACAAAACGGGATTTAAATTCTAACTTCCTGGCTTTGTGATCTTCGACTCAACAACTGAACTAACTCTCTGAGCCTCGTAAGTTTTTTTCTTCTATAAAATCAGGATAGTAACAATACTCACCCAATAAAGTTGCTATTTTATTAGGATTAAATGAAACCATATACATTAAGCATTGGACTCAAGGTCTGGTAGACTATAAGCACTCAGTGAAGCCAGCTGTAATATTGTTATTGTTATTATTATTATTTTTTTTAATCTGGAGATGGAGTTTCGCTATCGTCACCAGGCTGGAGCGCAATGGCACAATCTCAGCTCACTGCAACCTCCGCCTCCCAGGTTCAGGAGATTCTCCTGCCTCAGCCTCCCGAATAGCTGGGATTACAGGCATGCACCACCAGGCCCAGCTAATTTTTGTATTATTAATAGAGATGGGGTTTCACCATGTTAGCCAGGCTGGTCTCGAACCCCTAACCTCAGATGATCCACTGGCTTTGGCCTCCCGAAGTGCTGGGATTACAGCATGAGCCACGGCGCCTTGCCAATACTATTATTATTAACCACACCAGAGCCAGTTGAGTGCTAGAAACCGGTATTGCCTGCAGTGCCATCTCTGGGGCAAGAGGCAGGGGAAGGGCTGGCTGCTCATTCATCGCGCCTCAGCGCTTTGAGAAAAAGAAGTGTTTTCCTGCAGTGACGTCCTGACCAACCTAGGTAACTGAGCTCTACTTTGAAAATTCCTCTGGTAATTTAGTGCGAGAAACACATCTTCCTTCAATTTAAAACTTTTGGGTGGTATAGCAGTACAGATGTTAAATATTTTCTGTGTTTGACTCCAGAGGGTAGGGGATGGGCGGGTAATTCTGAATCCTTTGAACATCTTAGGGTCTCTCTGGATGAAAGGTGCGTGTTGAATGTGGCATTTGATGAAATTAAAAGAAAATAATTTTTTACTAAAACAGCTGTGGAATCTCTGCAGACCAGAGGGATGTCTCGAAGCAGTCTGTGTACCTCAGAGCACAGGGCCTTTTGGAAAACATCTGGAAACTGCACATCCAACTTCATACACAGCAAATCAAGTATGAAGTTGTTTATTGAGGAATTCCTCAATTTCAGGGCATTTCATTGCAAAAAAGGAAGGCCTTCTTCTAGTGCAAACTTGTGCCATCAAAAGTGTACCAGCAAGGTTTTATTGTTTCAATTAAAATAATTTCAACTTGAAATGATTCTTTACAAAACAAGGCACAGACACAAACAAAAGACCTCCAAACTTCCCCTTCTCCTCTTCCTCCTCCTAAAGTACACAGCTTTAGCCTTAAAGGAGGATTTACTGCCTTTGTCCGGAATCCAGCAAACCAGGTGGTCACACAATCAGCAAACCAATAACAATTACAGACATTACAATTTTCTACTTCGCTGCCATAAACAAACACTGAGCAATGGGGCAGAGAACGCCTGGAACATCAGCAACTTGAATAGAAAAGGAAGACAAACAGCACCGTGTCCCAGGATTGAGACCAGGCCTCAGGCAGCTCTAGAGCTAAAAACAAAGCAGTGGCAGCTTCTTCCTCTCCTCCTCCTCCTCCCTTCAACACAAATGTTCCAATGAAGGATCTCCTAATACCTAAGCTTAGTGGAGCTTAGCAAACTGTAACAGGCCCAAACAGGGACTATTGTGACCTCCACAATAAATCACTTTTGGGAATTGTCAGGGAGATAGACTTCCCTCACTCTCTGCCCCTGTTACCCTTCCTGTAGAAATTTAAGGAGTTAAAGTTGAGAGGAAATTAAAGGAAAAAAAAAAGGCCTTTTTCATTTCGTTTATTTATGTAGATAGTATTTCCTATCAAGAGTGTTACTTTTTGAAATATTTCTGAAATCTGTGAGCCGTGCTGCCCTCCTTTTACACGTCATTTCAAAGAAAGTTCTATCCCCAAATGACTTTGGTGTAATTTATAGTTATATCTTTTTTTAGTGATTGTCCCTGGCTTTCCTGGGCCAGAAAGGGCTGCAGAGGTCATTTAAGTCCAGGGATTACTTAACAGCTGGTTATCAGCAGCAGCCTGGAGGTTCCTGGGCCTATGGAATCAGAATCTGGAGGTTGACCCAGAAAATGTACTTAACTGTCCCCACCTCCTACTCCTGCTTGGTGAATCTCTTATAGCACGTTGATGCGTCTATATCTGGGAACCAAAGGCGGTCTACATTATATTATCTATATCATCCCTAATTTATAGATACGAAAACTCAGTTCCAGAAAGAGGAAGTCATCTGCCCAAGGTCACCCAATACATTAGTGGAAGAGGCCTCCTGACTCCCAGTTCAAGACTAGTCAGTGCAAACTTGTGCCATCAAAAGTATACCAGTGGGGTTTTATTGTTTTAATTAAAAATAATTTCAACTTGAAATGATTCTTTACAAAACAAGGCACAGACACAAAGGCACGGGCTTTCCCCTGAAAAGACCTCCTCTTTGGCCCACTGAGGGACTGGGACAATTCCTAGCCACAGGGTGAAAGCAGTTCCCCCTCAGGGGCTGCTGATCATGGTGATTCCGACTCCAGGGCCCAGGAGTGGCCCCTAGTGATGTGAATGTCAGCACACTTTGAATTTACAGGGAAGTTGCCTCTTCTGGTGACCACATTCACAGCTCAGTGGCCTCGCTTGGAAGAAACTCTGTTCCTTGCCCACCTTACTCCGTTTGGCTCAGTCCTCCAGGCCATGTCTTTTGTCTAAGACCCATTGTTATAGCTAAATTTGAGATTCAAGGTAGCAATGATATCATTACTGGTGGGCTTTTCTTCTTTCTTTTAGAGAAAAAATAGCAGTCATTTCCTTTAGCCACTAATCTTTATAATATTTTTATTCCCTGGAACTTCATGAGCATCTATAGAGCCAAGCTGTGGAGGTGTGGGGCTCGATGCAAACGCCACCTCTGCATAGGAAACACCTCCTGTTCCTCTAGCTAGGGTGCCTGTTGTGAGCCTCAGCTGAGGGCAGCTATATGCCTTAGACTTACGCCTCTTCACTCACTAAAAAAGAAAGGAAACAGGCCAGGGGCAGTGGCTCACACCTGTAATCTCAGCACTTTGAGAGGCTGAGGCGGGCAGATCACTTGAGGTCAGGAGTTTGAGACCTGCCTGACCAACACGGTAAAACATCGTCTCTACTAAAATTACAAAAACTCGCGGGGTGTGGTGGGGGGTGCCTGTAATTCCAGCTACTCAGGAGGCTGAGGCAGGACAATTGCTTGAACCCGGGAGGCAGAGGTTGCAGTGAGCTGAGATCGTACCACCGCACTTCAGCCTGGGCGACAGAGCAAGACTCCGTCTCAAAAAAGAAAAAAAAAAAAAAAAAAAGACTGTCTCAAACAAACAAACCAACAAAAAAGAAAGAAAACAGTTGTTGCTCAATATGTGATGATTCTTTAGGTTTGCCGCTGTAGTCTGCAGTGGGGGAGGAGAGCAGTTTTCGACTCTAAAATTCACATAGAATAATTTGTTCATAATTTAAAAAACCAATGACTCTACTTAGTACTGTTTCTGGTTTCTTCTCTTCTTCCCTTCTTTTTTTCTCTTCTTTTTTTTTCCTTTTCTTTCCTTTCTCCTTCTCAGCTTTTTTGTTTTTCTCATCCTGCATGTTGTTGTTCTCCACCTTCTTTTCACCAATATCATCATCATCATTTCCTAACTCCACATCCTGACGCATGCGAGGAGGAGGACGAGGAAGAGAAGGGGGGAGCAGGAGGAAGAGGAAGAGCAGGGGGAGGAGGAGGAAGGAAGATCAGAAGGAGGAGGGAGAGGAGGAAGAAGAAGAAGAGCAGAAGTAGCAGGGGAAACTGGTGAATTAATGAATGAGTGTCATTAGATGACTGCCACAGCTCGGGTCAGGCACCTGGCTGGAGATCTGGGATGGTGTAATCCACGACTTGCATTGCTTATGCAGTGGGTTCTTTCCCGGAATTCCCTCCTGCCACATTCCATTTGATGTGGGGAAGCTAAGTGAAGGTTACAGTGCATTTTGAGAAGACAGTGAATTAGGTGGTCTCAATGTTGAGCTAAAATTCTCTTTTCCCTCTCTGATCACACAGTCTCAGGAATTGTTTTTTATTCCTACACTAAATGGATCTCAGCTGCAGTTTACGAGGACTGAACATACCTGTAACAGCTAAAATAAAGCCCACCAACTTCTACGTCAAACCAATTCTTTATCCCAGTAACTTTTTTTAAGCACCACAATTTTGTAACCTGGGGGTCATCCTCCAGTGAGTACCACGTTGAGCCACTTTGGAGACTGAGGCCAAAAACGAAAACGTCTAGTCATAGATTCTGTCTTTATGTGAATTTTTAATGTTCATACATCATAAATGTTTGGATTCCTTTTTATTTTAAAAAATGTTGCATTGAAATATTATGTATCTTGATTACTGAGTTTTTCGACATCCCCTTAAATTTTGCACCCTGGTCTTGGCTTTGTTGAAACCCCTCTCAATACTCCCAATGCAGTTTAGTTGGTGATCAAGCCATAAGCCCTGCCAGTCGCACCCTGTGACTCTCTGCCCATCTCCCTTTCTGGTCAGCACCATAGGAACTGCCTCCTAACTTGTCTTCCTGCTTCCATCCACTCTTATTCCCCATCCATCCTTTTCCCCCAGTGAATTCAGGGAGGCTTTCTAGAACATGGTCACCATACTGGCCAGCCAAACTTGGTGGCTGCCCCATCCCCAACCCATGTCCATCCACTCTGCCCCTTCCACCTTGGGGAGCAGTCTTGGAATCTGGGTGGGGTTGACCTCATCAGCAGCTCTGGGGGCGGGCCCTGGGAGGTGTAAACCTCAGCAATGAGCTCAGGAGGGCTCCAATCCACTGTGGCCCAGGATGTTTCTGAATAGCTGTAGGAGACAGGATGTCTCCCGCTCACTCTGAGCTGTGCTGTGTGCGGATGACAGGCCTGGAACCACCATAGATGAGAGAGGTCAACAAAGGATGAACGTGGCACACAGAGGAGAGGAGAGCTAAGAGAACAACCAACACAGCAGAGGACTGATGGAACAGAACCCGAAACCCTCTCTCTTCTGGACTTCTCCATTCACTAAGCCAGTGAATTGCTGGGTCACTGAAGGCTGTTGGTGCGGGGGGCCTCACTGAAGCAGCCGCAGTCTTCCGTGGATAGATTATTATTTAACCAGGCCTTCATTGTTGGGCTGTAAGCTTATTTCTGTTGTTGCTTCCTTATTTGTTATTAAACTGCTGCAATAAAAATTGCTGTACAGCTTTTGCATATGTTAATATTCGTAGAAAAACTGATGGGAAGTGGAATTCCTAGGCTGAAGGGTGTGCACAGTTTTATTTTCAAAGGAACTGCCAAATTACACTCTCAAAGGACAAACCACCACTAAGAGAGTTTGAGGATGCTCAGCGGTGAGATAATACACATACTGGGCGATGTCTGCAGATCAGTGCAGAAGTTAGCCGTCAGCCTGAGGTGCTGAAGTAGGGTCCATGAGGTCTTGCTGGGCCATGTACTAATTTTTTTTTTTTTTTGAGATGGAGTCTTGCTCTGTCGCCCAGGCTGGAGTGCAGTGGTGCAATCCCGGCTCATTGCAAGCTCTGCCTCCTGGGTTCACGCCATTCTCCTGCCTCAGCCTCCTGAGTAGCTGGGACTACAGGCACCCGCCACCATGCCGGCTAATTTTTTGTATTTTTAGTAGAGACGCGGTTTCACCATGTTAACCAGGATGGTCTCAATCTCCTGACCTTGTGATCTGCCCGCCTTGGCCTCCCAAAGTGCTGGGATTACAGGCGTAAGCCGCCGCACCCAGCCCCCAGGTGTTAGTCTTTAATAGCTGGAGGGTGAGGAGTCAGGGGTCCCAAGGGAGAGACCAAGGTGGCCAGGTCAGCAGGATGCACTGTGAGAGTTCGGGGCAGTACCTGTTTACCAGCTGTCATGGAAGCACTTCAGTGCATTGATCTATTTGCCTCTTCCCACACCAACAGAGGAATATGATTCAAAATGATATGCAGCTTCCTATAGCTGTATAGTAAGCTGTAAGTAAGTAAACACGATTCCCTTTATTGTTCTTTTCCAAAATTATCTTGGTTGTGTTTTTAAATTTTCTCTCTCAGATAAAGTGTGTGCAAAAGCTTAGCTCTGGCGCTAGGAGAAAATGATGGCTGGAAGGAGAAAACTCTCAACCTGCTGTATTCCATTTTACAGAGGATCCAGCGAGGTGAAGGGATGCGGGGAAGGGCATACTGAGCCTGGGTGGCAGATGGGGTGAAGGGATGTGGGGAATGGCATACTGAGCCTGGGTGGCAGATCGAGAAACAAAGGTCAGGGCTGCCAACTACCCGCCCAGAGCTGCTTCCCCCATGCTCGCCTGCTCCAGGCCACGAGACCTCAGTGTTGCAGTGCTTTTGCGGATGGATCCAGCCTTTGACATCTTTCAGGGCACACTTACGCCAATGATTTCATATTTCCTGCCTGCTCGCAAAACTAGTAAAGGGAGATGAAGTGGCGTTAGAAATGTGTGTGAATTTTTGCAGCCAGCGTCCTAAGCACTCCTGGAGAGGCTGTTCTTCTGAAGAGCATCCCCCTTCCCCTGCTGTATTTTCTTCATACCAGATATCATCATCTGAAATATTATTTATTCATACCACATGCCATCATCTGAAATATTATTTATTTTGGTTATTTAATGTCTGTCGTGTGCACCCCCTCCCCGGAGGAGTTCCGTTAGGGCGGGGACTTGGTTTTGTTTGTGGCTGTATCCCTCCATGCCTAGAACAATGCCTGGCACACAGTAGCTTCTCCATGAATGTTTGCTGAGTGACTGGACGCACTGGATCCTCTCGTGGGTTTGTAGCCTGTTTCTCCAGGGAGATGAGGAAGTTGGCGCTGCTGAATGCCAGAGCCTTTTTTGTAGGTGCCAATCAGGCCAGAAATCAGGCGGGGGGAAAAATAGAGACCGAGAGTCTCAGAAGTCTTGGCACCAGGGCACAAGGACCTCAACCAAATTGCCCTCGAGAATGTAAACAATTCTTTTTATCATTCGCTGGATTTTTTCCCCAAAACTTTCAAATGCTGAGGAGGCACGAAAAGTAGCGAGATTGTTTATGATCTTTGGTTTTTTTTTTGCTTGTTTTTTTAACCTTGAAGCTGAGTGAACAAAAACAACGAGGATCCACCCAGAAGGATGTTGAAAGTTGTATCTGGCAGCTTCAGCTAAGTTCATCAGGCCATTTAGCAGTGAAAGAGGAAAGATATCAAGGGGTGGGATCAAGTGTGGATTTATTAAGGGTTGGCCAAGTTCAGAGGATATCTGAAACACATGGCTTGCCATCCTCTTCTCAGGACCAAGAAACAGTCACTACAAATATCTCACCACTTCATGAATTCTTGGTCTCCTCATCTGTAAAATGGGGGTGACAAAGACCTACTTTGCCGTGTTTGAGGATGAAAGGAGCTGGTGAGTTGAATGAATGTGCCCCGTAGATGGTCAGACGTGCAAATGCATTATTGTTTTCATTGTAAAAGGATTTGAATTTCAATTCTGCGTGGTCAAGGTGGCATATCTAAGTGGCAGAATAATTGATTGAGATATTAATTTAGAATTCTATTGTTAGGCATTTGGGTTTCCTTGTCTCAGGATTCCTTGATAGGACTGAAAGCAGGAGTTCCTCAAAACCCTTCCCTCTTACATTCTGGCCTTGCTTTAGACAAGATTATCTAACCAGGAAAGGAGGCAGTGAGAGAGGCTGGGACAGAAGGAGGACTGGGCACAGGGAGGGAAAAGTGGGCTGGAGACGTCCTTCCAGACTTAAGAGAGGAACAGTGCGGGGATCCCAGGCCTTACTCTCTTCCCTCCCAGGGTTGCAGGGGTGGACACAGAACCTGGGGAGGGAGTGGCTGCTGACCCCATCCTTGCAGAGGCCACAGCCCAGGAGCAGAGGAGCTGCTGGCCTGCAGAGGCCCTGGGGTGTGGTGAGGAGGTCCGTGTGCCGGTGGGGACTGAAAACCAGAGCCTCTCTTAAGGCTGCTCCACTTCCACACCTTGGTCCTTTCTCCGCACAAGGTAGGTGATGCTGCCTCCAGGACGGGCCCTAGTCACTAATGACTGAATTAGTCAATTTCTTCACCCACCCAGTGAACTGGAGACTCCTCAGCAGAATTAATTTGCTTAAAGAAAAATCATGTGGCATTTCTTTCATGCCAAGTTGTGAAATAAAGCCCATACCTGCTCCACATAGAACACACTTTTTAATAAATGCCCTTGGGCAAAAGTGTCAGTAGCAATTCCTGGAAGAGACATGTCCTGAAAGAACTAGTAGAAACCAGGAAATCGCTGTCCTATTTTTGTCTCTGACACTAACAGGCTCTCTGTGACCTTAACTAAGTCCCTTCCTCCATCTGTGCCTTCCATTTATTTATTGGTCGGATGAAGCGATACTGGACTAAATTCCTGGTTCATGTTACTACATATTTAGAATGGATCTGGGAAACAGGAAATAGTTATGAAACCATATTCTTAACTAAGGATATAGTTTTAGACGCTGTTCCAGTCATGTTAATTTCCACCTCAAAAACAATGGATTTTTGATAAAGCAGAGTTTCTGCAACTGCAGAAGACAACTCGAATAAATGTGACACTATGATTGTCACCTGCTGAAGCAAAACTTGTTCACACACTCGTGGTCTCTGTTGGGGTTTTGGTCCTGGTAGCAATACATACTTCTTGGGATTTTTATTTTAAAAAGAAAAGCGCCTTTGGAAAAAAAAAAAAAAATCCTTCCATAACGAGCTCATCTTTCACCAGGGCTGGAACAGTGTAAACATGACTGCGTGAGGCTCGGTGTTTATGTTTTCTCAATGACTTCCAGATCAAATTTGCTGTATTTACAAGTTGGAGACACTTTTTCTAACTGCCGGCATTGCAAACTCAAACGGGGGTCCGGCCCCCCAGCTGGGCTGGCTCTGCTTCCAGTTATCCCGCACCTCTGACAACACCTCCACGGGTGCCCCAGCAGGAAAAGGGCTTAGCTCAGCAGCCGCCTGCAGACACCGGCTTTTCATACTTAAATCAAAACAAGATGCCACGTTATTATTGTTATTGTTTTAAACTTTAAGCCTTAGGTCCAGAGGTAGAACGTGGACTGCAGAGGTGATCTTTTCTTCCCCTTCATGCTTGACAATTGCTTTAATTTTCCCTATGCTTCCAAGAGTTCTTACCTCATCCAGACCCCGTGAATCTCACTCTGAAGTTTCTCTTAATTCCCTTCAATCATGAGCGCTGTGAACCTCATGCCCAGGAGCCTCTGCCTGCCGTGGATTTTGCAGGTCGCCTGTTAAGGTACCCACTGGTGCTCCACAAAACTTGAAATACAAAGCTCTTGACTCTTTTCCCCCTTTTAAAACACATATCCCTTTATAAAACAGCCGTTTTACTTAAATCCCTTTGTGCTAGATGCTTTATGCGTCTAAGAGATGGTACTTTGACCATGAAGCTGTCATCCCAACCAGACGTCAGCAATATCTTTTTTTTGAGACGAATTTTGCTTTGTTGCCCAGGTGGGCACAGTGGTGGATTCCGTCACTTCACGCCATTCTCCTGCCTCAGCCTCTCAAGTAGCTGGGACTACAGGCGTCCGCCACCACGCCCGGCTAATTTTTTGTATTTTTAGTAGAGACGGGGTTTCACCATGTTAGCCAGGATGGTCTCGATCTCCTGACCTCGTGATCCGCCCGCCTCGGCCTCCCAAAGTGCTGGGACTACAGGCGTGAGCCACCATGCCCGGCCGATCAGCAATATCCTTGTAGCGTTTTTGGCGGTGGACCACGGAGTGCACGGGCTCATTGCACACTGTCTGCAGTGCTTCCAGGGGGCCCCCAGCATGGAGAGGAAGGAGTGTCTTTGGCTACAGGAGCCTGAGTTCCCACCACCAGCGCTGAGTGGCCCTGTGACCTTGGCTGAGTCTTCGGTTCTCTGAGGCCCAATATTCTTCTCTGCCTTCTTGCCTCACAGGGATAAGCCACGGTCCCACGCGACACAACAGGGGCGAAAGGACTTTGTACCTAGTAAGGCCCCGTGGGAGGAAAAAGCTCCAGGATCATCAGGCTTAAGGTTCTTGAGAATGGGACCAATGGGGATCAGGGATGCTGTCTGTTGCTATGAAATCCCTGAAATTCAGGCATGATGTGTTCTGGTGTCTCTACAGCACCCCCGTTTTTGTGGACTCTGTTATGACTGTAGCCTGCTACTTTCCTCTCTGGGGCTCCAGGTGTCCCTCCGTCAACCGGGAGGGCTGCACTTGGCGGTGTCTAAGGAACCTTCTAGCTCCAGTGTGCTGTGACTGTGCTCCACGCTTCTCAGACTGGTATATAGGGCAATGCGACGGGATCGGAGGGGAGAAAAAAACGAGTATTTAGAAACCCCAATTGAAGGGTTTTTTTGGGAAATAAGCAAATGAAAACTTTATTACCGGGAAACTCAGATCTAAATCAATTTCAGGCTGGGTACGGTGATGCACACCTATAATCCCAGCACTTTGGGACGCCATGGTGGCTGGATCACTTGAGCTCAAGAGGTTGAGACCAGCCTGGGCAACATGGTGAAACCCCATCTCTTAAAAAAAAAAATTAGCTGGGCATGATGGCATTCACCTGTAGTCTCTGCTACTTGGGAGGCTGAGGCAGGAATATTGCTTTAAGCCAGGAGGTTGAGGCTTCAGTGAGCCAAAATGGCACCACTGCACTCCAGCCTGGATGACAGAGTGAGTCCCTGCCCTGTCTCAAAAAAAATTAAAAAAATTAATTTCGGTGACCATTCTTATTAAAGGTTTAAATTGTACCCAAATTATGCATTCTTTGGCCACCCCCTCACGCACACAGACCATACACGTACACATGTGCATGCATCATATGGACATTCTTATTTCCCCCCACTTTCTTTCTTCATCTCTTCTGCTTTGATTACAAGTGTCTCTTTATTTTTCTCCTTTTTTTAGAGACAGGATCTCTCTCTGCTGTGCAGGCTGAAGTGCGGCGATGTGGTCACGGCTCACTGCAGCATTAACCTCTTGGGCTCAAGCGATCCTCCTGTGTTGGCTTCCTGAGTAACTAGGACTACAGGTACGTATCACCATGCCCAACTCATTCTTAAAAATTTTTTGTAGAGATAGGGTCTTGCTGTGTTGCCCAGGCTTGTCTTGAAGTCCTGCCCTCAAGCCATCCTCCCTCCTTGGCCTCCCAAAACACGGGGATATACTGTGGCTGTGCACAAATGTCTTAGTATAAGCTATTTTAAAATTTTTTGAAATTGGGAGAGTGAAAATATTTTATTTTTATAAGAAAAAAGATTCATAAAGAAAGTGGACTGTGTTCTTTCATATTTTCAATACTGCAGTCTTGTTCCTGCAACTTACAGCACAGGGAGATCTATTGGCTGTTAATCAAACAAAGCCTTGACCTAGTCTGGAGAAGTTGTCATAGTCCTGGCTCTGATGTTGCTTGCTGTGTGACCTTGGAATTGTCACTTTCCCTCTCTGAATCACAGCCACCTCATTTGGAAAATAAAGAGGTTGGACCAGATGATCTCTGAGGTGTCTTTCAAATTTTTTCTTTTTTTGAGACGGAGTCTTGCTGTCTCCCAGGCTGGAGTGCAGTGGTGTGATCTCAGCTCACTGCAAGCTCCGCCTCCCGGGTTCACGCCATTCTCCTGCCTCAGCCTCCCCAGTAGCTGGGACTACAGGCGCCCGCCACCACGCCCGGCTAATTTTTTGTACTTTTAGTAGAGACAGGGTTTCACCATGTTAGCATGTTAGTCAGGATGGTCTCGATCTCCTGACCTTGTGATCCACCCGCCTCGGCCTCCCAAAGTGCTGGGATTACAGGCGTGAGCCATCGCGCCCAGCCTCTTTTTTTTTTTTGAGACGGAGTCTCACTCTGTCTCCCAGGCTGGAGTGCAGTGGCACGATCTCAGCTCACTGCAACCTCAACCTCCCGGGTTTAAGCAATTCTCATGCCTCGGCCTCCCAAGGAGCTAGGATTACAGGCTCCTGGCACCATGCCTGGCTAATTTTTGTATTTTTAGTGGTGGGGGGGCAGGCTGGTCTCAAACTCCTGACCTCAGGTGATCTGCCCGCCTCAGCCTCCCAAAAGGCTGGGAGTACAGGCGTGAGCCACCATGCCTGGCATCTTTCAAACTTAAAGATCTCCATGTAGGTGACTCACTTTAATAAAACCCAACAAGTGAAATGATTAATAAATAAAATCTACCTTCCCCAAACACCTTTTTACTGATAAAGCACACTAATAAAGCTAAAACAGCTTGCATTATAAAAAATAATTTCAAAAGTAGCTGCTGCATTTTAGAAATGAATTGATTTACATGTAGCGTGACAAATTCTCTCATACCTCTGACTGAAAAAAGTTTGTCTGGTTGGACATTTCAGTGACGGTTCTTTATCCTTAGCAGCTGACCCTGCCACATCCATCAGATGAATTCCCAAGAAATATCCTCATAATGTTCAGCTGAAATCTCTAATGGGTACGATCAAATCAGGCTTAATGTTAGCTCTGGTGAGCAGTCACTTTGAAAGTATGTGTTGCTTTCTCATTATCATTTCATTTCTACCATTAGCCACATTCAAAAATATAAATCACTCCTAATATCTTTCAGAATGAAGGTTAACTATGTCACCTCAGAGCTGACCCTCATCACAAGTGACAACGCGAGGCATTATGGAAGGAATAGGAAGCAGTGTCAAAGGGTCATGTGTGGTGTGACCTTGGGTAAGTCACTTCCCCTCTCTAGGCCTCAGTGTCCTTATATGTAATTGTGGGGTTGTTAGAGTAGGTAGTTAGGCAGACATGAGCAGGGCAGGAGAGGCCCCCCCTCCATCCCCAGGAATGTCAGGTGACTATAGGTGATGATGAGGTGGTTCTTAAACTCTCAAAAATAATAATTGTTCACAGCCAGCACCAGGGAAAGGCAGTCTCCCAATAGATAGAAAATACCTGAGGCTGATGATCAGCAGCTTCCGGATAAGATCTCCAGAGCTGGGTGAGTGGGCCCAAGCTCGCGCACTAAGGGGCACAATGGCAGAATTTAACTGGTATTTGACCTTCCTCTAGGAACGCTTGACCGGTAAGGGAAAAACGCCTTAAGTGAACACACACACAACTTCAGTAAACCCACTGCACATGCCGCCCCTGCCAAGTGCTGGCAGACACTGTGCATGTGGACAGCCCACCCCAAGGGAAGAATCAGGGGAGAAGAGATGTAGCCCCCGGAACCATGCCAATGTATAAAATCCCAAGTCAAGGGCCAAACACTGTGCTTGGAACTTTCAAGTCACTCACGTGACTGACTCTCTTCGAAGTGTACTCTACTTCCTTTCATTCCTGCTCTAAAACTTTTTAATAAATTTTCACTCCTGGTCTAAAACTTGTCATGGTCTCTCCCTCTCCCTTGTGCCCCTTAGATGAATTCTTTCCTCTGAGGAGGCGAGAATCAAGTTTGCTGTAGACCTGTTGGATTTGCCACTGCTGACAGGGTTGGTACAGGTTTTTCAGAAGGGCCCTTTGGCCCTGTTATGGGGTGAATGTTTGTGCCCCTCCCAAATTTGTATGTTGAAACTTAATTGCCACTGTGATATGATGGCATTAGGAGGTGGGGTCTTTGGAAGGGATTTGTGCTGTTACAAAAGGCTGAAGATATCAGAGTTCTCTTTTTCCACTATTTCTTGGGAATTTTTCTGATGGACTTGGCAGACACAGTGAGAAGGTGCCATCTATGAACTAGAAAACGGGCCCTTCCCAGACACTGAGTCTGATGGTGCCTTGATCTTGGACTTCCCGGCCTCAAGAACTGTGAGAAATCAGTTTGTGTTATGTACGTGTCACCTGCTCTGGGGCATTTTGTTATAGCAGCCCAAACAGACTTATGCCCCAATGTGCAGGCATGCTGTCCAGTAATCCGAGCAGTCAGTAGGGCTGCTGTGCATAAGAAGATGATTCTTCAAAGCATTTCCAAAGACTGTCTTCCCTCAGTGTTTGTAGGTGTATATTTGACCCAACTCATAACACTGTTTGGCTTTAGAAGGTGGCTAATGGTTCTTCAAACCCAAGAAAATTATCATAAGGGAGAGAAGTGGGGAGTCAACAAAGGGCTCAGTGAGCATGAACTGAAATGTTCATTGTATTGGCCTCCATCTCCCTTTTCCCCTTCCTACCCAACAAAGCTCCAGCTCAAAAACACTCATTCAATGCTTCACAACAAGGACACGTTCTGTGAAATGCGTGCTGAGGCAATTCCATTGTCGTGTGAATGTCACAGAGTGTACTTACACAAACCTAGATGGTACAGCTTACCACACTTGTAGGCTATGTGATCTAGCCTGTTGCTCCTAGACTACAAATCTGTATAGTATGTTACTGTATTGAGTACTGTAGGCTGTCGTAACACAGTGGTAAGTATTTGTGTATCTAAACATATGTAAACACAAAAATAGTACAGTAAAAATGCAATCTAAAGGATTAAGATGGGCCTGTATAGGGGAGCTCCATTATAATCCTATGAGACCACTGTCACTTACATGGCACAAGACTGTGTCTCCTGGGTCAAACTGCATTGAAATGCATTTTCCTATACAATGCTACAAGGATGAGGACACATGTGTAGGTAGGTAGGTTTCAGGGTGCTGGGGAACAGGTGAAAAGGCTCAACCTCTCTTTAATAATCTAGAGAGGGGCTTTTGAACTTTCAGACACAGAAGTCTTTTGGAAAAATGAAGTTTGAAGTGGAATTCAATATATACATATAAAAAAGTGATATTTAGCTGGCGTAATTTTATTTGGTATGTTCAAATTAATAACATTTATTAACATTTCAACAGGAGGTTGTTTGTTTTGACTAACAACATTTTGAAATTGTAGAAGTGGGAGATAGTTGCTATCTTATCAGCCCCTGCATCTGATAAACATCTGCATTTGTTTTGTTGCTTCCTTTCCAGGTTGCAAATAGAAAGTTATCTGAGGGTAGCATTGCAGTCCAGGGTGCTTCTCAAGTACATGGAGAGAGTAAACTTTTTATTCTGAGGTCAGCCCTAAAATGAGTTATTGGTTTCTCATGTCCAATGTAACATAATTCAATTAGCATGCATATTATTTCTTGTTTCCTTTTTAAAAACATTTCTAACTATATTATAAAAATATAGGCTTACAGTCATGTTTGTAGAATTTCTGAATCACTTGTGAGGGGTGTCTTTGGCCAGCGGGCATGAAGAACTGTAGGGGTCTAAGGCAGCCCTGCTGGGGGATATGGGTGAGATACGTCCTCTTCCACACAGAGGCAGGGAAAGGGCCCGTGGTGCCCCACAGCAGATCATCTGTAAGCCCCGTTTTAAAGCCAGCTTCTCAAGGTTCATGGTGCCCCACAGTGGATGACAAGCCCCATTTTAAAGCCAGCTTGCCAACATTCACTGGGTCTCTCAGTCGCCTCCCTCTGTGGCTTCTTATTTCCTTGCTGGAATCTTTTTTTTTTAAATATGCTTGCCTCCCCTCAGCAGGCTCCAGACCGCACCTGGAAGGTCACTGGAGCCAGCCTGTGAGAGGAAGTATCACCCTTCCCTGAGACCACCGTGAAGGTGGGAGTGGTGGGCTTCAGAAGACTCCCAGGAGAAGGGGATCCTAGATACAGAAAGAGGGTTCTCCCAGTGTCCTCCCCAAATCCCCTTCCCTCTGCCTTGCCAACCCTGGAGTTTCTGGGCTTTACTTTTAGTAATAAAGCCAGTATTTCCTTAATACTGCAGTCTGCCAAGTTGTACATTAGGCACCGTGGGGGCACAGAGACAAACAGGCTCCGGGCAGCCCCCAGCAATTCACAGTCAACAGAAATTTGAGCTCCTGGGCCCTTTCTGCCGAGAGAGAAGCTGGGTTCACGGTGCTCCTCAAATGTTATTTTCAAAATGGACTTATCTCAAAGCTGATTGAGTGCTAATTTATGTTTTCAATCCCAGTAAGATCTATTGAAATGCACCCCCTCTTCCAGCCCACCCCCACCTCTGCAGTGTGAGGGAGCACGCGTCAGGGTGTCTGCTGATGATGGATGGCCCAGCTTGCTCTTTGTATTGCTTGGCCAGTAGATTTTGTTCCCAGATTGTTTTGGAGTAGCCAGAAGCGGTCAGCATGTGGGATCTCCAAAATCTTGGAGACATCAGGTCACATGCTGGTAACATCATTCAACCTAAGACATTTAAAAAAAAAAACATAATTCTCTGATATTTGTTAGTTGAGGCCGAAGCCTTTACTTCTCAGGCAGTGAGGAATAGAATTCCAGGGAAAGTAATTTCGCATTGGAGAAAAGTAAAGTATAGAGCAATGTCTTCCCTAAGCCAGCTACGATTTCTCCTTTCCCAGGGGTCTCTGACAGTGGGGGAGGGCTGGGAGCCCTGTTCTGTGTCCTTGTCTCGTAAGTGAGAGACTGGGCTATGGCAAGCAATTATCTATCTCTGAACCCACAGAAAGAGAATCGGTCCATGAGCAATTTTCAGTATTTCAAGGAGCTTCGTGGCAATCCTCCATTTGCCTGGATACGGGTGGCACAGTCTGATGAAGACGCCTCCTTTCTTTGCTTTTGGCTGTGTGGTAACCCTGGGGACTGCCTCATGCAAACAAGAAGGTCTGCCTGGCCAAATAGAACTGTGATTCATTGCCTGGGTTTTGACAGCAGACAGATCTGGGGTCAAGCCTGTGCTCATCTGCTTCCTAGCAGAGTGACTTTGATGGAGCTACTTGATCTCTGTGAACTTCAGTGCTTTCACCTGTAAAGTAAGGACAAGAATCTGAACCTCAGGGTGCTGTTGGGGTAGGTCTATGGTGAGCCTTCGATAACAGGTAGCTGCTGTTGTGACTAGTTGTGATTAATGAAAAATGAGAAATGGAATTATTATTTAATGAAAGTAACCTATTGGAGGGCAAAGATCTTTTAAAACTTGTAGCCCAGAAGGGTTCTAGGCAGTGAAGGTTGGGACCCTCTACACCAGGCGACCCTAAATTTTTCCTTTGCAGTGTGGCTGTGGAGTGGACGCATGTGCATGATTAAAGTTTAACAGGGAAACTTTCATTTCATTCCCTTTTGCTGATTATGCATATCCTGTGGTGTCCTAAAACGCAAGCCTAGGACCATAGTTCAGGCCACATGCCCCCCGTGGTGACCTCCTTCTAAGCCACCTCTGTGTGCCCTAGATTGAAAACTGTTGATTGAAAAGGTCAGAACAATACCTTCTGTCATGATGGCTGCAGATCACATTCAATCAGGACAGCATTCTAGTGATTCAAAAGACACACACACACACTCACACACACACAAACACACACACCCCCCGCCAAACAGGGACATCAGTGACCTGCGGAGATTGGGGGAGATTTGAGGATTTACCTGGGAATGAAGGTTTCAGTCATACTACCACCCAGTGGTGGGTGGAAGTAACCTGGTCAATTAAGCCTGCTCAGGGATTCTGTTTAATATTCAATAATCTTACTGCTGCTCTTTGTTCTGGAAGCTCTTTCTTGGCAATGTGTTGAGACACATGTTTTTTTCTTCTTTAAAACACACACACACACACACACACACGCACACACACACACAATACTGTGAGACTAAAACTGCTCTAAAAATTGTTTACTAAAACAAAAAAAAGTGTGTGTTTGTTCTGCTGAAAACAGTGCCATGAAATATAAAACTTGGTGGCCCAAGATTTCTTCATGCTGATAAGTTACATAACTTGAAGGTTTCCCTGTGTATTGAACCCCTGTAGAAATTTCCGGCTGAATGTCAACCTCTTCCTCTTCCTCCCAACACACAGCCCTACCTCCCACTCACTTTGCAGTGGACTCTCTTTAGAAGGTCTCTTTTAGATTTTCTTTTTCATCACACAGAGACGCTGCCATGAATGAAGAGTCTTTCTTCTTACAATTGAAGACTTCAGCTTCAAAAAAATGAGATAAATTCATTTTCTCCTCTCTAAGGTACTTGAAATGTAAGAGTTCATTGAAAGGGGAGGGGGAAACTCATTGTTGAAATTCATTAAGTTTTAGTCTTGATTAAAATGAAAGAAATGGAGATTAACAATTCAAAAATGGAGCTTGTTCATTAAAATTAACTACAGTTACACAACTTGTCATGCAGTTCACTGGGAATCATTTCTCTCCTGCTTAATTATTACCATGAAAACTCATCTTTTACTAGGATAAAATGATGTCATCCTTATCAGGAAAAAAAATTGTTTCCCAAGGCTGGCTGCAGCCGTATTTTTCTAGGATGTTTTAAAAAGAAAAAGCTTCTAAAGTGATTTGTTAAGTAAAGTTGTTCTCCAGAGCTAGCTCTGTATTGATGTATGTTTGAATACGGGGGGAAATGTCTCACGTAATGAATCCAAGCTTAATAAACCAAATACCAAATGCATTTAAATTTATTACAGTTAGGACTTTCGGAGTTGTAAATACCTTAACAGGTACACAACTTCAAAGTCATTCTGATATTACTGAACTTATATTCAAAATGCCCTGTGCTTTCGTCACATGATTTATTAGATGTGGTGATTAGCGTGTTCTAGAATTTCCCCCTCCCCAAAGAAAATACATTTTTTCTTACATGGTTATTGCAACAGTTGTGTATTATAGCCATGACTGTTATGAAGCAAGACATTACCTTTTAAGAAGCCCCTTCCCTTCCCCATGAAAGAAAGTGATTCTACAGGAAGCAGAGGAGTGGGGCAGCGTGGAGCTACAGGCTCTAATCTCTGGGATGGTTCCAGCTGTAATAACTGAGAGCAAGACTCTAACCTAATAGGAAAACTCCACTGGCTCCAGTGATTAGGAGGGACCCCGCCCACAAGGACGCTGTTGGCCCCTGTTGCCATCTGCCTTTGGATATGTTAGAAGGTAAAAAAAGGTCCTTTTTATGTTAAAATCTCACTACCTCTGAAACTGCCCTACAGAAATCCTATCGTTCCCCTTCTCTCTTTTCTTGGCAACACTAAAAGTCCTTTGTAAACATCCTCCCGGAAAAACCTCTGCAGATCTGTCCGATAAACTTCCAACGGCGGGGGGGGGGGGGAGTTTAAGCTCCTGCCTGGGAGCAGATTGAATGTAGACAGTTTAAAAGATTATTACATTTGGAGAAGTAGCAGAAATCACCAAGCTTGAAAAGGTGTGAAGGAGCAGCAGAAAGGATACAGTCCTGGTCTGGCTATTCAGGGCTTTTTTTTTTTCTTTTCCTAGACCCCCAAAGCTGTGAGGAGTCTTGTTGCTGATCAGAAGGAAGAAACCCAGGCTCTTGGTCCTAAATGCACACAATTGAGAAAGCGAAGGCAATGAAACATTAAAAGATGTGCCCAAAGTATGTCAGAGCTAACATGCACACCACTCCAACCAAACTGAATTAGCCCAGCCAGTCGGAAGCGCTTTTCTTTCTTTCTTTCTTTTTTTTTTTTTCCAAAAAAAAGAATCTGTTGGCAAATGTGTCTCATTTATCAAATCCTTTCATTTCCCCTTCTCCCCAGCCCTCCTTCACAGGTCAAAGGAAACGCACTGGTCTATTGAAAGATATTGATTTCCTCCCACTGTGAGATTCCTAAGGAACCGCATTGAAAGGAGGGATAAAGATCCTGGTGGGTTTCAGGGACAGCTCTCTTACTTCCTCTTGTCCTGCCCTGGCTTCTTCCCATTGGAATGCAGCTAGTTTCTTGACTTTTGGTGAACACTAGGAGTTTCCCAGGAGACATTGTCAGAGACTAGATGGAGGTTACTCCAAGGTACAGTGGATTAAATGCTGCACTGGATGGAGGTGGGACCAGAAGACCCCTAGGACTCCTCTAGCTCTAAGGTCCTGTGGACCAGTCTTTCAATTCTAACCCAAAGGACCGCTTACAGTTCAGAAGCAACTGATACAAGCCTCAGGAAATCAGACTTAGATAGATATTGACGCCCTCCTCTCACCCAGATGATCAAATGGCAGGTGTGGACACTTTGTAGGGACAGCAGTGCCTTGTAAGTTAGTCGGGCCGGATGTTGAGGGATGATTGTGGGCGATGCTGGGCTAGATGATTTTTTTTTTTTTTTTTTTTTTTTTGAGACGGAGTCTCACTCTGTTGCCCAGGCTGGAGTGCAGTGGGGCAATCTCGGCTCACTGCAAGCTCCGCCTCCTGGGTTCACGCCATTCTCCTGCCTCAGCCTCTCCGAGTAGCTGGGACTACAGGCGCCCGCCACCACGCCCGGCTAATTTTTTTGTATTTTTTTAGTAGAGACGGGGTTTCACCGTGGTCTCGATCTCCTGACCTTGTGATCCGCCCGCCTCGGCCTCCCAAAGTGCTAGGATTACAAGCGTGAGCCACCGCACCCGGCTAGATGATGTTAAAACAAAACACACATGCAGACAAAAACCCTTCTCTTTGAGTAGCGTCTCTTTAGCGAGACCACGACTCTGAGCTCCTAGATGACATACTACATCTATTTTTTAACATTAAATTTTATTGAGGTGCGATTGGCATGAAATAAACTGCACATAAAGAATGCAAGTGATAAGTCTGGCATATGTGTACAACTGTAAAACCCTCACCACAGTCAAAACAGTGGATACACCCCTTCCCTCAAAAGTTTCCTCACATCCCTTTAGGATCCTTTCTGCCTCTCTGGCACTCTATCTTCCCTCCCCCAGTCTCTAGGCAACAGCTAATTTGCCTTATGTCATTGTAGGTTAGTTTGCATTTTGGAGAATTGTAAATGAACAGAATCATAGAGGACATATTCTTCTTCTTCTGGCTTTTTTTAATCAGCATAATTATTTTGAGATCCATCCATGTTGTTGCATGTATCAGTAGTTTATTTCATTGTATTCCTAAATAGTAATCCATCAGATGGATAATATCACACTTTGTTTATCCATTCACTTATTGATAGACGTTTGTATTGTTCCAGTTTTTGACTGTTACAAATAAAGCTGCCTTGAGTATTTTATGTACAAGTCTTTTGTGTCGACATATGCTTTCAGTTCTCTTGGGTAAATACCTATGAATGAAATGGCTGGATCATATGTTAGGCATATGTTTAACTTCTTCAGAAATCATTTGTTGAAATAGTTTGTACCACTTTATATTCCGACTGGAGGTGTGTGAGAGTTCTAATTACATCACATCTTCGCCAGTGCTTGGCATGGTTAGTCTTTTCAGTTTTAAACAGTCTGGTGTGTGTGTGGTGGGTTCGTATCTCATTGTGATTTCAACTGCATTTTCCAAATGACCAATGGTATACATCTTTTCATGCGCTTATTTGCCATCATATTATTTTGGGATGAAGGGTCTGTTGACATCTTTTGTCCATTTTTTAATTGGTTTGCTCTTTTTATTATTGAGTTTGCAAGTTCTTCATATAATCCTGATACAATTCCCTTATCAGATTTGTGATTTGCAAATATTTTCTCCATTTATTTTCTTTTTCTCCAAAGTTTTTTAATCTCAAGGCAGTGTCTTTTGAAGAGAAGGTCTTAAATTTTTTTAAGGGATGGGGTTTGCTATGTTGCCTAGGCTGGAGTGCAGTGGCTATTCACAGGAACAATCTCACTACTGATCAGCATGAACATTTTGAACTGCTCCATTTCCAATCTGGGCAGATTCACCTCTCCTAGGGTAACCTGGTGGTCCCCCTCTCCCAGAAGTTCACTATATTGATGCTGAACTTAATGCAGACGCCCTTTACAAGGCTGTATTTTAAACTACACCAGTGTTCACTTCCTTAGCAAGATGATTCAGAGACAAATACCAGCACTATTAACTATACCTTTATTTAGAAGTACAGTATCTTGAAAGATAAGTGTTTGAGTAACTTGGAAGGAAAGAAGACTGAAAGGAGGAAAGCAAACTTTATGGAAGAGATGAAATTTATTGGCACAATTTAGGTAAGTCAGGAGTAGATAGAACATGAGTAAGCACCTAGAGAGAATATGTAAAGTTTGTTTAGCAAGAATTCCAATTTGTAAGAAAGGGTGCATAAGGAACAAAATGGAGATAAAGCAAAAGATCTTGAAATAGAGGTTGAAGAGTTTGTGCTTAATTCTCAAGGCACTAGAGAGC
This sequence comes from Hylobates moloch, assembly GCF_009828535.3. Lineage (NCBI taxonomy): Eukaryota > Metazoa > Chordata > Mammalia > Primates > Hylobatidae > Hylobates > Hylobates moloch. The sequence goes on along the minus strand of NW_026652288.1, from coordinate 102,937,261 downwards.
CATGAAGGTTTTTATTTAAGAGGGAGGGAGTTGCTGCAGGAGTTGAAATGATGGCACTAACTAAGCTACTGAATGCTCACATGCTTTTACCGACCCAATCTCCTCCTACCTGCTTGCTATTGGAGTCAGGAGGAGGAAAAGGAGGAGGGAGGAAGAGATGAAGGGAGGGCTAGGACTTGTGGGAGAGGCTGACTGGCAGCAGGGCTTTAATTTCAATGGAATGTTTTCATGGGCATCGCCTTTCCCTTCCTGGTTGGGTGGATGAGCGGAGGTTCCTTGGGAATGTTTTTCTTGGGCACTTTTATAGGGTTTCAGCTAAAAACACAGGATATTGGTATGGATCTTCACGATTCAGGTTAAATTGCAGTTTGTCCCCAAAACTTCCTTGAGGTTACATTTTATTCAACCCTTCTCGCCGTTCAAATGCCTACCAAACAGAGATTTATAGAAGAGGCTGAAGCTGGGAAGAGCCTCAGAGACCATCCAAACCATCGTGTCCCCTTACACTCACTGTTCTATGAAGAAGTTAGGGTGAGAGGGGTAGCTCACTTCCAGTAATGTGCATCTGATGACACCATTTACCTCTATACAATCCTTTAATGGAAACCCCAAATCTTTTCATTTTATTTTATTTTATTTGAGGCAGGGTCTTTCTCTGTTGCCCAGGCTACAATGCAGTGGCATGATCACGGCTCACTGCAGCCTTAACCTCCTGGCGTCAAGCAATTCTCCTGCCTCAGCTTATCTAGTAGCTGGGACTACAGGCACACACCACTACACTCGGCTAATCTTTGTATTTTTTTGTGGAGATGGGGTTTTACCATGTTGCCCAGGCTGGTCTGAGCACCTGGGCTCAAGTGATCCTCCTGCCTCAGCCTCCCAAAGTGCTGGGATTACAGGCATGAGCCAACTGTGCCCGGCCTCAACCCAACATCTTTACCTAGAGTGATCGTATATCCTGGTTTGCCCAGAATAGTCTTGGTTCTTGTTTTTTTCCCCAGGTTTTAATTATTGGTAATAACCCCTTTCACTCCCTAAAGTGAACCAGTTACATAATAAATTATATGCTCACCTAAGTAATGCTTTCCAACTGATGCACCCCAGTGTGAAGACTGACGTCAGAAGTGGGTTGTCTCTGAGTTGCTGGGAGAGGTCTGTAAGCTCTTCTATGCATATATAGTTTCTCAATCAGCAGAGAAAAAAGTAAAACTATGACAGGTTGAGTATCCCGAATCCAAAAATTTCAAATCTGAAATGCTCCAAAATCTAAAACATTCTGAGCACCGACATAACTCTTAAGGAAGTATCATTGGAGCATTTTGGATTTCCGATTTTTGAATTAGGAATAATCAACTGTAAGCATAATGCAGATATTCCAAATTCTGAAAAAATGTGAAACCCACAACAGTTCTGGTCCCAAGCATTTAGGATAAAAGATACTCAAGCTGCACATTTTAAGAGTCTAAGAGGAATGCTGGAGGGAAGGATAGAGATCGTTGAAAGTAGGCATGCATGGTCTGCAGACTCAGCGCTCCTCACCCAGCCTGCGGCCCCACAACTCACCGCCTAGCCCTTCCCACTGTTTTTAGAGGCAAAGTCTTGCTCTGTCACCCAGGCTGGGGTGCAGGGGGACGATCCTAGCTCACTGCAGCCTTGAACTCCTGGGCTCAAACGATCTTCCCGCCTCAGCCTCCCGGATAGCTGGGACTAGTGGGAAGCGTGTGCCACTATGCCTGGCTATTTTTATTTGATTGTAGAGATGGGGTCTCACTATGCTGCCTCCTTCTTTACGGTCCAGCCACCAGAAGCAGTTCCTAGTCTCCTGACTCTACTGTGTCACTTCAGGGCTTTGAAGCATGCTTTTCCTCTGCTGGAAGACATCTGCAGCCACCTCATCTCCCTCTTCCTTCAGTGCTCTGAGGTATTTCCTCTTGACATCCTTCTCAGGTGTCCCCCAAACACCCAAACCACGGGACAGAGCAGAGCTCTCCCCACTCTGAGCTGCTCTGGCCTCCCCTTTCTTTTCTGTCCTGGTGTCCATTAACACTCTACATTGGCTGAGTGAGTGTACGTGCAAATCTCCCTCCTCGACTGTGAGCAACTAGCGGGCAGGGCAGTCCCCCAACCCCGAGCACAGTGACTGGCATAAGGAGAGGATGCCCGCACACGCTGTCAAGTACACTCATTCGGTGAATATTTATTGAGCATTAGCTTTGCTCCAAGCACCACATAGCAGGGGACACGGCACTGCACCAATGTCCCTATACCTGGAGAGCTGAGCCGAGCCCATGAATGGGTGCAGTGTGAGTGTGTGTACAGGTCAATACACCATGAATGTGTGTACATATGTATCTGTGCCTGTTTGAGGAGTTTGCTAGAACCTGCGTTCCTCTCAGGAAGATAGAATGCTTCAAAACAAATCAGGTTTTTTCCTTGTAGTTTCTTTGTGAATTAAGCAGCATAAACGTCTGATCTATGTAAAAACAGGGAAAGGGAAGTCTAGGGAGGCTAAAATAACTTTGTCAAGGTTGCTGAGTTGAGTGGCTAGTCCCCTGGGGGAGAAACCTTGTGCCTTGGATCCCAGCTCAGCCAGGGGGAGCCGTGGCCCTGGCACAGCCTGACCTTACCGTGCGTGCCTGGGCGCAGCTCCTTCACCTGGGGGCTTGGGGTTTCTCCCTACTGCTTCTCACCACTGAGTGTTTGTGAAAGGCAGGGCTGTGTTTGCGCCTGCAGCCAGGCAGGGGCTCTTTCCCAGAAGCTGGTCCAAGGCCACAGAGGCTGAGCAGAAACCCATGTGCTGTTTGTCGTGAGGCGGGCTCTGTTCTCAGTGATTTATTTGTGAAATTCCTGGAGTGGGGAGGAAGACCTACAGCTTGGCAGAAGTAAATGCCAGGTCCTGAGAAGCTTGGCAAATGGAGAAGGAGAGAAAGGAGTATGGGGTGGGGGGTGGAGGGGAGTGTGGAGAAAGAGAGAGAGAGAGAGAGAGAGAGAGATTCTCAGGCTGAGCCCTGAGATCTGGCTTTGAAGACAGAAAAGATTCTAACTTTTTGCCCTCAAAAAACTGTAAATCAGTCTCGCTCTCTCTACACCCACTGCTACACACTCACCTTAATTCATCTCTGCCTTTAACCTTTGAACAATTCTCCTCACCCTAGCTCAGAGATATGTTTCTTCTTCTTTTGTTCAGAGGCTGCAACAGCTTTGGGAGGCTCTGGGATCCCTGTTCCACTTTCCCTTTCTCTGCCTTCATCACCCCCTTCATTATGGACATGAACACTCTTCAGGTCAAAGAAAAATGTGGGTAAGATGTGGCCTCCCCAAGGACTGAAGGCAAAGGCCAGCACCCCAGAGGGAGGCATCACTCTCCAGGACAGGCCGGGGATGGTGGGAGCGCCTCACTCCAGCAGAAGCGAGGGCCTGGCTTGCTCTGTCGGTGGCCCGGGGAGCTCGCCTTACCTCCCTGGAGCATGGGTTAGATTCCAGAACTGCCTCTCCCAGTTCAAGTACAGAGAGCCACAGCGAGCGGCAGGAGGTGCTTGGAGGTGCAGAGAACAGGTTACCTGTCGCTGTCAGGTAAACCTGAATCCTGAAGCCCAGATCACTCAGCTGCTGTCTGGGTCTGCCAGGGGCCTCCCTCCAACACACCCCAAGCCTTCTCCCCATCCCAGTGCAGCTTTCTGCTGTGGTTTCAGTCCTCGGCGTTTCAGCCAGTGCCGCCTCCACTTGTCCTGACCACACTGGCCCTTCCACTCCAGAGGTCATTTGCCTCCTCAGAGGGCCCCATGCACCCAAATGTACTTGAGTATAAGGTGGCCAGAGTGACTGAAGATGCTTTACCTGGACAGAGAAGGGAGGGCACTCCTGCGAGCCAGGCCAGGGGGAGATGTAAGGGGTGAGGAATCACAAGTTTAATTTCAAAAGCCTGAAGCTGAGATGTGACAGGACACTCCTGCACAGAAACTCCCCTCACTCCTCACTCTAGGAAATCTGGAGAAAATCCAGAAAGCAGGTGGCAGCTGCAGAGGGATCCACACGTAGTGGAATAGGGCCTTCCTATCCCCAGAGCTGGAGAGCTGTCTTTTTTTGTGTTTTGAGACAGGGCCTTGCTCTGTCACCCAGGCTAGAGTGCAGTGGCGCGATCTTGGCTCACTTCAGCCTGGGCTCAAGCAATCTGCCCACCTCAGCCTCCCAAGTAGCTGGGACTACACGTGCATGGCAAGGCCCAGCTAATTTTTTTGTATTTTTGTAGAGATGGAGTTTCCCCATGTTGCCCAGGTTGGTCTAGAACTCCTGGACTCAAGTGATCCGCCCGCTTCGGCCTCCCAAAGTACTGGGATTACAGGTGCGAGCCACCACACCCAGCCTGGAGAGCTGTCTTTAGGGTGGTAGCTGACCGTCACATTCCTGGACAGACCTGACAGCATGGAATGGCACAGTCTCTGGGACCCCTGCCTGCCTTTTCTTTCTCCCTCTCCACTTAGAAACTTCGCCCCAGACTGGGTTCAGGAATAGGGCTTCATGCCCAATATAGGGCCTAGTATACAGTAGGTGCTAAAGGTGTTCATTGAATGAATGAATGAATGATTAAAACATGAACCAGTCAGGGAGGAGACAAAAGAGGTAGGACTCAGGACTGGGCAGAGACTGGGGACAAGGGTGGACAAATGGTAGAGGCTTAAAGGGGTTCTGTGTCTTGGGACAGAACACATATACCTGTGACTCATGAACATAACCATCAGCTCTAACTGCAATATCTGGCATAAATGGTTCCATAGTTCACAATGTGTGCACAGCCTGACCCCCACTCAAGGGGCAGGCATCCGGCGACAGCAGTTCAGAGGACTCTGGTCTCAGGCTGGAGGAACCATATGATCCCACGCTCCCATTTTTAAATGAGGGCAAGTGACATTGCCAAGGTCACAGTGGGTTGGAGCAGGGCCCATCTCCAGGTCAGGTTCTTCTGGCTCCACCTGGTCCCCTCCGGGGGATTTAAAGAGGCAGCTTTTCCTGGATAAAGACTGATTGGTGACTGTGACTCATTAGCACATGAAACCAGTCAGACCTGGCATGGCTCTGCCCACCCTCTTTCCATCACACCCAGCCCTGGAGCCTCTTCTAACCTATCCTCTAGTTCTCCAACTCCACTGCCTATAAGCCACCTGGAATGCTCAGCCTTTTCAAGAAGAAGCACTGGTTTTGCTTGAATCACCTCAGAAGGCCCCTATTTTATTTTAATTATTTACACCCAAATTCCAGAGACACTTGTGACAGCCCAGCGTCTCATTCGTCTTTCCACAGACACAGCACACAGTAGGTGCTAAGTAAGAGTTTAGTGTCTGGAGGAGGTAGAAAAAAGATGGAGAACAGAACTCTAGGCAGTCTGGGGAGCCCTGAGCTTTGTTTGTGAGTTTTCTCAGCAAAGCCCCAAACTGGGTGGTCTGGCAAGGAGAAGAACTGCCTTTATGTGCCTATTAGCCAAGCAAAAAGTGTTTGCTATTAGATCTTCATTTATATCAAATATGTGCAAAGGACTAAAGTGGACTCCCAAGTGAAACTAAAAGTAAGTTGTTAGACAAACTTAGGGAGTGGGAACTCCAGCTGGAACAAACTTATGAGACACTTGTCTTTAAATACTAATTTTTAGAGATGCAAATGCAAACTTCCGTCAATAATAATCTATGACTCAATTTCCTTCCATTCCAATTCAGGAGTTAAATCCCACATCCATAAACAGTCAAGAGCAGCTTGTAACATCACTGGCATGTGGACATCCCGTGAATTGTTTATTGATGGCTCTTTTGGGGTAGAGTCTACAAAATTACATCTTCAGTTACTTAAATTTTTCAAATGAGGGGAAAATGAAAAACACCAACCTTTCAACCATACTTCAAAGATGGCAGCCAAGGTGCTTTTATGTCATAACTAAAGCCAAAGAGGATTTTAAAGATTCCTAGCCTACATTTTCAATATCCCATAGTGTTTCTTATAATTTGAAGTGATATCAAAGGTTGCTCAAACACAATTAAGTATGCTTTAGCTTCAATTTTATCTTTCTTCCTTCCCTCCCTTCCTCCCTTCCTCCCTTCCTTCCTTCATTTTTTCTCACTCTTGTTGCCCAGGCTGGAGTGCAATGGCTCGTTCTCGGCTCATTGCAACCTCTGCCTCCTGAGTTCCAGTGGTCCTCCTGCCTCCCGAGTAGCTAGGATTACAGGTGCCTGCCACCAGCCTGGCAAATTTTTGTATTTTTAGTAGAAACAGGGTTTTACCATGTTGGCCAGGCTGATCTTGAACTCCTGACCTCAAGTGATTCACCCGCCTGAGCCTCCCAAAGTGCTGGGATTACAGGCGTGAACCGTCACCCCCAGCCTAGCTTCAATTTTCATACACACACACGCACCCTGTATGATGCCTGATTACTGACATTTTTGGCACCACTTTTGCTAGGAGTTTCTCGTGGGATGAAAACTACTGGGAAGTTAAACAAGTGGGCATCTCATATCCAAATGTTGTGGACCACTGGAATTGCCCCTAAAACAAAAAAAAAATACAAAATAAAAATGATCAAATAAGACAAATATGAAACACTTTTTTATAGAGAGAAAAATTATTATTAGTGGAAACAGAAACAGAAACAGCTCCTAAAAGCTTTCAATGTTTGGCTACAATTGTTCCACGGTGTTTAAGGATATTTTGGGAAATAAGATAACATTACTTTCATAAGTCATTGGGGTAAGTGTGATGAAGTGGACCAAGCTGAGACCTGGGTTTTAACTGTGTCACATAAAGGGGGAAGGGGGAAAGAAGGTTAAAAGCAGGGTGGAACTGTTTGATGGGGTCTTGGGAGCCTCAGTGTTTGAACTTCAGCAGGGAGTGGGAGCCACAGAAAATTTTGAAGAGGAAACGGGAGAAGGTGGGGTCTCTGCTTTAGCAGAACACACCGGTAACCTGGTGGAGAGAGATTGGAGACGGTAGACAAAAGGCAAAAATCCCAATTCAGAGGGTGTAGCAATAACTGATGTACAAAATACTGAAGACATGTGAGCTGAGGTAAAGAGGATGAGATAGATGGGGAAGTACTTATATGGAATTCTCTAAGTTCTTGATGAATGATAATGGCAGATAGGTAGGAGATAAAAGAAGAAATGAAAAACAGCTTTAACCTACCTGGGAGGATAATGATCCTTAACCGTCCAGTGCTGAGCTGGCCTGAATGGTAGCCACTGACCACGGGTCTCTACTGAGCACTTGAAATGTGGCTAGGGCAGCTTTCTGAATTGAGATGTGCTGTAATGATACCATCCAAATCTATGTCAAAGACCTGGTACCAAAAAAAAGAATGTGAAATATCCTGTTGATAATGTTGTCTATGGGTTACATGTCAATATCATACTATCTGGATATATTGGGTGAAATATAATATACAATTAAAATTAATTCTACCTTTTATTCTCTTTTCTAAAAAATTTAGCTACTAGAATATTTAAAATTGCATACATGGCTCCGTGGCTCACATCTTCTTTCTTTCTTTCCTTTTTTTTTTTTTCTGAGACAGAGTCTTGCTCTGTTGCCCAGGCTGGAAAGCATAGGCAGGCAAAATCTCGGCTCACTGCAACCTCCACCGCCTGGGTACATCTTATTTCTTCTAGGCAATGCTGCTCCAGGGAATTCCCATTGTGCTTAGACTCAAGTCCAAATTCCTTATGATACCTTCAAGGCCCTATGTGAACTGACCTTTGCCAGCCTTTCTGGCCTCAACTTGGAACACATTGTCTTTGGTCGCAGCGTTTCAGGTACCTGGCCTTTCAGTCCCTCTGGCACTCTGAATTCCTGCCTGCCTCAGGGACTTTGCCTGTGCTGTGCCCTCTGCCTGTAATATTCTCACCCTAGATCTTTACCTGGTTGGCTTTTTCCACCATTCGCATATCATCCAACTCGGATGTCGTTTGTTCAAGAGGACTACCTTGACCAACTTTCTTTCTCCCTTCCCTTCCCTTCCTTTCTTTCTTTTCTTTTTCCTTTGTTTCTCTCTTTCTCCTTCCTTCCTTCCTTCTTTCCTTCCTTCCTCTCCTTCCCTCCCCCATCCCCTCCCCTCCTCTCCAGTCCCCTCCAGTCCCCTCCTGTCCCCTCACCTCCCCTTCCTTTACCATTTCTTTTCTTTGGTCTCACTCTATTACCCAGGCTCGAGTAGAGCTCACTGCAGCCTCAAACTCCTGAGCCCAGGAGGATCGCTGCTACTGTTATATCCAAAATGTTTACATTTTTAAAAATGAGTCTTGGAGAACATATTTCCAAGGTGTGGTGGCTCACACCTGAGATCCCAGCACTTTGGGAGGCCGAGGTGGGCGAATCACTTGAGGTCAGGAGGTTAAGACCAGCCTGGTCAACATGGTGAAACCCCTGTCTCTACTAAAAATACAAAAATTAGCCAGGCCCGGTGGTGGGTGCCTGTAATCTCACCTACTTGGGAGGCTGAGGCAGGAGAATCCCTGGAACCCAGGCGATCCTCCTGCCTCAGCCTCCCTAGTAGCTGGGACTACAGGCATGAACCACCATGATCAGCGTTGACTATTGTTTCTAACACAGCTCTATCTTCTTGTCCCTGCCCTCCACTGCCCCCAAAAACTCTATTCCATTGCTTTATTTTCCTCAGAACACTTTATCAGTATAAAAATTATCTTGTGAACTTTTTGGTTTAATAGTTTATTGCCTATCTCCTCCTGATGACGATTTAAGCTCCAAGAAAGTGAGGACCTGGTCTATCTTATTCTTTTTTGTATCACCAGCCTAGCACAGTGCCTGGCACATAATAGGTATACAGCAAGTATTTGATGAATGAATGGATTGAGAAATACAGAAATATTGAGAAGTGAAGGGTTAGAGAAATGTCTTGATTATTAATTGCTGTGTGACAAAGCATTCCAAAACTTAGTGGCTTGAGAGCCAAAACCAGCTAACTCCATGCTGTACTGGACCCAGGAAACCTAAAGCATATCCTACAGCCTATAGTAGCATGACTTTTTGCTGTTTCTCTGTCTTCATTAGTATGACTTGATTTTTCCAGATGTCTCCTGCCCAGGTAAGTGGTTTGATTGTTCATTAAAGAAACTTTCCATTAACCATTCCATGGGAAACATCCACAGACAATTTGTGCCCTAAGATACTGTGAATCCTTCATCTCAAAATCCTTACTTTGCTGTTTCCACCAATTTTGGAGTGTTGCATAGTGATTCTTGCCCAGTCCTGATCAAGTCCTCATAATGAAAGACTGCCTTAAACCAAGCTCCCAATTATCAGTGCATTCTGATAATTGGGATTCTTCCTTTCCCCACTGGAAACACTGCCAAAGCTTTGCCAGGTGGCGTTCTCCCTTACCACAATAAGCAATGAGCTCAGCTTTGTCTCACCAATAGTTTGTGTTGGTGATAGTTGGGAGCCAGCTTTTGGTAGGCTTAAAACAACAACATTGTATTCTCTCTCATCATGCTGAGGGTTGAGTGGGCTCAGCTGGGTGACTCTTCTGCTCCACATGGCATTGGCTGTGCTGTAGTCGTCCTGGGACTCCACCAGCTGCAACACCAAAGATGGCTTCCTCATGTCTGGTGCCTTGGCAGTGATGGCTGGCAGGCTGGGCTCAGCCATGATGCTGTGATCAGCCATGATGCTGGTATGGCCAGGCCTCTCTCTCTCCACGTGGCTGCTCCACATGGTCTATCCAGAAGTGTAGCTGACTTCTTAGATGGTGGCTCAGGGCTCTCCAATGTGCAAAAGCAAAATCTCCCAGGCCTTCCTAAAGCTTATACCTGGAACTGGCCCAGTATGACTTCTGCAACTTCTATTCATTAAAGCAGTCACTGGGCCAGACCAGAATCGAGGGGAGGAGAAAAACTCCCAACTCTTGACTGGGAGTGTGACAACAAATTTGCCCCCCACCTTAATCCACCAGAGAGCTGAATTCAGAGACTGAAATAGTTGTTAGTCATCAAGTTCAGGGAAGAGAGTGGAACCAGAGCTCAGGCAGGGCGGAGAAGGAGGACAGCCTTTTCCTCAGCCCTCGAGTGGAAGCCCTGGGCTGTCTCAAAACCTGAGGCCTGAGCAAAAAAGCCAAACAATAAGTTATGAGCAGCCACAACAAGCCAGGCAGACCCTGGAACGATCTTAGTAGAGAGACGCAGAGTAAAGCGGCGCGAATCATCTCCATGTGACAGTCTAGCCGTGAGAGACCCAACAATGATACTCAGGACTTAGGAAGAGGGTAACTACGTGCTGGGCTGAACGGCACTGACTAGCAGTATCACCGGCACTCTAAAGAGGAAAACGTGTTCTCCAAGTTGTGGTCAAAGACTCATTTTAAAAAATGTAAACATTTTGGAAATAAAAGTAGCGTAAATACTTTACGGAGTTGTTTGGAAAATGAGGAAAAGGGAAAAAAATCACCCACAGTCTCTTTCCCTAACACAGCCAGGTATTCCCTCCCGGTCTTATCTGTGAGTGGGTCCTGCGAGGGGACTTGGGAAACTGCTAAGAAGCCATGGCTTTGTGGGGCTGATCTGTGATCTGTGATCTCCTACCCTCAGGTAGGAGAGATGACTTCCCAGTCCTCTGCAAAGGGATCCAGTTAGAGAGAAACAGTCTGGGTCAGGGCATTTCTTGGGTGTCCTGTTGCACTTCAGCCAGGATGCCTGGCACTCGGAGGTAGACAAGTGCAGTGTGAATGGTCTCCTGGTACTTCCAGGGAGGGAGGTCTGGGTGGAGCCCTGGTGAGGCAAGTAGGTACACTGGGGTCTGAGGAGGTGCCAGGATGTGGGAAAAGGAGGCAGGGAGGTGAGAAAGAAGAAAAGAAGAGGCAGGGTGCAGTGGCTCACACCTGTAATCCTAGCACTTTGGAAGGCTGATGAAGGCAGATCATGAGGTCAGGATTTCGAGACCAGCCTGACCAACATGGTGAAAGCCCCGTCTCTACTAAAAGTACAAAATTAGCTGGGTGTGGTGGCGCGCGCCTGTAGTCCCAGCTACTCAGAAGGCTGAGGCAGGAGAATCGCTTGAACCCCAGAGGCGGAGGCTGCAGTGAGCTGAGATCGTGTCACTGCACTCTAGCCTGGTGACAGAGTAAGACTCCATCTCAAAAAAAAAAAAAAGAAAAGATTGCATTGTGGTGAGAGTGGCAGCAGTGTGCTCAGTACAGTCGTCTATCTGCCTACTTGGTTAATAGAACTTTATTGAGCCCTTACTGTGTGGCAGGCCTTGTGGCAGCTCCCAAGGTTGCAGTGTGGCCCTGAAGGACAGCTCATAGGCCCATGTGATGAGGGGTCTTATTGGGCAATGTTGATGGCAGCACAGCACATAGTGAGGGCACAGCAGAAGGAAATGCAGCGGGAGGAGGCTCACGCAAGGCTTCAGAGGCAGCCATCTAATTTGAGACCTGAAAGCTAAGTATTAGTCAAACGGACTGGTGAGGATGGCCTGGGGACATGGGGAGATTTTCTAGGTGGAAGTAACAGAAAATACAAAGCTGAGAGATTTGAAATAAATAAATAAATAAATGAATAAATAAATAAATAAACAAAAAAATCCCAGATGAGAAGTCTGGAGTCCAGGGTTCTAGTTCTGACTTGCCCCTTGCTAGTTCTGGGTGGGGTCTGGGGATGACTGCTTTCAGCACTTGTTTCCTCCTATGTGGCTTAGATAATGTGTTCTCTGCTAGACTGTGATCTCCTTGAAGGCCTTTCGAATTTTGTTTATTTCTGTATCCCCTGTGGTTCCCTGCCCACCACTGTGCACGAGGCAAGAACTCAGAGGTTGTCTATGGAATGAACACGTGGATGCAAAGCCAACCAGGGCCATAACCATTTCTTCATGTGGCCAACAAAGAGATTCAGTTTGCTGTCTCTGAATCCGCTTCCACTTCAAATATTTAAAGTGCTTTGCAGACTGTAGAGAGGTGGTTTTTTGGGTTTTTTTTTGTTTTTTTTGTTGTTGTTGTTGACAGAGTCTTGCTCTGTCGCCCAGGCTGGAGTGCAGTGGCACCATCTCCGCTCACTGCAAGCTCCGCCTCCCGGGTTCACGCCATTCTCCTGCCTCAGCCTCCCGAGTAACTGGGACTACAGGCGCGTGCCACCACGCCCGGCTGATTTTTTGTATTTTTTTTAGTAGAGACGGGGTTTCACCATGTTAGCCAGTATGGTCTCGATCTCCTGACCTCGTGATCCGCCCGCCTTGGCCTCCCAAAGTGCTGGGATTACAGGCGTGAGCCACCACGTCCGGCCTGCAGACTGTAGACAGGTTTTTAGTAGTTGTGTGATCATAAAAACAGCAGCAAATGACCCTGCTCCAAGTTGTGGTCCTGAGCACCAGCCATTTATGAACATTGCCCAGGCTGGCCGGAGGTGACATTTTCCACCATCATCAACTAGTTCTTTAGAATCAAGTTGGGCATTCTGTTAGACTCACTTTGTTTTACTGGCTTTCCTGGCTTCAGGAGTTACCTCCTCAGTAAGCCTTTCCTTCTCTGTCCATTCTAAATTAGACCCCACCCCCATTTATGACCTCTTCCATCACAACATCCTATTTCATTTCTTCACAGTATTTCCCATGAATTTACATTCCCTCCTTTTTTTTTTTTGAGACTGGGTCTCACTCTGTTGCCTAGGCTGGAGTGCAGTGGCGCAATCATAGCTCACTGCAGCCTCATTCCTGGGCTCAAGTGACCCTCCTGCCTCAGCCTCCCAAAGTGCTGGGATTATAGGCATGAACCACTGCACCTGGTCCATTCTCTCCTTTATTTATTTGTTTTCTTCCTGATGGTGGAATGTGAGCTTGTCGAGAGCCACCGCTTTGCCTGTCTTGTTTGTTGTAGAAACTCTGGCACCTGGAATGGTGCCTGGAACAGAGCAGAAGCTGCATTAATCCCTGGTGCATGAATGACTAGCCAGCCCCGCTGGGAAGTGTTTTGTGGGCCAGTGGCCCACACCGGCACAGGGCGCACTTCTCGTCGGGCACTGCACCCTGGCTGCAGGTGACCTGAGGAAGCTGTAAACCCCTCAGGTAATATTTATTTTGCTGTATCACAAAACTGGAATGCAAAATACCAGGAGTCACAGATAGGCAGAAAAAGCCAAAAAAAATTTATCTGGGAAGTCAGCAACTGCTTTGTGGGTGGAGAACGCTTTGCTGACAGAGATTGTATTGGTCTTGTGACAAACAGCCACACTGTGTTTGTGGCTTTTCTGGTGTGCCTTCAGTCCTAGCCGGTGATTTGGACTTCGCTTGTTACACCCTTATATGCTTTTAGTTACTGGTTTCTCTGGGTCACATTATGACTCATCCACCTATAACAGACAAGTCTTTTTCAAACCAGCCTCACAATACAATCTTCAAAATTGGATACTTTTCTTCCTCCTGAAAGTTTAGGATTTATTTTCCCATTCTCTGTACAGAATTTTTGATTCTGAAATATACCTGGCAATTCATTTTTGCTGAGGAGTATTAATCTTTATGTTTAAAACGAATTTGATTGGCAGGGCGTGGTGGCTCACGCTTGCAATCCTAGCACTGTGGGAGGCCCAGGCAGGCAGATCACCGAGGTCGGGAGTTTGAGACCAGCCTGACCAACGTGGCAAAACCGTGTCTCTACTAAAAATACAAAATTAGCCAGGCATGGTGGCGCATGCCTGTTATCCCAGCTACTCAGGAGGCTGAGGCAGGAGAATCACTGGAACCCGGGAGGTGGAGGTTGCAGTGAGCCGAGACTGCACTATTGCACTCTGGCCTGGGAGACAAGAGCGAAACTAAAAAAAAAAAAAGGAATTTGATTACATTAATTCTGTGCCATTTGAGAGATAGGAGAAAGTTACCTGCAGCCCCCACTCCTTAAGAGACTTTAGTTATACATGTTTTACACCAGCAAAGCAGGGATGAGAACAGATTTCCAGCAAATTGGTTTTGGTTACATATGCAGCAAAAATGCATGAATCACAGAGATCAAAACTAGGTTTATTTCCTCTGGCAGGTGGCAGGGAAGGGATGCTCGTGCAGCCATACACTAGCTTAGGTATGGCGCTCACGGGCAGAAGATGCGGGTTCCAGAGACTCCACCTCTGTCACCTCCTAGCTGTCACCTTGGCCAGTTCACCTGTACTTTCCGAGCCTAAATATCCACATTTGTCATAAGGATAACACCACCAGCCGTACTTACCTGTCTGGATTGCTTTCGGGATCAAACGAAATGGTGTTTGTGGAAGCATTTTGTGAACCTCCAAGTATCAACCGTTCTTACTACACTGCTAGTATACAGCTTCCTGAATGACTTCTGTATGCCAGCCACTGTGCCAGGTGCCGGGGGTACAGAAAAATACATCATTTTTGCCTCCAAAACATGCATAGCCTGAGCTAGGGAGACAGATAAACCAACACTACAGTCCAATGTCAGCAGTGCTGTGTTAAATGTCCCAGGGAGGCCGGGCGTGGTGGCTCACGCCTGTAATCCCAGCACTTCGGGAGGCCAAGGAGGGCAGATCACCTGAGGCCAGGAATTTGAGACCAGCCTGGCCAGCATGTTGAAACCCCGTCTCTACTAAAATAATAATAATAATAATACAAAAATTAGCCAGGCATGGTGGTGCATGCCTGTAATCCCAGCTACTCAGGAGGCTGATGCAGGAGAGCCTGGGTGGCAGAGCAAGACTCCCTCTGAAAAAACAAACAAACAAACAAACATGTCCCAGGGAGAGGGCGGGAGGGGTGGCGAAGGGTCAGAGCAGGGGACTGGGCAGGGTGGGCTTCCCGAAGCAGACCCAGCCAAGTCTTAGAGGACATGTGAGGTAGGAGGTCTCTGGGTAGAGATGCGGGGGACAGAAACTTCCAGCACAGGCACAAAGACTGCAAAGCGACAGAAACCAGAGAGTGTGGTGGGCTTGGGCACTGAGGCAGCTTTGCGCATGGGTAGGAGGTGGGGGATAAGGCCTGCTTGCAGGGAATGAGGCAGGAGAGTAGGCTGGGAGCAAAGCATGCCAGTTTCTGCAGTCATGAAGGCAGCAGGAAGCCCTGGGTCATCTTCTAACAGAGACAGGGTTGTTTGGACTGGATCATGGCCAGTGGATTGCAGGGAGGCAAGACCAGAGTTGAGGAGATCAGTCTGGGGAAGATGAAAGTAAAAAGCTGGAAACTTCTGTACCAAGGCAGTGAAATGGGGTTGAGATTCATAAGACAGATACAGGGATGAGATACAGGGTGCATGTGAACAAGACTCATTGAGCTTAGGAAAATAGGGGTAGGGGCATTCTGTAGGGATGAGAGCCGGGGTCATGGAATCGAGTTGGAGACATGCTGACTTCCGTGTATGTGGAGATGTCCTGTGCGCAGCTGAGTCCCTGGCTTGAGAGCTCAGAAAAGAATTACGGGTTGAAAATGCCAGATTGGGTAGTCTCCTTTGGGCATGTAGATGCTCATCACTACTATGGGCGGCTAAGTGACAAGAGAACAAAGATACTGGTAGAAGGTAAAAGGAGACAATCCCATAGTGGGTACTGAGAAATTGCCAGAAAGGTTGGAAGAACTCAGAAGAAAGAGATGCTGCAGGGGGTTAGGAAGGAGGGAATTTCAAGGATGGAGTTTGAACATGGTCAACACTTTACAAATGTTGTAATGCTGACAGAGGAAAGGACAGAAAAATGACCATTTGGTTTGTTCCCTGAGTCATCCAGGCTAGAGCCTGTCGGCAGAGTGCAGGGCCCAGAGCGAGGCTGGCTGCAAGGGTGGGGAGGAGAGAGTCGTGAGGCAGTGTGGGTCATGAGCAGAATCCAGGCATTCTCTGTGAGATGGGAGGAGAGAGGCCGCAGGGTGGCTCTTAAGGATTGTAAAGAAATAAATGTGCTCATATGCTGAGGGGAAAAATCAAAAAGGTAAGGGAGATTGGAGATTTCGGAATAGCCCATGCTTTGTGGGCCACATCCTTGATGAAGAGAATGAGGATAGCACCTGCAGCACAGACCCTGAGAAAGGAGGGTTGGAGATGGGGGGAGGCAAGCTTAAGCGGAGAAGTCAGGAGAGGACCAGGAATCGAAAGAGTGGGAGTGCTGGATGGCACCAAGGACAGATTTTATCTCAGGAAGGAGGAGCAATGGCTTGGCAAGGGTATAGGGAGGCAGAGAACGCCCAGCCCGGAAGCACACTCGCTACCCCGTGGTATGCATTCTCCCTGGCCACCCGCACTCAGCGTAGTCATCCACCCACCAGGCTCAAAAGAAAAGCAAACCAGGAAATGAGAGGTTCACAGAGGGGCTGCATGTAGAGGGGTGTTTCTTTAAAATGGAACAAGTATCCAGAGAGAGCAGGGACATGCTGACGGGCACCCCTCAGAGGACAGCAAGTACTGAGCTGAGACCTGGACCCGGCCTGGAGGTCGTATGCCAAGCATGGAAACTGGGCTTTATAAAAATTAAGTTGAATTCAGCCCATCTTCTGGCTAGAAACTGATGGCTATATATTAAGACAATTGATTGCTTGAAATCAAACTTCTGATTTTAGAAGTTTACACTTCTAAACCAGTATAGGTGTGTAAATGTGATGATAGCTTCGGTCTTTGATACAGGAACCGTGTGAATATTTGAGGCAAGAACAACATTTGAAGTTATCCTTTTTGAACTGCTCCTGGCCTTAAACTGTCCCAAAATGTCTCTTCTTTGTGTGGAATCTCCTTGTTCTGAACTCAAAATAAAACCTGAAAGAGACTACAAAACACACTCAAGCAACTCCAGAGCTCTTGAGACAATTATGTGATTGTGCTCTGCCTTCAACCTGGGCCTCCCCCGGCTCCAAAACAAGGAAACAAAACCAAAAATAACACAAAAAAGTCTTTATTTTCATCATTTTTTTTTTGAAGGCTTGTTCTCACCTGAAAGGTATGAATGGCCAATTCCACAGTTACTTAATAAAGTAATAACAATAATTATTAATAATGTAAGGCCGGGCACAATGCCTCACACCTATAATCCCAGCAGTTTGGGAGGCTGAGGTGGGCAGATCACCTGAGGTTGAAAGTTCAAGACCAGCCTGACCAACATGGCAGAACTCCATCTCTACTAAAAATACAAAATTGGCAGGGCATGGTGGCGCACACTTGTAATCCCAGCTACTCGGGAGGCTGAGGCAGGAGAATTGCTTGAACCCGGGAGGCAGAGGTTGCAGTGAGCTGAGATAGCGCCATTGCGCTCCAGCCTGGGCAACAAGAGCGAAACTCCATCTCAAGATGATGATAATAATAATAGTAATAGTAATAGTAATGATGATGATGTAGAGTCTTAGGATAAATACCCATCTGATCCTTTAAGATTCTATTTGTATGAATAGAATCAAATGGTCTTAATTATGAAACAGAACACGGGAAAGAATACCTTGTGCCTCGAAAACGTTTGTTGTTTACAAATCTGGGGTGTCAGAAGCCTCATTCAAGTTTTCTATCCCATCCCCACCCCAGATGTGTATTGGGTGTTCACTAAAATGAAAAAGTGCACTTTTACACTTACCTGTGAAAATGGGGAAAGAATTAAGTGAAAAACTTATACCAGATATTTCCTTGTATTATCCCAGGAAACAATTCTGGTGGCTGTTAATGCATCTTAAATGTCACTTACGGCAGTTGCTCTGAAACAGATTTGACACACTGCAGTTTGTTTTTTTTTTTTAAGAGAAAGGGTCTTGCTATGTTGCCTGGGCTAGAGTGCAGTGGCTGTTCACAGGCACCATCCCACCACTGATCAGCACAGGAGTTTTGACCTGTTCTGCTTCCAATCTGGGCCAGTTTGCCCCTCCTTAGGCAACTTGGTGGTCCCCTGCTCCCAGAAAGTCACTATATTGATGTTGAACTTAGTGTGAACATGTATTGGGCACAGCATCTCATAGCCCAGAACTCCTGGGCTCAAGTCATGCTCCCCCTCAGTCTCTTCAGTGGCTGGGACAACAAGTGTGTGCCACCTCACCTGGTAACATATTGCATTTGCTCTCTCCTGGTCCTGTTAAGCAATCATATTCTTGTTTTAAATTTTGATGTTTTAGGGACAAATTTTATTTTTATTTATTTATTTATCGAGATGGAGTCTCGCTGTTGCCCAGGCTGGAGTGCAGTGGCGCGATCTCAGCTCATTGCAACCTCCGCCTCCCGGGTTCAAGTGATTCTCTTGCCTCAGCCTCCTGAGTAGCTGGGATTACAAGTGCACACCACCATGCCCGGCTAATTTTTTGTATTTTTAGTACAGACAGGGTTTCACTATATTGGCCAAGCTGATCTCCACCTCCTGACCTCAAGTGATCCACCCACCTCAGCTTTCCAAAGCACTGGGATTCCAGGTGTGAGCCACTGCGCCCGACCAGAGACAAATTTTATAACCATAAAGCTAGGAGGAAAAGACAATGGTGCAGAAAACGTGAAGTTTGGGGTAGTGTTTGTCAATTGCAATAGTTTTTCTTTAGGCTGGAGTTTTTTGTAAACTAATTATACATTTCATGTCTCACATTGATGACAAAACTAGTAAAGTTAGTTGAACATGAACACTATCACATTTGTGAAAAACAAAATAAGAAACAAATAGTGTTCCTTAAATAACATGGCTATCATTAAGTTATACTTGGACTTCTGAGAAAAAAATGTATTGATCCCTGCTTGACTAAAGACAAATTAGGATTGGGACCATATCTGAACATAGAAAGAATAGCTATAGCAAAGGCTTCTGATTAATTTAGATTGCAATTATTTACTTGGGCTGCACTCCGGCACCTCTGATTATTTTAAGGAAGATTTATAATACAAATAATATTGCCAGAGCTACATTTAACCTGCTTAATAAGAGAACACAGTCTTTAAATGACTTTAATGCATTAGTTTTATGAAAGCTATGAATTCAGACCCACTACAAGTATTTGCAAAGTTACCATTTTTCCTAACAGATATTTAAAACTCAGATTTTCCACTAATTGAGATTGACATTCTTCTTTAACCAGACTAGTCCAGTTAGCCTATTTAATTCAGTAAATGTACTAGTGGAAAAACTCTAGCTAGTTGGGGAAATATATGTATATTTTTTCTTTATTTTTTTCCCCATAGAGATGACGGTCTCACTATGTTGCCCAGACTGGTCTTGAACCCCTGGCTGCAAGCAATCTTCTGCCTTTGCCTCTGAAATTGCTGGGATTACAGGTGTGAGCCACTGCACCTGGCCCAGTTGGGGAAGTACATTTCTTAAATAGAGAGAGTCCCGAGAACCAACAGATCACATTCTCTTTTCAGAAAAGAAGTGAGCAAATGAAAAGGATGGGGGGAAATTTTTTTAGGATGAAGACAGAAAGTGGTATTTTTAACTCTTGCTGCTCTGATATCACAGCAAAGGATAAGGTCTTGGTAGCAGATTATGTGAGCAAATCCTGGCAGATGCAGTCTGCCTTCGATGTGCTTTGCAGTGGCTATGATTCTGACTAACACGGCAGGTCTCCAGGAAACTAATATGTAGACTATTTTCTGGTGAACTACAATGCCTATCCTTCAGGTCTCAGTTCCCATATCTTTAACTGCAGATGAAAATACTTGTCTGTCACTGGGTGCAGTGGCTTACGCCTATAATCCCAGCACTTTGGGAGGCCAAGGTGGGCGGATCATGAGCTCAGGAGATTGAGACCATCCTGGCTAACATGGTGAAATCTTGTCACTACTAAAAATACAAAAAAAAAAAAAAAAAAAATTAGCCTGGTGCCTGTAGTCCCAGCTACTTAGGGGGCTGAGGCAGGAGAATGGTGTGAACCTGGGAGGCGGAGCTTGCAGTGAGCCAAGATAGCACCACTGCACTCCAGCCTGGGCGACAGAGTGAGACTCCGTCTCAAACAAAACAACAACAAACAAACAAAAATACTTGTCTGTAACAATCCTGCCAGGGCCTTGGCTGTAAGGTCTGAAATACGCCTGATAAAGGTTGCTAGAGCCATAGAGCATGTGTCAAACTGTAAAGGTGCACAGAAGCACACTGAGGACAGGGAATCACAGACTAGAGTTGAAAGCACTTCAGAGGCTCCTGGTCTAACGTTTCTAACGTTCTCATTGTGCTGGCGCAGAGATCCAAGCCCAGAGACGTAAGGGGACTTGGCCAGCATCTCACAGGTAGCAGTCCAACTGGATCAGGCCTCAGATTTCCTGACTCTCAGTCCAGTTGCTTGACCACATCTAGGTAGTTATGCTCATGCAGAACATATTAGTATTGTAAAATGATTACCCTTGAAATTAACCATTTGAGAATCACCTTTCTTAGGTGGAATTTAACTAATTATTTACTATGCCAGTAATTTCTATGAATGATCACAAGGATTAATCATTATTTGGAGAACCAAAAAAGTTACCTGTTGTGATGTGCAATCTTTTTTTGTACCATCACTGTGCATGACTCTTCCCTTATGGCACTTAACACAGCAATTTGTTGTTGTTCTTGGTTTTTTTTTTTTGTTTTTTTTTTTTATGGAGTCTCGCTCTGTCACCCAGGCTGGAGTGCAGTGGCACAATCTTGGCTCACTGCAAGCTCCGCCTCCCAGGTTCATGCCATTCTCCTGCCTCAGCCTCCCCAGCAGCTGGGACTGCAGGCGCACGCCGCCACACCCGGCTAATTTTTGTATTTTTAGTAGAGACGGGGTTTCACCATGTTAGCCAAGATGGTCTCCATCTCCTGACCTTGTGATCCACCCTCCTTGGCCTCCCAAAGTGCTGGGATTACTGGCGTGAGCCACCGCACCCGGCCGTGTTGTTCTTGTTTTAAGCTGTCTTGTCTACCAGATAGCTTTATAGTTACAGAGACCATGCCTTTCTTCTCCCTTTATTCCCATAGTGCCTGGTTCAATAATTATCAAATCAATGCATGAAATTCAGAAACTAAGGAAGAAGCAGTGGTCCTTTCACCTAGGGCCTGGTGCAATTACAAGCAGATCCTGCCATCGCTGGGCAAAGGCCAGGATTGGCTTTCTTGTCTGGTGAACGTCCCTCACTGTGGTTGTTTAAGAATCCGAAGAGCTGACAGCACTATTCTAAATGCTTTGAGTGCATGTACTCATTTCATCCTCTCAACCCTGTGAAGCACTACCCTGACGAGCCCTAAGTTACAAATGAGATACCAGAGTTACAAAATTGAGGCAGGGAGTTCAGTAATTTCCCTTGGGTTCAAAACCTAAGCCAAGCCACCAGGAGCCAGATCATGTGCTTCTAACCCCTGGGCTATATTGCATTTAAGCCAACCACTGCGGCAGAGCTTATCCCTCTTTTTTTTTTTTTTTTTTTTTTTTTTTTTACCTCTAAGCCAATTTGTATATTTGAAAACTTAGATACCACACTATGGTAAACATACTGACATCTCTCCAAACTGGACGTATATATGTTCATCTCTGCGTTTTCCCAAACCCTTCTGCTCCTAACCCTTCCTGTTGAACCCATCTTTCACCTCTCGGCTTCAAGTGCCAACTCTGAAAAACCTCCCTGGCCTGGTTTCCTCTCATCAGAATTAATCTCTCTGTTCTAGGTGCCCTTTGTTTAAACTTCAATTTTGGCACTTAGCACATCAAGCCCGGGATGAGTCACGAGGGTGTTTGTGGATCTCCCCAGCTACACAGAGAGCTCGGTGCGGCGGAGGCTGGTGGGAATTAGCGTTATCTTCTTGGGCCTGCCGAGCACTCAGTAGGTGCTCAGGGTTTTCAGAAATGAGGATTTTTTTTTAGGCGTCCAGGGTTGCTGTCTGGTGGCAAGGTCTTTTTTGGGACGGCTCTGTGGGCTGGGATGGCCTCACCCCGCCGCTCTGCCCACTCCTGCCCCGGCGTGGCCTGCCGCCTGGCAGGGCTTTGCGGGCCGCGAGGGCCTCTAGTGCCCCGGCCCTGGCCTCAGCCCAGTTTCCCCAGCTACTAAATGCGGCCCGGAGCCACCGGGGGAACTGGAAAAACACTGGCAGGCGGCCCCACCCCCAGGCCCGGCGGGGCCGCGCGGCCGCCTTTCTGCGGCTCAGGCCTGCTGCTTGGGAGGCGCTGGGGCCCGGGGCGGGGGAAGCGGGGGCGGCGGCCTGCCTGTCAGCGGGAGCGGGCGCGGGCTCGTGTGTCAGCGGCTCCCGCCCCTCTCCCCGCCGCCGCCCGCCCGCCCGCCCGCCGGGCCTCCCGGCCTCCCGCCGCCGCCGCCGCCCGCTCCCCCCGCGGCCTGGCAGGCTGCCGGCTGCACAGGCGGGGGTTCGCGCCGTTCTCACGACCTCTCAGGTTGCCTGAGCTCATCTGGGAGCTATTCATTTCCTGCCAGAAAGCAGCCGGGCCTGCTAAGCAAACCACCTTGGCCGCAGGGCCGCCAGGGCTGGCCCGGCGTGGCCGCCCTGGCCCGCTCCCGCCCGGGCGGCGGGCCCCGGGCGGCCTCCCTGGAACCCCCGGGCCGCCCCGGCGGGCGCGCGGCGGGGGCAGCCTGTCCGCCCATCTGGTTGCACTTAGGAGCCGGGGAGGAAGCTAGGAGCGGGTTGTTACCGGCCAACGGGTGTGGGAAAAGTTAATTGACTTTAATGACAGGTTTCCCGGGACGGTGGTGACGACGAGGGGGTCCAACTCAACCCCAGGGTCCCCATTCCAGAAACGCGTGGGGTGGAATGGGGCGCGAGGAGGGGCGAGCCTCCGGAGTCGCGCTTCTGCGCTTGGAGAGGGCTCTCCTGTTGACCGAGGAGCACCCCCACCCCCTTCCAGTTCGGCGCCTTTCCCGCTCCGGATGCTGCTGGAGACGGCGGGGGGCCGGGGCCCCGGAAGGGCTCCATTGAGAGGCTAATGCGCGCGGCAGCCGGGGCCCGCGGCCCGCATCCGGACGCAGTTTGGAGTCGTGCCGTATCTCCCGGAGCGATCAGTACTGCTGGGGGCCGGCGAGAGGGGCTGCTGGTGTGCCCGAGGCCTTATAATTAGGCCGGGCCTGAGGGACCCCCAGGGAGGCAACATCATTGAAGTCGTTTTTGAAGTTTCGCCTCTCCCTGAGCTACTTACTCCAGAAACAGCCAAAGTGCAGGAGGGTACAGCGTCTTAGAAATAAGTCCATTCATTTTCCAGACTTGGAAATGACCCAGAGAAGGGAAATGACTTATCCAAGGTGACACAGTGAATTTGGTGGCATAGCTGGGCAAGAACTGGGAAGTGCCCTTTCCGGTTTGGAGCTTAGTGGGGTCTCCACCTTCTCCCCTTACTGTAACAAAGAAAAAATCCTCATCGAATAGTCTAAACCTAGCTTTCAAGGTGAAAAGTGCTCTTTTCAAATCACCAAATAAAAAAAAAAAGAAAAAAACATTTGTATTTTTCCTTTGATTTAGGAAAAATTGATTGATTTACCCTCCCTAGGAAGATATCTATGTACTTTCGGTGATATTAATAAAAATGCACTTTTAAAATTGTTCCCCTTCAACATAGGGACATTTAATTTTCAACTGGTGTTGAGATTTTTTTTTCCTGTGAATTTTAAAGACATCAATGCAAAAGGAATTCCCCGTATAAAAATAAGACATTGAAGTCTGATTATTTCTACCAGGACTGTTAAGGGTCTCCTAGTGGGGCCAGAGGGCAGGCTTACCAAACGAGACACTGGTGCTTGAGTTGGGTGTCTTAATGGAACAATTGTTATTTTGTTTGTGTTTCAACAGGAGGGAAAACGTGGAAAAATGATAAAGAAGGGTGTGTGTGTGTTTCTTTGGCGGAAGGTGTGTTGGACACCTTTCATGTACACAAAATAAGGCAAGTAGGAGACAAATTCAAAAAGGTCTCTTTTAAATCTCTTCCTCTGGGGTGGAAGCTGGGTCCGAAGGTGTCTTGAGTGGAAAACTGCTGTCTCCTGGATCATTCCTATGATAGAGCCGCTCTCCACACTGGCCTGTGGGAAAGGCCAGAGCAGGGCGGGGGAGAGGTAAAGCTTTTGAAACAAGACAGAAAATCGTTGGCTTTATCTTTGTTAGGAAAGCTTCAAAGATTGATCTCTCCCGCCTCATCCTTCTCCTCCCAGAAGCCGGTCTAAGAAAAGGGGGGTTAGAGGAGGCTGGCGGGAGGGGCTGGGGCGGGGGAGGAGGACTGGCCGGCGGTGGGGGAGGAGGGCGCACCCGCCAGACCCACAGCGCGGCTGATGTGTCTGGTCTCGCAGGGCTCGTGGTTTTCATTTCCCCAACACCTGGATGCAGTCAAACACCTGGCCAAATCTGACAAAATCTGACAAGCCTTTGTGATGGGATTTGGAAGAAATTCCCTGCAGATCCTGGCACAGTTTAAAGCTGTCCGCTTTGAGTTAGGACTTGTTAAGGAGGGTTATGTGAGCTGAAACCCGAGACAACCCTTTTGCTTCTATCTGGAGCCCACATCTTGCCTGGAAATGGGGCATGACCAAGCGAAGGGGTCGCTTGCTGTTTGTATTAAAAGGGGAAGATGGCCTGTGTGCCTGCCAATACAGTCCCCACATGCTTTCTCTATTAGAGCCAAGCACAGAAACTTATCAAAACCACATGTCTGGTGTTAATCATCTGGGCTCGGCCTCCACTTGGGAGTCTAACTAACTGTCCCTTGGCAGAAGGAATCTGTTGACCTTTTCAGCTTGCTTGAAGAGGGTGCGGAGAGGCATTTCAAACTTTTGGGTGCTAGGGAACGTCTTATTTGAACCAAAGGATTGGCTAATTAACGAAGACCCCAACTCTTGAAGGAGGCGCAGCAGTTGGAAGTGTTTTTACTTTGGCTGCTGGTGAGCTACCCTGAGAGGAGAGCTGCAGGAACCACCCTTAACGTGCAATGGGCAATAGGATTGCATCCATTAGCTTCGTGAATTTAGTCCTGTTCAATCTTCCTCAGGAGGGGCTAGAAGGACAAGGGCTGCAGACTTACCCGACTGCAACTTGAAAACATTTTTTTTGGAAATCCTTTAAGAGACTGACCACAAGTTTATCAGGGAAGCCTTACCAGATGGCTTGCTTGTAAAGTAAATGGAATTTAGTCTTTTTAGTTCCTGGAGGATTGGTGAAAGGTTTGATGGATTTTTACAAATGTTCTTTTAATAACAAAAGAGTCAATTCCTGAATTACCAATTACATGTAATTCAAATTCCACCAAAAGCCTTTTTACATATTCTGGAAGAATCAGTTCTAAGACATAAAAGCCTTTACTTTTTTCTTTTATTATATTTTCTCAAATAAACTTCCCCAAAGGAAGATATTTTAAGAGCATTTTCAAACATCTTTGGCATCACATAAAAAAGAAATCTCGTGTAAAAAACGAAATGTCATCTGAGCTTTTATAATACAAAGGCGCAATCCAATATGAACATATAAAATATATACAAGTATAGTGCATGGTCAGTCACTTAATACAGCTCTCTCTACAAAAAGTAACTCTTTAGAAATTAAAAAAACACAAAGTAACCACTTAATCAACAAAGTCCTCTTCTCTCCCAGTATTCAAGTTCCTGTTTAGATTAGAGTCCGGAGGGAAGAGAGGTGGGTTGGGGAGTTTAGGAGGAGGGGTGGCCTGAGCCCCCTCAGTTCCGCCACGGCCTCCACATGGAGTCCGCCGTAAGCGAGGGGCCGCTGGAAGGTGACACTGCGTTGGGGCCCACGGAGGTGCCGCTGTTGCTGGTGTAGACGGGGATGACAGGGCCGCTGTGCGCGAAGGCCCCGTTGGGAATGAGGAAAGCAAACTGGCCATCGGGAGCCGGTACCACCTGGAAGCCTCCGAACACCTTAGCCGCCTCTCCAGCCTGGCTGCCCAGCTTGCAGGGTGCGCCGCCGGGAGGGGGCGCCGCGCCCCCGGGGATGGGCACGAGAGGCGGCGGCGGCGCGAACGGCGCGTGCTGGGGGCCGCCGGGTCCTGGTGGGGGCGGTGGCGGCGCCTGCAAGGCGGGGTGCGGCTGCCCGGTGTAGGTCATGGCATTGATCTGGGTCATGCAGTTGGCCAGGTGGCCGAGCAGCCGAGTGCGCACCTCGGTATTAACGCCCTCGCACGTGGACAGAAAGCGGGTCACCTCGTTCATGCACTCGCTGAAGCCGGCTCGGTACTTCCCCAGCACACTTGGGTCTGTGCTCAGCGCAGCTGCGGGCCAGAAAGAGACAGAGGGTCACCGAACGGCCCTGGCCCCGCGGCCACTGCCTCCGCCCTGGGAGGTCCCTGTGGCGCGCCTCCCTGACCCTGCGCCCGTGAAACCGCCTCCGGCAGGGAGGGTGGGGATGGGTTTAGAAAAAACCAGCCACCTCTCCACACTAGCGTTGCTGCCAAAGCCGAGCCACTCCTTCCCGATTCCCTGTATTGCATTTAAACCTATCTCAGCCCCAGATCTGTCACCCCCACCCCCGCGCGCGCGATGTGACCTTGGACAATGCCTCCCAATCCATCATCCAAGCCTCATTTCCCGTTCTGCGACGGGAAGGAGTGCTAAACCAGTGACCCCCAGGCTCCACGCAGTTCCAAATAGCCACAGTCCTAAGTCCTTTCGCCCCTACCCGTCGCCCGCCACCCTCGCGGCTGCAACCTCTTTCCCTCCCTTTCCGGAACAGTAACAACTTGGAGTTGTGACTATAAATAAGCCCCAGACCGTGGGAACGCGAGAGTGAGCCAAGGCCGTAAAATGTAGCTGAATGCCTCTCACAACCACGGGCGGAAGTCTGGAAGAAATCACCGCGAGGCGAGCGGGACGCCCGCACAAGGGGACGCGGCGAGCCGCCCTCACCCGTCATCTGCGCCCGCTGCAGGTTCCGGAGGTGCTTCACTGTCATTTCCAGAATGTCCGCCTTCTCCAGCTTGGAATGCCGCGAGCTCTGCATAGGAGGAGGCAAGAAAGGAAAGTGAGCCCCGTGTCAGCTGCTTCAGAGTGCTGGGGGTCCCTCCTCCCGGCCACGGGACGCAAGCACTATCTCTGGACCCCAGCGAATAAGGCCGGGCCCTCCGGCCTGGGAGAACGCAGTACCAGCGAGTGCCAGACCCCGCAGGCGGTGGGTTTCAGTCTTAGTAGCTGAGAAAGTGTTTGTTTTTTAATTAAATGAGCGAGCAGCATTTCCCCACTTACATCTTTCTTCAGAGCATCCAAAATCAGTGTTTTCAGCTGGCTCAGACTTTCATTTATTCTTGCTCTTCGTCTTTTCTCCATAATAGGCTTTGATGACTGCAAATAAAAAAAAGAGTTCTGTGTTCCCATGGGATCTGCCATTTCATCCCGGGGTTTCAAGACAGAAAGAAGCCCCCCAACCCCTACTTAATTTTGAGGGGCTGCAGAGAGATGCAGGTACCGCCCTTACCTTTCTGTGCTCAGATGCTGTCTTTGGTTTATCCGGTGTCGTGTTGACACTGGCTGGGGTAGCAGCCACCGGGGACGAGGAATTTTTCTCCATTATATCAGCTGGCATTTTCCTTTTTTTTTTTTAACCTCTAGAGGATTTTATTTTTGGAGTTCTTCACGAAAAAGAATTTTTTGTTTGTGTCTCTTTTACTTGAGACTCTCACAAAACTACTGAGCAAGTGCTGAGGGTTTATTATATTTTGCGGCTACTTGGTGATCAGTAGCGCTGTTCCAGGACCAAGGAGAGAGGTAGACGGGGGATTCCGCTGTTATCAGCACCAGCTCCGGATCCTGTGTGATCCCTAGGCCCTGGCGGCCTCTATATATATCTGGGACTGCACGCGAACGGCTCGTGTGAAACTTCCCAAACTTTCTTTCCCACAGTAACTTTCAGCCAATGGGAGGAGGAGACACGCGGCACCGCTCGTGGACCGCGCCCCCCCATTGGCCGCCAGGCACAAGGTCTGGCGGCCAATGGCGCGCGCCTGAGCCCAGGGCACCGGAGGCTACAACGTCAATCAAAAGGATTTTAACCCTTTGCTACTCTCCCTCTGGGCTTTGGTTTAGAGATTTTTTTTTTTCTTTCCGCTTTGGTTTTGGTCTTGTCTATTTCTTTTGGAGCCAGGGTCTTTGCTCTTTATGCCCTCTCTCATATGTAACAGAGCTGCTTTGACTGTAGTAAGTTCATTTGAAACATATTTTTTTAAAGGTATAAACAATAAAGAAAAAATCAGCAGTGGTTAAAAGGGGGCGGGGGGGGGGGGACGCGTGTAAGGGTGTGAGTTACCGACACATCTAAAGTTCCCGCTCAGACTTTATACATACAGGGGGTGAAAGTGGATCGTAAAAGAAAAGGGCCAAAAATTTTTTCCTTTTTCCATGCAGAAAAAGGATAAATTGCCTTCTACCTTACAAATGCAGGTTTTTCGGAGCAAGGTAGTTCTTGAATCCCTTCCCCACCCCACCCCCACCCCATCTTTCAGAAATTCCTCTTCTGGATTTGGGGCCTTAGACCCCGGGCTTCCCCAGGAAACAATCAGAATAATTTCCAACTGGGTGGAAGGAAATGGTATTTCAAATGAAAAAATGAACAAGGGGGTCTCTGAGGGCAATGCCTCAGGGACTCGCGCCCTCCTTCACCACCCTTTCCCTTTTCATCCGTAGGCTTTAGGTTCTGCGGCGCGTTGAGGTGGCGGGCAAGGAAGCAGCCTCTCCCTCCTCGCCCCGCGGGCGGCCTCGGCCCCCGGCGCCCGCGGGCCCTTTAAGAGCTACACCAACCGAGCTGCAGTTTGACATCAGCCGGCCGGCGTGGGCGCGCCTGGAGCCGGAGCACGTGCCAGGATGTTTTATTGCCGCCGCGGCTGCGGCCGGGCCGGGAGGATGTGTGTGTGCGTGCGTGTGTGAGTGAGTGTGTGTGCGCGCGCCCCGGGGGCAGGGAGGCGGGGGGCGGCGGCGGGCGGCGGAGAGCGGGGGCCGGTTCCTGGTCCCCGGGAGAAGCCAAGAAGGTAAATAGCAGCTGCTGTGCTCGAGCCTGGGAAAACCCCGCCCCCTGCGCCTGGCCCGGGCTCATTGGCGCGCGCTGCGTGTGGGGTGTGTGTGTGTGTGTGTGTGTCCGGGGCCCCCTCCTCCGGCCCCGCCGGGCCAGGAATCCGAGGGGGCGGCGGGCTGGGAGCCGAGCCCCGGCGCTTACCCTCTCTCCCCACCCCCGCCTCCCCAGGCCAAGGTCAGCTCTTCCGGGCGGGGAGCGCACACACGGGGTGGAGAGTGGGGAATTCTTCCAACCCCCGCCTCCCCACCCTCACTTTCGGGCTTGGGGTTTTCACTAGGCCGAAAGCCGCATTTGCAACAGCCCGGGGGCGAGGTGGGGGCCTCCGAGTTTGCTCCTCGCCCCCGCCCTCCCCCCGCGGGGCCCTGGGCGCCCGCCGCGGTCACGGGATGCCTGACCGCACTTAGGAAGCGGCCGGGTCAGCCTCCTGCCTCCGCTCGGCGACTGCGGTTAAAGCGGCTTCGCGCCGCCCGCCCCTTCCCCGGGTCCCGGGCGGCCGGGCCGCTCCCCCTCACTGCGCCCGGGAGGCCGCCGGCGGGCGACCGGGAGGAGGCGGGCGGCGCGGGCGGCTGCGTGCTGTCTGCTGGCCGGGCCGCGCGCCGGGAGGAGTCGCCGCCGCCGCCGCCGGGTGCCACGTGGCGGGCGCCGGGCCGGGAGCGCCAGGGCTCTGGCGGCGGCCTCCCTGGGGGATTTGCCGAGCCGGGCGGGCGGCGCGCACTGCCTGGTCCGGCCGGCCGCCTCCTCCGCCTCCCTCCCGCCTGCCCGGGTCGCCGGCCCCCGTGCCCCCACCCCTCCTCCGCCCTTCCCGCCGCCTGGGAGCTCGGCTCGCGGCTCCGGGCAGCCCGGGAACCCAGTGTCTTGTTTGATGTGGCCTCCCGCCCCCTCAGCCCTTCCCGCGTCCCGGGGGCCCGACGCACCGTTCTCAGACACTTCATTCCTGCCTCCCAGCTCCCCACTGAGAAAATGTTGTCAATGATTTCGCCAGATCTCGTCCCGGCTGAGATTCAGTGGTTCCTGACTCTGGGTGACCTTGGGCAAGCCCCCCTCTTTCTTTCATTGTGGAACACACGCGCAGTGTCAGACACTGTGTTAAACCCTGGGATTTCCACGATGAGAGATACAGTGGCGGGCTGCAAGAAGTTGACAGTAAACTGCAGGGACAGACAGACGCTGATTTTCTGATTGATGACTGGACATTCCTTTATTTTTCCTTTCTTTTTTGAGTTAGGTGGTGGCCTGAGAGATCAGGAGGACAGAAACAAAATATGAAACCACACTTGTATAGATAACAGTATTGCTAGTCTACCTGGGTTTACAGCAGTGAGTAAGACCGTTATTGCTCTCTGGAAGCCAACAGTCTAGAGATACATATAAACGTGTACAGCTGACACCTAGGGATGGCCCAGTAAATTCCTCTGGGGGGGTCCTAGGTTCAAGAGAGACATATGTCTGGATAGAGGTAAAATGCTATGGAGTTTCAGGAGAATTAAGTTACTTTTAAGTTGGGGTACCTTGGAAAACTTCCTTGGAGGGATTGGCCTGTGTACCTTGAAAACTAGGTAGGATTGGGGCATTGGGAATGTGCTGAGTCGTGGGCTGGAGAGCATGCAGGCACCCATGGCATTAAAGGCCAAGATCCTGGAACTTGAAGACTTTATTCAGGGAACATGGTCTGGAGCCTAGGGAATGTGAGGGACTAGAAGAGGCAGCTTGAGGCCATGTCACAAGCTCCTTAAACATCTTGCTGAAGGACTTTGGACCTTATCTTTAGACAATGGAGAGCCATGAAGCATTCTTGAGCAAAGAAGAGGCATCAGGGTTTCCCCTTAGAAAGATGGCTCTGGCAAAAGTGGGAGAGTGATTGCAGGGCTCGGAGGCAGAAAGGGCAGTTAGGCGGTTCAAGCTAGTGAAGAAGGTTCCTAGGAGGCAGGTGCAGACTGACTCCCAGAGGCATCTGTCTACATCCAGCTCCTCTGGACATTGACTGCACACTCTTGAGACCTGAGTTCAACTCGAACCTGCCTACCCTTTAATGCAGTGTTCCCAACCCCCAACCAGGAACTCAGGAACTCAGATTTCATTCCTGAGTCTAAGGAATCATGGCTCTGACCGTATTAACCTAAGCCTCATTTCCACCTTCCAGGATAGTCCTCCAGTCTGCAACCAAACATTTCCCTCATCGCAGGCTTTGGTTTACTCACTGTTGCCCCTAAGGCCACTCTCTGAGATTTATTTATTTATTTTTTTTTTATGTTTTCTTGCACCGCGGAGTCAGCTGTGCCCTGTCATGTTCTGAAGAAATGATGAACAATGCCTCCTTTGTTGACCTGCAACCTGGGCCAAAGGGGAAGGAATTTTCTTTCTTATTTTAAACAGATGGAAAAGTGGTGATGACAGAAAATTGTCTGTTGCTTTTGGAAAGCGTGGGGTTTTCCTGTGTGGTTAAAATCCTCTTGGTGAAAGGTTATGAGCCTATGAAGTTACCCTCCTTTCTGCCATGGCCCCAATAAGCTTTGCAAGCTTCTTAAAATGCTTCTACTGAGCGTCTGACTTTTTAAAAACTTCCCAAATACACTGACCCAGATTCTTCTGAGGAACTAAACCCTTCCCGGGGAAGCTTGTTAACCCTTTGCTGGTTACCCCCAAACCTTTCAGAACCAGTGCCTGCTCTGCTAGGCTCTGCCATGACGTTGACTGCTGTCTGCTGGTCGGCCCTCATTAGCTATTGGGGTATGCCACTCCCTGCCCATTCTAAGAGACTTTTTCATCTGATTCTGTTCCCCACTCTTATTTGGCGCCCCGAGGTGCATGGGGAATGGAATATGGTCAAGTTAGGGTCTCACTGAAGTGGCTAAAGCAGCCTCGTGGGTCAAATGGTTAATGAGCAACTCGTTTATTGCCACTTTGGGAGTGCTTGGACTGGTAGAATGGGCAAGTAACTTTCACACACACATCTTTAGATGGGGGGACAGAGGCTCAAGTAACAAATTAACTATGAATTTGTGTCTGGACCAAAAATAAATAAATAAAAATAAATTCCAGGAACTCTCTGGCTTTCCACTCTAACCATTCAAGAAGAGTTTCTTGCAAATGGGCTCACAGATGACTTTTCAGTTTCCTTATCCCAGGCAGTGAAAATAGGACCAACACTGTCCTCTCCCCACCGCTTCTCAAATGGGACAGTAAGCTCCTAAACTCAGGAAGAAGCATCTGCATTTGGAAGAACGCTCTTAGATAGATAGAAACAGCCTTTATTTTTCAGTCATCCTTTTCCCCCGACTCCCAAAGCAAAGAGAAAATGGAGCCCGGTTCATCAGTGGAGGTCACTTCTTTGATCCCACTGTGATACCAGCATCGTCTGAATCGTTCTCACCGTGTCATGCCCAATAAATACAACCAGGGGTTGCCGCACTTGTCTCCACCCACACCGTCTCCCCACTCCCGCCCCTGGAAGGGTGATTTCTCTGTCTTACTGTATCACCTGTTTGCTTTCAAACCATAAAACAAATAACTGCATCTCTAGTGAAACTCCCCTTTGTCCCCTAGGTATCAGAGTGGTTTGTGGGTTTGGTTTAAAGCTACAGAAAGGAGAGAGCAAGAGAAGAAGAAAAAAGGTATTTTGCCTGAGGATGTGAAGCTTTTTTTCTCCCTTTTCCTCCGCATGACTGACTTTCTCACACTCAGATTCCCTCCAGCCTGCCAGAGACGTGGTAGCTGCCTTGCCAAGAGCTATCCTGGGAGGGCTGTTGAAAGAGCTTTGAGTAAGTACACACAGGGTGGATTTTCTCCTCCCCTCAGTACCTGCTCTGCACCTGTACAGGGAGCAGTCCCACACATATCACCTGATCACAGCCCTTTCAGGGACCGTGAGAAAAATAAAGCCCAGGGTAGAAAAGACATGTTTGCTGTCTCTCCAGGGCTGCAGCCAGCTTCCAGCAGTCCGAGTGCCCAGAAACAGCACATTCCAGGCCGGTTGTGCATGCATGTTTGCTGGGGCGCATGCCAGGTGGGGGTGCTGGGAAGGGGGGGCAACTAGAGGTCACCTTTGTAATGATCACCTTGCTGCCCCCGTTCTGTGACATGTGCTGACTGGTAGCTTGAGAACCCTCTACTAGAATCAGTATCATAGTCTTTCTAGATAGCAGTCTGTATATGCTGATCGCAGAATTCATAACCAGGATTTTTTTTTTTTTACCTGTAAAGCCCCTGAAATGGAATTTCAACATGTGTCTGTATGTGCATATTTAACAGGAGCTTAATAGATATTTTCCAAATGCATAAACAGATGCATCACTTTTTTTTTCCTGAGAAGAGGGTCCACAGCTTTCAGCAGAATTGCAAAGCCCTTTGCAATGAAAAAAGGTTAAGGAAAGCTGATCAGGGAGTCTCTGCTTACTAGTGGGTACTCTAAGCCCCAGGGAGGGAAGGGACTTGCTCAGCTGCCCACAGCAACATAAGGCTGGGGGTGTGTGGGGGTTGTAGGGTGGGCAGAAGCCAGCTGGGAGCTCTTTTCACCACACCACACTGCTGTGGTCCTTGGGTAATTTTAGGTTGGGTTTATAGAGTTGTGATCACCAAAGCCTGCATTTAAAATAGACACAATAAAGATACTTTGAATTTCTACAACTTTTTACTCCTGAATTCTGAGGCACTTGAGCAGCTCTGCATCCAATTTTTGGATGTAGAAAGGGATAGGTGAGAAAGCAAAGTGTCTGCAGAGAAAAGAGGAGTCGGGAGTGCTTGGAGCAAGGGCCCTGGTTGCCATGCAGAGGCATTAGAAACAACTGCAACTGCATTCCATCTTTGATAAAAATAAGTTGCTACTTCTGAATAAAACGCCTGGTTGATTCCTGGCCAAGCTAGGACCTTGCACTGCAAACTGGAGGTGGGGGTGGAAAACAGAAGCTTTCAACATTGGCTAATGGCAGCCTGTAATATTCCCCCCACCCCCCAACACTCACTTGGAGCCAGTGAAACCAAGGGAATGTGCAGTTTTCTAATGGCTCTGAAAGAGGATGGTTGCCAAGAAAGCCTTTCCCAGTAGGGTGGGGGCGGGGCATCCTGGAATGGCTTAGCTCACACGTTTGGCCCAGCCACAGCGGCGGCGGTGGGAAGGCTCTAAATGTGCTCCCGGCTAACCTCCTAACCTCTGAGCAGAGCTTCAGTGAGGCGAGCCTGCAAGGCCAGGGATGAAGGAGGGTATCCCTGAGGGATCACAGGGATGCTAACTTGTACCCTTGTGCATGAAAGGGTCAGAGCCATGCTGGGGCTGGGGCATGTGGGGGCAGGCCCAGAGACCTCAGGAAGCCTCTGGAATGTGGGGTGAAGCCCATCCCCTTTAAATTCAGGGCATGCGTATGTTTGCCTTGCGGATAAGCTGCTCAAATGGTAACGTCAGACCACATTTATCCAAAAATCAAAAACAGAAAAACTTAGTTATCCAGAAAAACCATTTGGTAAAACTTAGGACCTGAAAGTGATTTGGGATGAATCAACATATTTTCTTTTTTCTTTTTTTGAAACAGAGTCTCACTCTGTCATCCAGGCTGGAGTGCAGTGGCATAATCTCAGCTCACTGCAGCTTCTGCTTCCCGGGTTCAAGCGATTATCTCATCTCTGCCTCCGAAGTAGCTGGGACTACAGGCATGCACCACCACACCTGGCTAATTTTTGTAATTTTAGTAGAAATGGGGTTTCACCGTGTTGGCCAGGCTGGTCTCGAACTCCTGACCTGAAGTGATGCGTCCACCTCGGCCTCCCAAAGTGCTGGAATTACAGGCATGAGCCACTGCACCCGGCCTGAGCCACCACAGCCGGCCATACAACATATACATATATATATATATTTTTTGATATGGAGTTTTGCTCTTGTTGCCCAGGCTGGAGTGCAATGGTGCGATCTCGGCTCACCACAACTTCTGCCTCCAGGGTTTAAGCGATTCTCCTGCCTCAGCCTCCTGCGTAGCTGGGATTACAGGCATGTGCCACCATGCCCAGCTAATTTGCTATTTTTAGTAGACACAGGGTTTCTCCATGTTGGTCAGGCTGGTCTTGAACTCCCAACCTCAGGTGATCTGCCCCCCTTGGCCTCCCAAAGTGCTGGAATTACAGGCATGAGCCACTGCGCCCGGCCACAACATATTTTTCGTTACGATCATCATCATCAGCATTCTTGCATTATCTCACAGATATAGAAAGATGGAACCTGGAAGAGACGGTAGAAGGGACCTAAGAGGTCACCGAGTCAGCCCAGTCCTTTCATGGACAGAGAAACTGAGCCCAGGAAGAAGCGACTTGCACAGGGTCAAGCAGCCTCCTGGGGGGGAGTAGAAAACCAGAACTGCCTGCCAGTCTAGAAACTCTCTTTACTGTATCTCTCTATAGGAGAAAAATATTTTCAAATACTATCTACAGCGAGTGACCAACATTACCACCAAAGATGAATTTTACAGCTAAGACACTGAGCTATCTGCTGGTGAGTGATTTTGGTAGTGTCGCAGAGCACAGTCCCAGGTTCGCTGTGCTGTGATTCTCCTTTCTCAGATTTGCTCATCACCCTATATTCTCTGAAAAAGAAGGCATCTTAATTTCTCAGCTCCAGGACATAGGAAGCCTTTTGCAGGGTCTGTCCAGGATAGGCAGGCTGCCTCTCAGTCAACCAAACCAGGCCAAACCACATGACCTCTCTTCTTATAATTGCCAGTGTGTTTCCCTGATTTGTGCTCTGAAAGGAATATTGGAAGAGGGAATAGTTCTAGCTCCGGAATCGATGCTCCAGTGGTGCTAAGCTTTTATCTCAGGACCAGAGAAGACATGATGGTAGGAATACAGTGAAGGGGCTGGAGCACTAAGACACTGTGCTGCTGGCTGGCTTCACACTTAGGAGAGGGAGAAGTGAGAAAAATAATGGATCTTCCAAGTGGTTGAGAGATGATGTTTGCAAATGAAATATATATTTTACTTTTAGATGTCAGGCATAGAGAACAAGAAAAGATGGCCCAGGCAGCTGCCACAGCTGCAGCTCAAGATGATAGGGCTGGGTATGGTTGCTCATGCCTGTAATCCCAGCACTTTGGGGGGCCGAGGCTGGTGGATCACTTAAGGCCAGGAGTTTGAGACCATCCTGGGCAACATGGTGAAACCCCATCTCTACCAAAAATACAAAAAATTAGCTGGGCGTGGTGACACGTGCCTGTAGTCCCGGCTACTCAGAGGCTGAGGCATGAGAATCACTTGAACCCAGGAGGCAGAGGTTGCAGTGAGCTGAGATATCACATCACTGCACTCCAGCCTGGACAACATAGTGAGACTCTGTCTCAAAAAAAAAAAAAAAGAGAGATGTCTGTCAATCTGGTAAAGAATGTCAGTAATCCAGAGGACGGGTACACCTTTGCGGGAAGGGGAAATGAGGGAAGTTCCTTTTCTTGTGGAGAAAAATCGGAAGGGAGAGACATGAGGGGAAGAAATCCCACTTAGCAAAAAGATGGCCGAGCAGATTCTGGAAATGACACAGAGAAGTAAAGATCCTAGGCTTCCCTGACCGGAGGGTAGAGCTGCCTAGTTCAGCATTTAGTGCAGAAAGGCTTTCTGGGAAGATCTCAGAAAAGAAGACCTGGTTTGAGAATGAGGGCCCGTGTAGAATTCTGGAAGCTGCATCACTTTTTACTAGTTAGTTGTTCGTTCTATGCTGTTTGTATTGCCATAGGTGTAACATAAAATCCCGTAGGCTACCATGGTGTGTATGTGCCACATTTTCTTTATCCAGTCTATCATTGATGAGCATTGGGTTGGTTCCAAGTCTTTGCTATTGTGAATAGTGTGCAATAAACCTACATGTGCTGAGATCATGTCCTTTGCAGAGACATGGATGAAGCTGGAAGCTATCATTCTCAGCAAACTAACATAGGAACAGAAAACCAAACACTGCATGTTCTCACTCATAAATGAGAGTCGAACAATGAGAACACATGGATGCAGGGAGAGGAGCCACACACACTGGGGCCTGTCAGGGGGTGGGGGGCAAGGGGAGGGAGAGCAATAGGACAAATACCTGCTATATGCAAGGCTTAACACCTAGATGATGGGTTGATGGGTGCAGCAAACCACCATGGCACATGTATACCTATGTAACAAACCTGCATGTTCTGCACATGTGTCCCGGAAATTAAAGTAAAAAAAATTGTATACATATATGTATGTATGTATATACACACACACATTATATATGTATATATACACACACATTATATATGTATATATACACATACTTTTTATATATATGTGTATATATACACATTTTATATCTATACACACATATATATACACATTGTATGTGTGTGTATATATATATATATGTATATATAATCCCATAGGCTGGAAAAGGTTGTGGGGTTGTTTGGAGATGATGACCAGGACTGGGGAGTTAGGGGGACCATACCCTGCTACTCAGTCTAGGGGTGATGGTCCGGGGCAGGAGGTCGGGGGACAGTGGCTCAGAACAAAAGGTGAGGCAGTACGCTGAATCCTCAGAGCTTCCGAGAAAGAACCAAGCATGACT
This sequence comes from Hylobates moloch, assembly GCF_009828535.3. NCBI lineage: Eukaryota > Metazoa > Chordata > Mammalia > Primates > Hylobatidae > Hylobates > Hylobates moloch. The sequence continues at coordinate 102,899,842 of NW_026652288.1, read as the reverse complement.
CTCCATAGTTCCTCAACCACTGTGGGCAACTGTCTACACAACAGAGCGCATTTTTTGATTCTCTCAGCCCCACTCGGTGTATTGACATTATGTTTAGTAGGGAAAAGGGGTCTGTCCTTTTGTGGGCTTGGATTTCCACAGACCAGCTTTGGTTGAAATGGGAGAGGACTCAGGGAGAGCGGGTTCTCTTGCAGTGTGCTGGTGTGTGCCAGGCTCACCTGACCTGATGGGAGGTTCCTGATAAAGTCCCAGCATGTTGCTGGCTCTTGGAGGAGGTTGCCACGCTGTGCATTTATCATACATGTATCCAGCTGTGACCTTTATCTCAATAGGCTCTCACAGTCATGGAGGCACCCCAGTACTCAAGTTCAGTATTTGATCTCCTTGTTATTGGTGGCTATTCAACTCCTCCCCTGCCCTCAAAGCCCTGGCACCTGGGCAGACCTAGACTTGGCATCTAGAACCACCTGTCACCTGGATGGAGGGGTAGAGTCCCAGCTCATTTTCTTTGTATTGAGTGAACCTGCACTGATGACAGACAGTATAGTCAGGGGCTAAGACCATCCAATTTCTAATTGTCTGTTTAACTTAATTCCACTCGATAAATATTCTTGAGCACCTACTACGTGCAAGGCAAAATTACCTACCTATTTTGACAGTTACTTCCATCCGTGCCTGCAATTCAAATGCTATTAATCTGTGCAGACTGTGACACCCCAGGCTTATATTATAGAAATTTCCCAGCTGGGCACAGTGGCTAATGCCTGTAATCCCAGCACTTTGGGAGGCCTAGGTGGGTGGATCACTTGTGCCCAGGATTTCAAGACCAGCCCGGGCAACATGGCAAAATCCCATCTCCACAAAAAAATACAAAAATTAGCTGGGCATGATGGTATGTGCCTGTAGTCCCGCTACTTGAGAGGCTGAGGTGGGAGGATCACTTGAACCTGGGAGGTGAAGGCTGCAGTGAGCCGAGATCGTGCCACTGCACTCCAGCCTAGATGACAGAGCTAGACCCTGTCTCAAAAAAAAAAAAAAAAAAATTTCCCCTTCCTTCCCACATCCTTGATCTCTATTGCTTTTCTGATAAAGAAGCTATGAAACACCTCATAGTATTAGGAGAATACTTTTCACAGAACAGTCACTCTCAAATATTTGGAGAATAAATCCATAAATGAACTTAGACTTAAGAACAGGTTTTATTGGATTCAAGGAACCCTCAGAGGGTGAACATATTCTTCTAAATTCTCTTTGGCTGCTGAATCAAAGGGGGTGGGTTTACTTTGACCACTCCTGGTGACCACCTCTGGGTAGCCGGGATACCTCTGCAGACAGCTCTGTTCTGTGCAGTCAGGTGAATTTAGAGGAGTCTGTGGCTGTCCGTGTTTTCCCAGGCCTATCTTTATTGATGGTTATTAAAGACACACCACCACATGGCAATATGCAAGTACAAAGCAATTCCCAGGGTAAGGTACGTGGGAAGAGGCAAGATACTGAGCTCCCAAACAGTTCTACTGTAATCGCAGTCTGCCATATCTACGTATAGTTAATAAGTAAGATTTAAGCAGGCAGCTTCCACTGCTGGGAAGCAGATGGAAAGGGAAAAAAGGCCAGTAGGCGATCACTGGTCCTTCTGGAAGACTGGAAAAGAAAGTGTGGAGGACGCCTGGGACAGGTGAGCCCAGTGGGCAGTTACCAGGGTAGTGCAGAAGCCCAGCCAAAGGTCCTGAGGTAGGGCTGCTGCTCACCTCTTTTCCCACCTCACACCCCTTTTCATACAAGCTCCCTGTGGAAGATTCTGTATAACTAAGAAATAAATAGCAATTGTGCCCTGACACCCTGGGTTAAATAAGTGTAAACACAGCACACAGAAACACCTGTTTTGACAGGGCACCTCCACACACCTGTTGTTTTATGACGCTGAGTGATATCGGTAAAGGGGTCTATAAAGCGGAGGCGAAATGCCCTCCTAGATTTAAATAGTGACTTGCTCTGTGAACTTCAAGTGTTTTACAGCTGAGATTGGACTGGCCTGCTGATTATTTCGGTTAGGAATGCTGAACATATATTTACATAGATATTCAGGAGAAACTGGATAGCAGGGTGGTGAAAAGGCCAACTCTGGAGCCAGACTGCCTGAGTTCATGTTCCACTTGCTTGCGTTCTAGCTGCGTGACATCACAATTCTGTACCTTGATTCACCTACCTGTTCAGTGGAGAGATATTCACTGTACCTACCTTATAAGATTGTTATGAGGACCAATATATGTAATGTGCTTAGTACAGTGCCTGGCATTTTGTAAATACAATATAAGTTCTTAGCTACCTTTATTATCACTATCTAATAAACATCTCTGATATGTAAGATAGGTACCCTCATTCATCTAATGAAAATTCACAAGGTGCTAATGTTTTCAAAGAAATCGATGGCAACCACTCTGGTAAACTGGTTCATGAGTATACTGACAAACCAAAAACTTCAGCCAGTTTCTTATGAATCACAGGTTCTAAGGCTGGGAGAGACCTTAAGAAATAACCTGACTTCTTCTTTTTCAGGGACAAGCGTCCCCACCACCCAGGCACTGTGATTTCGGCTTTGTGTGCAGGCAGATGCAGAGCTTGTTGTGGTCCTGCCTTGAATAATTGAAATAAGCCTCAGGTTTACAGAAAGACGAGATCTGAATGGAGGCAAAAGTATCAGGCGTCAATATGGGCCTGGCGTGCAGGATGCACAAGTGGTCCTCCCTCCCTCACAGAGACAGGAGGGCATGGGAAGGGCTGCAGAGGGAGGGGGAAATCAAAAGCATAAACGTGGGCAGACCCTCCCTGCTCCAGTTCTGTGGAGGTGACATATCATTTAGGGTTCAAACTGGAACACTTTTGAGAGTGGAAGATAATGCTAGTAACACTGATGTTGGGACAACTGGCATAAGCTGGGATACATGACCATCCCGGTTCTGTGGGCCTCCAACTGCATGTGCTAGATTCATGTGTCCATTCAGTCGTGGTGTCAGCAGAGATGCTTCCTGAGGGATAGGGAGAAGAAATATTATTGAAAAATCATTCATGTTTTAGCACCTCCATATCTGTGAGGGGTGATACCATTGATCTACTGTCCGTAGAGGGAGGAACCCCATTTTTGAGCCTAGAGGACCTCCTTTAGTGTGTATAGGGGCAGGGAGAAGGAGAGGGAGGTCCCGTGACGGCTGTGCTTACAGTGTATTTGACATGACTTCGTTTCTTCTTCTTCCGTAGAGCAGGTGTGCTCTGGGTTTGCCCACCTGTCAGTTTGCACCCAGGTGTAGCTGTGGCGTAGAAACTCTACAATGGACTCTTGCTTCTACCAACCATGGTTGAGAATGTTCATTTTTTGAGGGTATGTGCTTATGGAAAAAGTAACCGCTACAGTTTGAAGTCCAGGCCATAGTTTAATGGCTGAAGGAAGTCTCCTGAACGAAGGAGCACTTTCCCACGTGAAATATTTGCCCTTTTAGCCTTGAATTTAACTAAGTTTTTAATGGTTAAAAAAATGCTTTTTTTCTGAATAGGTCAAAGTCAAGGTTTGTACTTTGTTAATTTCCTTCAAACAAACAAACAAGAAAAGAAAAGAAAAATGGCTTCCTTGCCTGAGTGCTCATATATGTGCCTATTTAATGATTAATAATACCTTGTAGGTTATTGTTTGATGTGGCCTCTATTGGTTTGAACAGGAGAGTACTGATTCACTCTTAAGGCATTTATGAATCACAAGTGTTTACCCTGAGACAATAAACGAAAGGGAGAGATAAAAATAATACCCAAATATGCAGAGTTCTTTGAGTAAAACCTGGAGATAATGTGGGACCTCAGTCTTTGATCACAGAATAAAGATTGTGTAGAATGACCAAGACGGGCTTTTGAGTTTTGCAGATTTTTCCTTTCACTTGTTGGTAGGTTCGAGGCAGTTTTTCACCCCGGTTTCCATGTCACATACATTGGTTTTCCCTCTTCCTGGTTTCGAGGTAACTCCATGCTGTTCGTTTGCAAGGCAGAGCCTTTCCAGGACTGCAAAGAGTGCCCTTCCCTGGAGTTTCACTGTTTTCCCCTTATTCCAGAGGAGGCTCCAGCAGTAACCCGGATGAGAAGAGAAAGGCCGGCCTCCGAGGGGCTGGTGGGGCTGGAGAGCAGGAGGGATTCAAGAGATTAAGAGAACCGACAAGTCTTGGTGACTGGATTGGACCACGATGGAGAAAGAGGGGTCCAAAGATGACACTGAGTGGGTTGTGGCGGCTCGTGCCTGTGGTCCCAGCACTTTGGGAGGCCATGGCGGGAGGATGGCTTGAGCCCAGGAGTTTGAGAGCAGCCTGGACAACATAGAGAGACTCCATCTCTACAAAAAAATGAAGAATTAGCAGGGTGTGGTGGTGCCCAGCTGTGGTCCCAGCTGGTGGTGCTCAGCTGTGGTCCTGGGAGGCTGAGGTGGGAGGATCACTTGTTCCCAGAGGTCAAGGCTGCAGTGAGCTGTGATTGTGCCACTGCACTCCAGCCTGGGCGACAGAGTGAGACCTTTCAAAAAAAAAAAGAAGGACACCAGGTTTGTTACTTGAGCAACTAAATGACAGACCCTTCTTCCAAATTCCAAGTTTAATGATGATGTCTCCTAGACTGATTTTCCCTCCTCTCTGCTGAGAAGTATAAAGTTCTGCGAAAGAAGATTGACAAATTTGCAGTTACCTCTGACGATTCTTTTTCAAAATGTTTTACTTTGAGGTAATTTTAGATCTACAGAGAAGTTGCAAAAATAGTACAGTGAACCCGCTTATACCCTCTAACCCGCTTCCCCTTATGTCAGTCTTACACAACCATGGAATAGTCATCAAAATTAAGAAAATAATCTTGGTACATGGCAGACTTGATTTGGATTTTACCATTTTTTCCTAGTCAAGTCCTTTTTTTCTGTTGTAGGATTCTATCCGGGATTCCACAGTGCATTTAGAGGTCACGTGTCCTTACTCTCCGGCACTTGCTGATGGTTTAGGGGACTAGTGAGTTATTTTGTAGCCCGCTCCTCCATTTGTGTTTGTTTGGTGTCTTCTCAGGATTGTGTCAGGGAGCTGCATTATTGGAAGGACATCACAGAGAGAATGTGCCCTTCCCAGGTGTCGTGTCAGGGGTTCCGTGATGCCACTTTATCTCATGGCTGATGTTAACCATGTTCACTTGGTTGAAGTGGTTTCTGCAAGGATGATTCACTGTAAAGTTACACTTTTCCCTTTGTATTTCCTAAATATTTTTGTAGGGGGTGGAGGGGAGTAGTACTCCAAGACTATGCAAATGGTCCATTTCTGCTTATACTTCTGTCCACTAAATTTAGAATCCATCAAAGGATCTTGCCTGTAGCAACTGTTATTGTGGTGATCTAATGGGAGTGTTTTCAAATTTCCCTCATTTCTTCAACAGTTACTCATGGGAACTCTTCCAGAGGAAGAGTTTGCCTGACATTACATTCTGAGAAAGCAGAAAAAAAAATCCATATGCTTTTGGAGCCTACATTTTAGATGAGACAGAGAAGCAAAATAAATAAATCAGTTGGATGCTATTTTAAAAGGTGATTGGTACTCTAGAGGGAGATTGAGTGGGGAAAGGGGAAGGGGAGTGCCGGGAGGGTGCAGGTTTAAATTGCATGCTCAGGAAAGGCCTTAGAGAGATGACTTTGACTTTGAGCTTGCTGGGGGAAGCTTTCTAGAGTGAGGGAACAGCAGGGGCAGAGGCTCTGAGGCAGGACCATGCTCTAGGAACAGCCAGGAGGCCAGAGTGACTGGGGCAAAGTGAGCAAGGGGAAGAGGAGGGAGATGGAGCTGAGCGTGGGAGCGATGGGGCCTGATGATGCAGGCTGGTGGGAAGGAGGGCATTCTAAGGATCTAGCTATTGCTCTTGGGGAGGCGGGAGCCATTGCAAAGTTTTGAGCAAAGCAGTTACGTGACATGCTCCATCGTTTTATTTATATTTATTTATTCATTTATTTATTTATTTTTGAGACGGAGTCTTGCTCTGTTGCCCAGGTTGGAGTGCAGTGGCACAATCTCGGCTCACTGCAACCTCCGCTTCCCCGGTTCAAGCGATTCTCCTGCTTCAGCCTCCTGAGTAGCTGGGACTACAGGCATGTGCCACCACGCCTGGTTAATTTTTTGTATTTTAGTAGAGACGGGCTTTCATCATGTTAGCTAGGATGGTCTTGATTTCCTGACCTCGTGATCTGCCCATCCCAGTCTCCCAAAGTGCTGGGATTACAGGTGTGAGCCACCGTGCCCGGCTGACATGCTTCATCTTTGTAAAGGATCACTTTGGCTGCTCTGTGTGGGCAAGGATAGAGGTAAACTGCAACCTTAATCCAGGTAGGAAGTGAAGCTGGCTTGGAACAGAATGGTAGGAAAGAGGTAGTTGGATTTTGGACGTATTGTGAGGGTAGAACTGACACAGCAAGTTTGGGCAGCACTCGCTGGCCACATGGATGTAAACCCTGTGACTCCCCCATGGGAGCCTTCTGTAATCTGGATCCACTTTTGTTGTCTCTATGCTGCACCTCATACTTGTCTCTGTCCCAGGACCAACCTTCTACTAAGGCCAAGCCACTACCAACATTTGCTCGTACAGTCTCCCAGCCCTCAGTGGCCTCAGCCAATCAAGATCCTTCCTGCCCTTCCAGGCAACCACCACCCCAACCCCCACTAGCTCTTTGAACACCTGCTGTCTAGGTCATGGACGGCAACTAGGCTCTGCTTCGCGTGTACAGCCCCTGGAGGGAGGTACAACCTCAAACACCGCTGCAGCCTCAGAGGCCCTTAAACACAAGAACCAGCACTGAGTACATCATGGGCTCAGTGGTTGGCTTGTTGGTATATGGCATATGGTAAGAATGAGACACTGTATTATGTTTCCTCTTACTCATGCAAGTACATGTTGCATTGTACTCCACATGGATTCATGGTTTTTTTTTTTTGTTTTTTTTTTGAGACAGGGTCTCACTCTGTCATCCAGGCTGGAGCGCAGTGGTGCCATCTTGGCTCACTGCAACCTCCACCTCCCGGATTCAAGTGATTCTCCTGCCTTAGCCTCCTGAGCAGCTGGGACTACAGGTGCGTGCCACCATGCTGGCTAATTTTTGTATTTTTAGTACAGATGGGGTTTCACCATGTTGGCCAGGCTGGTCTTGCACTCCTGACCTCAAATGATCTGCCCACCTCCACCTCCCAAAGTGCTGGGATTACAGGTGTGAGCTATCGCACCCATATTTCTTTTTATACAAAAATGATGTCTCCGCCGGGCATGGTGGCTCATGTCTGTAATCCCAGCACTTTGGGAGGCCGAGGTGGAGAGATCACAAGGTTGGGGTACGAGACCAGCCTGACCAACATGGTGAAACCCCATCTCTACTAAAAATACAAAAATTAGCTGAGCGTGTTGGCAGGCACCTGTAATCCCAGCTACTCAGGAGGGTGAGGCAGGAGAATCATTTGAACCCAGGAGGAGGTTGCAGTGAGCCGAGATCAGGCCATTGCACTCCAGCCTGGATGACAGAGTAAGACTCCATCTCAAAAAAAAAAAAAAAAGATGTCTCTGCCTCTCCCTCTGCCCTTCAAGTAAAAGTGAAATTTCAGATTTCTCCCTGTTGGGCGAGTCTGTATCCCTGAAGGGGCCTGTGTCCCACAGTCTGAGAAGGGAGATGAGGGATGCAGGAGAGGCAGGCATCATCTGAAGGCTCATTTGCTGCTAATGCATTTGTCTCCTTATCTATTGAACGATTGAACTTAAAAATATGTTTAAAAATGTCAACCTGTACAAAAGGGTAAATCCTGAAAAGCAACCCTTCTAACTGTGGCCCCTGTCCCTCAAACCCCGCAGTGGCCATTCTTGCCTGTCCCTTATATACCCATCCATGCTAATGGATTACTGGCTAGTAGTAGATAGTAACTACCCATGGAAGGTAAGCTGCAGCGCTGTGAAAACCAGCTCCCAGCACTGCACTTCCCAGGGCTAAAGCAGTCCCCGTTGCAGAATGGCCAGCTACAGCGTGGTCAACCTGCCATTTGATTGTTGTCCTCGGCTCACTCCACATAGGGGTGAATTTGCAAGGACTCCACACTTGAGTGCAATTGGAGCATCTAGTGCCACCCTCCTTGGCTCTAGATCTGTGCCCTCACCAGGAGATTTGTCCTCACTGAGACTTCCCAGGTTAGCTCTTGTCTCATCTCTCCCTTAAAGTCAGCCAACCAGAGGGAGGAGCACAGCCAAAAGCTCCATGAGGAAGAAAGGCAGGTGGGAGAGGAGGGTGGAGGAGCCTGCCTCTGAGTCTGTTACAGCAGTGCGGGAGATTACAGGGAGACTTCGGCATGGCGGGGGGGCCTTATTCCTCCCCACTCCACCTCGCACCTGACAGGCCTAGCGGCTCACCTGAGAGGCAGTACTCTTCGTCTACCTTTCCCGTGGGAAATCACCACAGCCAACATAACCCCTGAACTCTGCTGGGCCACTGCCAGCAACTTCCAAGCCTTTCCCCTGCCGATTACAGTGACATGATGTCGTTTTTATTGAGGCAAGATTAGATTTTTTTAAAAGGTTTTCAAAAGTGTCGTTCACATGATGTCTAGTACTTTTCCTATTGCTTGAAGACCACAGAGCTGCCAATTTCAATTTGCTCCAGCTTTTATCACTGGAAGAAGCTTAAAAGAAGAAAGAAAAGGGGGAGAAAGACAGGATGAAAATATTCCTCTTGGCCCTAGCAGTTAGTGCAAGGGTGGTGGGGGACACCCGCGTCGCCCACTTCCTTCGTGTGACTGCTGTAATAAGATATCGGGAGCCTGAGCTCCTGGAGTCGCACCTGGCCTCCTGACAGTGCATGAAGATCACTAGACAGAGAGTTTTCATGTCATAGCTGGAGAGGGAACGCACAACCTTGAGTCATTCACAGGAGCTGGAGAGGGTTAGAGAGGATGCTGGTATCCTGGGAGATGGGTGAAATAAACTCATGGAAAAGTTTTCCTTCCTTCTGATTCCATTTTACCAATTCTCTTTCTTGGAGGCAAGGTTTGCCTTTATGCATTCATTCACTCATTTATTCATTCAACATATTTATTGAGCACCTACTGTGTGCATGAACCTGCAGGATGAATAAGACAAAGTCCATACCATTCACCATTTTATTATTTATTTATTTATTTATTTTTATTTTTTTATTTTTTTTTTTGAGATGGAGTCTCAATCTGTCACCCAGGCTGGAGTGCAGTGGTGCAATCTCAACTCACTGCAACCTCCACCTCCCGGGTTCACTCCATTCTCCTGCCTCAGCCTCCCGAGTAGCTGGGACTAGGGGCGCCTGCCACAACACCCAGCTAATTTTTCGTATTTTTGGTAGGGACAGGGTTTCACCATGTTGGCCAGGATGGTCTCGATCTCCTGACCTCGTGATCTGCCCGCCTCGGCCTCCCAAAGTGCTGGGATTACAAGCGTGAGCCACCGCTCCCGGCCCATCATTTTAAAAGATATATTGGAGAATGCCTATTTGCATGAATCATACTTTTTCAGGTGTCACTTTAGCCCTCAAAATGGGTCTTATGAAGGAAAATCATTAAAAACCTCAGAGCTAATCACATTGCTTTGATATGAAATCACAGCAGGAGCATCCGAGGGGTAGGGACATGCTGAGGAAGCGTCTCCTACTCCATGGGTGTCCTGCAGTAGAAACAATATTTACACATCACGACCATTTAGCAGCCACTTCCAGACTCCGAACAGCCTGACAGTCACAGCAGCCTGTGAAGTAGAGAGGGGCAAAACATGCCATCCCTCTGCACTGCACCTGGCACGTTGTAGGTGCCCAATGAGTGTTGAATGAATGCTGCTTCAATTTAGAGCTCTGAGACAGGCTCAAGAGTACTTAAGAGATTGGTCCCAAGTTGTCTGCTAGTGAGTAGCAGAGCCCAGGCTGGAATGCAGATGTCCTGAATCCACACATCAAGGCCAATCATGACTCCTAGAGGCACTGCTTTCTGGAGATTTCTCCAAACTACTGCTCTTCCGTTGATTGGCAGGAGAGTGACTCCAGAGTCAACCCTCTTGAAGGTTGCAATAAGTCTCTGGAGAGTAGTTTTAGTGGACGGAAGTCAGACTGACCTCTGATACGAACAGGGCATTTCATGACGGCACCCCTGCCTCCTTGGAAGGTCCTCCCATGGTTTAGTTAGTTGGACTAAAAAGCCTGGGCTTCTGGGGTGGTTCTTTGCATATGGATTTCTAAACTGTCCCAGACTGAGTTGGAAATGTCCTTGGGGGCTTGTTTGCTTTTTGAAGTCTATGCACCACCCCCCAACCCCAACTCATTCTGTCTCTGTCAGTTACGTGCATCAGGAAAAGATGGGTTCAGAGCAAACTTGTAAAAATACGACTCCCCATTTGTGTCTTGTGAACCTTGATGTTTCTCCTCCATTGAGGAACGGAAGGGCCATTGTGGCAGTGGGGTAACTCCCAGAGAATTTGGACCTCACCAGGGTTACAGAGCAAGGAAGTGGCAGACTAGAACTAGAATCTGGAAGCCTAATTGCAGCTGCAGTATCCCTGGACTGGAAAAGACCCAGAAAGTCATTGAGTCCCTTCCCCTGCCCCTGGGGATGAGAATCACAGCGCATACCCAGGGCCTAGGGCTGGATGTGAATGATATTCCCTGCCAGGAAATGCAATGTGGGGACACACAGGAGGCTGCAGGAACAGAGAGTCAGTCATGTTGAAAAGGAAGACCAGAGAGCATGAAACTCCATCTTCTTGTTCACTTTACCTCAAGAACATGAGCATGACAGAAGGCTTTGAACTGGAAATCAGGGAAGGACCCAGGTTCCAATCCTGCCTGCCATAGACTTATTGTGTGTGTCCCTGGAGAAGGTTTTCACTGCTTCCCCTCTGGGCCTCAGTTTCTCCATAGGTAGTCTAATGGCTTTTAAACCATGCCTCAAGGCCTTTCATCCCCAGGGAATGAGGGATTAGGGCCTGGGGTGATGCTGAGCAGGAGGGGCTCTCGTAAGCCCTCTCAGCCTTCTACCACAACAATTTGGCTTTTACCTGCTCATATATTGCATGTCCTCAATTATTTTTATTAGTAGTAGTACCATTAGTATTAGTATTATTAGTTCTACTACTATTAATACAAATAATTGATGAATGAATTTGGCTTTTACCTGTTCATATATTGTATGTTCTCAATTATTTTTTATTAGTAGTACTATTAGTATTAGTATTATTAGTTCTACTACTATTAATACAAATAATTGATGAATGAATGGTTTGTTCCCCTCTTTGGAAAGAATCACTGATGTATCAGTAGCTTTGCTGATGCAAAAGGGCCTTCCCAGTGCTGACAGGAGCTAGGTGGAGGCCGTGAGCTCTGTGTTTTTCTTTTACGAGTTGGTCTGATTACAGCTGTTGGGGGTTGCATCCTGTCCCCTAAAAAGATATTCAGTCTTCACCTTCAGATTCTCAGCATTGACCTTATTTGGAAATAGGGCCATTGCAGATGTAGTTAATAAAGATGAGGTCATAATGGAATAGGGTGGGTCCTTAATCCAGTATGAGTGGTGTCATAAAAATAGATGAGACACAGAGACAGAAACACACGAGGTGAGAACTCCACATGATGATGGAGGCAGAAGTTGGAGTGATGTAGCCGCTGGCCGAAGAATGCCGTGAATTGCTGGCAACCACCAGAGACTAGGAAGAAGCAAGGAAGGAGTTTCCCTTACAGGGTTCGGAGGAAGCATGGTCCTGCTGACTCCTTGATTTTAGACTGCTGGCCTCCAGAACTGTGACACAATACATTTTTGGCCTTTTTTTTTTTTTTTTTGAGACAGAGTCTCACTCTGTCACCCAGGCTGGAGTGCAACGGCTCGATCTCAGCTCACTGCAACCTCCGCCTCCTGGCTTCAAGCAATTCTCCTGCCTCAGCCCCCTAAGTGGCTGGGATTACTGGCACCCACAACTACACCCAGCTAATTTTTGTATTTTTAGTAGAGACGGGTTTTCTCTATGCTGGCCAGGTTGTTCCTGAACTCTCGACCTCAGATGATGCACCCACCTCAGCCTCCCAAAGTGCTGGGATTACAGGCGTGAGCCACCGTGCCTGGCCCATTTTTGGTCTTTTAAGCCACCAAATTTATGGTACTTTGTTATGGCAGCCCCCCGGGAAACTAATAGATCACTCCACCTCCAATATTATGCTTAAAAACAAAATCTAAAGGTTGGGTGCAGTGCCTCACGCCTGTAATCCCAGCACTTTGGGAGGCCGAGGTGGGCAGATTGCTTGAGCTCAGGAGTTGGAGATCAGCATGAACAACATGGCGAAACCCTGTCTCTATGAAAAATGCAAAAAATTAGCCAGGTGTACCGGTGCACACTCATAGTCCCGGCTACTTGGGGGGCTGAGGCAGGAGGATCGCTTGAGCCTGGGAGGTCGAGGCTGCAGTGAGCTGAGATGGCGCCACTGCACTCCAGCCTAGAATGACAAGGTGAGACTCTGTTTCTAAATAAATAAATACATAAAATAAAAAAAACAAAACCTACAACGCCCGTTTCCTTTAACTTCTATGAAATGTTCAAAGGAAAGTAGGTTTGGCTTGAACTTAACATTTTCGAAATGTTAACTAGTCTCTCATTAAAATATTTCATGTTCTTAAAGCTGTGAAATCTTTGCATATGGGGTCCTATGTGTGGTATATATTGGGTAGTAAAATAAACAAGTTAATAAATAATCTCCCTCCTCAACAAACAGAAAAAAAGTTCCACCAATTCCCTTCTCTCCCAGTCTTTTGAAAAGTAAACTTGCTATGAACTGGCTGCTTCGTTCATCTGAGTTTGACCACTTTTTCAGTCTGAGGGTGTTTCACTTTCCTCCCTAGGAGCAGGGCATGACTGGATTAAAGGGGATGCAGAATCATTTTTCACCTCTGCAGAAATGATCCCACTTGCCTCTGAATATCTTTCTTGCATTTTCTTCCATCTACGCATCTTCCTAGAGGCAGGTTTCCAGTTCTGGCTTCTCCTCCGGTGCCCTTAATCAAACCCACAGTTTGGCAGACGAAGTGCAGCCCCTCCTTCTCCATCCCCATGGAGATCCAGGAATTTGTAGGAGTCGCCTCATTTCTGGTTATTGAATAACCGGCAGGGCATCGAATGTCAGGGCTAAGAAAACAGACCTGCCTACCTGTTGGACTGAATGACCTCATAGCCTGAGCTGTTCTCATGGTGTTGGCTTGCACCGTCTGTCAGCGACTCTTTCATCACAAGCCCAACTGACATCATACTGTTCTAAACACCTAACCTGATCGTTGTCACTGTGCTTACAACACAGTCAAAGACAGCAGTTAAGGCTCTGATTAAGCCTGGGGGCAGTGTTGCATGAGGAAGTAAGGGGTCTTTTTTTTTTTTTCCCAGCCTTAAGAATGGAAGATGTGAATGGGGAAGGAATGAAGGGGCTAATTGTGTTTTAATTCCAAATTTGTCCTTAACCTCCCTACCTGGATTTCCAGCCCAAGGCTTCACTCAGCACTCTGTGGAGAAGAGCAAACCATCTGCCCACATCTGACCTGGCTGATCAGGGCTTTCCTGCAGGGGAGGGAAGATTCTAGCACCATTCCACTTGTAGATGTCTCTGATTGGAAAATGATCTTCTCTGAGCTTTAGTGAATAACCTGAGGGCCTCTATTAGATTGTATTTGTGGGCCATTTTTCATCACTGGATTCCCAGGCAATGACTGTGAAAGATTCCCACAAAATAATAGAATGAATGCAAAATAATCTTATTATTTATTTATTTATTTATTTATTTTTTTTTCAGACAGAGTTTTGCTCTTGTTGCCCAGGCTGGAGTGCAGTGGTGAGATCTCAGCTCACTGCAACCTCTGCCTCCTGGGTCCAAGCAATTCTCCTGCCTCAGCCTCCTGCCTCAGTAGCTGGGATTACAGGCGCCTGCCACCAAGCCTGCCAAATTTTTGTATCTTTAGTAGAGACATGGTTTTACCATGTTGGCAAGGCTGGTCTTGAACTCCTGACCTCAGGTGATCCACCTGCCTCAGCCTCCCAAAGTTCTGGGATTACAGGTGTGAGCCACTGCGCTAGGCCTGGAAAATGATCTTGAAAGCAAGTCATAGCTTCCTCAAGTTAGAGTTGGAAGGATTAGGGAGACACTAAAAGGGAAGTTAATTATTCTATGTGATATAAATTCATTCATTTGCTCACTCATTCATTCACCTATTCATTCATGAAATCAACACTTTCTGAATGCCTGCCATAGGCCATGCACTGTGTGATGCACTCGGAAAACAAAGTCACAGGTCAGTGACATTAATGTGACTTGTACCCAAGAAGAAGCCTGTCCAGACGGCCGAGAGGGCCATGAGGAAGAAGAAAGCTCAAGGAGTGGCTGGGGAAGCAGGGAGGAGAGTTTTGGCCTAAGACTAGAATATTGATTTTCAAAGCATAGGCCCTCGGCACTGGACATCACAATGATCGGGGGAGTATCTCAGTCAGCTTTGGCTGCCTTAATAAAATACCTTCACAGCAGGAATTGATCATCTCCCAATTCTGGAGGCTGAATGCCCAAGAGCAAGGTGCTAGCAGGGTCCGTGTCTGTTTGGTGAGGGCGCTTCCTGGATTGCAGATAGCTGTCTTCTGGCTGTGTCTTGTCATGGCCTTTCCTGGGTGCTTGAGAGCAGGGAGAGCTCTCTGGCGTGTCTTCTTATAAGGGCACTAATCCCATCCATCATGGGGTTCCCTTCCTCACGACCTCATCTAAACATAATGACCTCCCAAAGGCCCCATCTTCAAATGCCGTCACATTAGGGGTGAGGGCTTCAATATATGAATTTTGGGGTGAAACAATTCAGTCGACAGCAGGGAGTTGGTTAAAATGCAGATTCCAGACTTCCACCCTAAACCTACTGAATCCATGTTTCTGCAACAGGTCCTGGAAATCTCCCTGTTGATTGTTAGGTATGCTAACATTGGAGAACGTCCTCTTTAGGATGATTTAGGCTGTTACATCGAAAATGATGTTTCCAGGGAGAGCTGGAGCCAGTGAATGCACACGTGAATGAGGAACGTTGGCCTTGGGGTGAGGCCCAGAGTTCCATATATTTGTGGATTTATTTATAACTGAGGCTTTGGCTGACATAGAGCTGAGCAAAGGATAGGCTAGGATGTAGTTTTGCAAAATGTCAGGATAGAGTCCTATGTCCTGTAACTGAATTTGTCTCAAGAATTTAAGGACTCTCTCTCTTTTCGCCTCACCTCGCCTTGCCTCGCCTCGCCTCGCCTCCCCTCCCCTCCCCTCCCCTCGCCTCCCTTGCTTTCTTGCTTTCTGATTTTACCTGCTTTTTCTAAGGAAGTCAGCTTGTATATGCAGTTTTAAAGACAGGCATGCAATTCTGAGTGATCATTGGGGTGAATTATTTGTAACCTGTTGTTGCTCATTTACCTGATTGGGGAGATTAACATTCTCCTTTGAGGTTTCTTTTCCTTTTAGGAACTGCTGTGGCTCTTGCCAAAGTCTCCAGGTAACCTTCCACTGGGGAGAGAAAACCTCCACCAGTCTCCAACTATACTTGGCTCTCAATAACAAAGCAAGAGGGCCAAGCACAGTGGCTCACACCTAGCTCTTTGGGGGGCCGAGGCAGGAGGATTGCTTGAAGCTAGGAGTTTGAGACCAATCTGGGCAACAAAACAAGATCTCTGTCTCTCTAAATAAATAAATAAATGGTAACTAGTCGTGGCGGTACACACCTGTAGTTGCAGCTATTCCAGAGGTTGTGATGAGACGATCACTTAAGTCCAGGATGTTGAGGCTGCAGTGAGCCATAATCCCACCACTGCACTCCAGCCTGGGCTGTTTTGCTCAGTGACTAATTACAGTTGGAGGAAATCAATACTGAAAATTGGGGTGCCTTTGCCATCCACTTATTGCTTCAACATAAAATTTTTGAGTGCCTTCCATGGCATGGTGTGAGTTGCTGGGGTTAGGTGAATAAGACAGACACAGCCCCTGTCTTCATGACATTTATAATCTACAAGTGAAAAGAAACAAGTAAACCATGGATTGCAATGAAGCGTGGTGAGAGTTATGTTAATTCTCCTGTGGTTCCTTCTTCATGCCTTCAGAGACTGAACCTAGCTCAGGGCTGGATGGCTCGTTGGTACTCACAATATCCTTGTCCTGCATTCCTTTTTGTTTGTTTGTTTGCAAACATTTGCTGAACCCCTGTGAAATGTCATGTTGAATAAATATGTCCTGGGCTCTGCTTATAAGCTTAGAGGCAGATTTTTAAAATTGAACAACATGCAAAACCTTGTCACAAAGAGCTCAGAGTCAAGTGAGGAAGTCAGACAAATAAACAAATTGCATCAAAGCTATGATAATGACTCAGATAATACAGTAGTGGTCTGTACCAGGCCATAAGGGAATGTGGGGGTGGAGAAAGGGGTACAGGAGGGATTATTTCTGCTGGAGAAAGGAGCAAGGGCAAAGTGGTCCAGCAGGGATCCCTGAAGGGAGAGAGTGCAGGCTGGACTTGAAGCATATTAAGAGTGTTTGAATTCTTTCAGTACTTCCCAGCCAATAGGTTAAATGATAACTAATTCAATGATTCATTGAATCATTCAGTAGCTACATATCGAGTACCTATGATTTCCTTAGTGAGCCAGCTATACAAATCATTCGATTAACCACTCAACCCAGCAACTAGCTAGCTGGCCCCCCTGACAGGTGACAAGCTATGTAATCAAGCATTTGGAGAGTATATAGAAGAAGTGAAAACGTCTGCCTATTGCCCCCAGAGAGGCTACCTGTGGACTGCAATGGCCAAAAGTGTCCAGTCACTTCCAAAACTTCTTATTTAGAAAAAGGCAGGTTCTGCGTACTTCTCTTAATTTTTTAACAGAATGAAAGCTCCATTGTCTTCCAGGCTGGTATCTAAAATATGAAGATATATATATAAGAGATATATATATAAAATATATATATGATATATATGATATATAAGATATATATGATATATAAGATATATATGATATATACGATATATATAAGATATATATGATATATACTATATATAAGATATATATGATAATACGATATATATCATATATATCATATTATCATATATAAGAGATGATATATGATATACATCATATATATCATATATAAGAGATATATGATATACATCATATATATCATATATAAGAGATATATGATATATATCAAATATCATATATAAGAGATATATATCTACCATATATATCATATATAAGATATATATGATATATACCATATATATAATTATATATGATATATGATATATATAATTATGATATATATAATTATAGTTTATTTTCTTTTCAATTCTAAATAATGTATGCTTACTGGAAAAGAATAGACATATACAGATAAGGTGAAAGAAGATAACTACTCTCATTATTTGCCCTTTTTCTTCCTTTTCTTTATGATTTTACATGATTATGATCACTGTATGTACAATGTATACATTGTATATAACTTATTACATGCTTTTGTCATATAATATTACAGCAACATAAATTCCTCATACATTTCATTTCAAATGACCGAATAATTTTTCATCATTTATGTACCATGATTTTCCTAATATAGTTAACAATCTAAACTTTTAACATTTTATTTTTCGTAGGATAAATTTACAGAAGTGGAATTTCTAGTTAAGGAGAAGGGCATAATTAAGACTCTCAATAAATATTGTAAAACTACTTTCCAAAGAGTCATAAGAGTTTTTATTCTCATGGTTATGGTCATGTACAAGGTTAATTTTAAATTGTCTGATATTTCTCTCCTGCCCCAAACATGATTGAGACAATGAATTAAGCCCTTTCCTTATATCTGATTGAGTCAGCAGAAAGCAAGAGGTTTGAATGGTATTAGTCCAGATCCCTCACACTGAATAACAAATACCTTGCCCTTAGTTTTTATTACACACTATTACAAAAGCTGGCCATCATGATGTCTTCTGCTAAGCCATCCTTGAGGACCCCATTCACTATGTTACTCAATGTCCCTTCTATCAGGCCATAGTCTTTCTCTTTCACGTTAGCCATATTTCCACTTTTTGTCAGTGATATTTGGCTATCGAGAAGCTCATAGTTCACACTGGTGCTTGCTGGATTGTCTAAAGCCATCTCTCCTTCCCTTTAGGGGTGATTGAGAATAGGCTCAAGACCATTGGCCAAATGCACTTCAGAGCATCAGCTGGATTGATGGTGTATTTGTCTGTTCTCACACTGCTATGAAGAGATATCTGAGACTGGGTCATTTATAAAGAAAAGAGGGGCCGGGCACTGTGGCTCATGCCTGTAATCCCAGCACTTTGGGAGGTCAAGTCAGGTTGATCACCTGAGGTCAGGAGTTTGAGACCAGCCTGGCCAACATGGCAAAACCCTGTCTCTACTAAAAATACGAAAATTAGCCGGGCATGGTGGTGGGCACCTGTAATCCCAGCTACTAGGGAGGCTGAGGCAGGAGAATCACTTGAACCTGGGAGGCGGAGGTTGCAGTGAGCTGAGATCTCACCACTGCACTGCAGCCTGGGCGACAGAGCAAGACTCTGTCTCAAACAATTAAAAATAAAAATAAAGAAAAGAGGTTTAATTTATTCATGGTTCTGCATGGCTGAGAGACCTCAGGAAACTCAAAATCATGGTGGAAGGCACCTTTCAACAGGGCAGCAGGAGGGAGAATGAGTGCCAGGTGAAGGGGGAAGCCCCTTATAAAATCATCAGCTCTCATGAGGACTCAGTCACTGTCATGGGAACAGCGTGGTGGAAACTGCCCCCATGACTCAGTTACCTCCCACCAGGTCCTCCCATGACATGTGGGGATTATGGAAACTACAATTCAAGACGAGATTTGGGTGGGGACACAGCCAAACCATATCAGATAGCAAGTAAGCTTCCAAAATGTCAGGGCTCTCTCCTAACCACTGTGTTGGGAGAGGGGGTGGGACCTCATACTTCCTCCCTGAGCTAGGCTTTGGGATCCGCATGTTCTGCCATGCAGACTGTGAGTCCACTTTTTCAGCCTACTACAAGGGAAAGATTATGGGCCTGTTTCTCGAAAACCAGTGGAGTAGAAGCAGCAGGAGAATAGTGACTACACCGTTTGGTAGTGGTGTTGGGTGGCAGGGAGGGGCAATTCCCCGAGCAGGCGGCTTATCACAGAAGTCAAGAGAGGCTGGAAAGCAGGTGTCTGCTCTACTCTGAGGAGCCCAAAGGAGCAAAAGGCAGTGACTGTCTCTTGGTGCCCCTTACTCTGTGAACACCTATGGGTCACCCATTAGTCAGTTATTCCTTCTCCCCAAGGGGAGAGAGATGGGAAAGGCTCACACCGATCCTCCTACTTCGGATTCTGGGGAGAGCAAGTCTCCCCTGTCCAGAAATGTGAAGAAGAGGAAATGAAGATTGTCCTCCAAGGATACTTAGCTGCAGTAGCCACTTAACCTGTCCCTTAAAAAGGGACATAATTGTCCTTTTCTTCCCTGCAATGGACTGAATTGTGCCCCTCCCTAAATTCATATGTTGAAACCCGAACCCCGAATGTGACGGTATTTAGAGATGAGGCCTTTGGGAGGTAATTAGGTTTAGGTGAATTCCTAAGGGCGGTGCCTTCATGATGGGATTAGCGCCTTTATAGGAAGAAAGAAGAGAAATCAGACAACTTGCCCACACACACACTCTCTGCCATGTGAGGCCATAACTAGAAGTCAAGTCAGCTGTCTACAAGCCAGGGAGAAAGCCTTTACCAGAAACCCACCATGCTGGTACCCTGATCTTGGACTTCCAGCCTCCAGAACTGTGAGAAAATCCATTTCTGTTGTTTAAGCCACCTAGTCTATGGTGCTTTGGAATGGTAGCCCTAGCAAACTAATACACCTTAGCAAAAAAGGTGACGTTTCTAATTTTTCACTTTATTTTTATCTTGACCTTTGCTATTATAAATGTACTTCTTTTTTAATTGTAAGCAACCTGAATTTTTATGTCATCTATAGGTAATAATCATAAACTTGGAGTTCTAAGGTGAACATGAATAAGATACAGTGAGCAAATCAAGATGCTTTATGGGTATGACTTTAAAAGCCAGGATCAGTGAGAACTGGAGTGATCAGGTATGGCTTTCTATGGGTGACAGGGCTGGAGTTGGGTTTAAGTGGGTGTAGGATATGGAGAAGGGCAAGGTAAAGTGAGTCTTGAGATCAAAGACAACGCTGGAGTTGGGAATAATCCATGGCTAGAGATGAACAACTGTCCTTGGGCCCTTTACAGTTTACTGTAAAGTCCTTTAACATCCATTACATCACAAAATCCTCATGCCGACTCTACAAAGTGAATGTAATTATCATCTCCATTTTACCCTTGAGGAACTAGACTCAGAGAGATCCGATGGTGAATCTGAGACTCACACCTGACTTTTTTGGCTGCAAATTTTATCGTTACTCCCATTCCCTATTGTATACTGTCTGAGTTGGGTAAGGAAACCAATTTGATCAAAGCAGAGGGAAGCAGTTGCTCTGGGGAGAAGTGGGAAACTGTGGTGTTGAGCTGAGGCCAAACCAGACCCACAAGGTCCCTGAGAGCCGGGTGGTGCAGATTTTATGCAGGGGGAAACAGGGAACCATTGAAGGCTTTTGAGCAAGGGTGTGACATAATACAAGCAGAGAGATCCACCGTGCTGAGCACTAGTGTGCACCGAGGACTGGGAAGCCCAAAGAGGGAAGATGGTAGCAGAGACGCCAGTGACGGAGCTTCTGGAAGGAGTCTGCATATCCCGATTAGATCGTTAGTATCCAGGATATGTTGGCTTCTTTTTTGGGATTCATTACTGTGCCATTGGAATTAGAATTGGAATTGGACATAACTGAAATATTCCGTTCCTTTCATTCACCATCTTTATTAATGGGCCAGTATTGCAGAGATTTGGTCCATGTTATTTTCAGCATTTTTGCTATATCTGCATCTCAGGAGGCTTCTCTGGCCCCGCCTATAAACAAAATTATGATTAACACAATGAACTAACATGTCTTAGAGCTGGAGCTAACATCAACTTGACTTTTATTATATTTACTAAATATTTACTGAGTACTCACCATGTGCCCAGCACTGTGCAAAGTTCCTCTGTTGGGAAAACAGAAGAGAATCGGCACAGAGCAGCTAGTTATGCTGCTCATGGGAAGCGGACAGGAGAGGGGGCTGGGACTGAGGACTGTGGGGACGGGAAACTGGTAGGAGGTTAGACAGGGACACAAAGCATGCACAAGAAGGAAGCCAAGACCAGCTCCTTTTGGATGCCCGAAGGGTTAGATATGGATCCACCAGCAGCAGTTGAGTGTTCCCCTCTGAGGTTGGCTTTGTCTTGTGTCAAAGGGTGTCCTGGAGACAGAAGCCCTTGGCGGAATCTGCTCTCAGAGCTCCTTTCTGCTCTGCTGTGGATGGCCCTCTGCAACTGGCTGCTCCAGAGTAGACAAGACTGCCTCCGCCTCGGCCCCAACACTCATATGTGCTCCCCTGGGGCTGCAGTGGAGGGTCCCACCCTCCACAGGGGAAGTCTGTGCTGTGAGGTGCAACAGGACACCTGGGTCCCAGTGACAGTGACTCACTGTGTGCCCTTGGGCAATTTATTTCTTCTCTTTGGTTCCTTCCTCTTTCAGAATTGGAGCAGCTCCTTGTAGCTTTAAAGGTTTGATGGTGGTTGCTGCAGGACTGCAATGTGTGCCTGTGTGTGTGAGTGTGTGTGTGTTAGACTTGCTGTTTAATAGGGTGCTAAGACAGCAGGTGGGCCGTCCTTCCCACCCCCCACCCCCACACGTGTGGCTCTCATTACTGTCAGAAGGCGTTAAGTCGGCCCCATGGAGATGAGAACAGACCCCTTAATTAGGCACCGTTCCCAGATCGCAGGAGGGACCGGCCTGGGCCTGGCTGCCCTGGCGTTGCGGGGAGCCCAGGCTGCAGGGCTGGAGGGGGCTGTGGGGGGCGGTTGCGGCCAGGGCATCTGAAGGACTCAGCAGGTTTACACTTCGCTGAGCCGATGGATGAATGGGGCCCTGTCCACTCACATGGGAGCCTGGAATCTTCAATTATGGCAATTACATCAACAGGTCGGAAGGGCACACTTTCCACTGAAGAGGTTCAGTGCTTAAAAGAAAACTCCTAAAGCCACTATGTTTTTTCTTTCTTTCTTTTTTTTCTTTTTAAAGGGATTGGGTTGATAGAAGAAGACCCCCATCTCCAGTCTAATTGAGCCATGGGTAGGAAACAAAAGATGCGGCACATATTTGGGTAAGATCTGGCCGGCACGTGCTCACCCGCCTCTGGGCTTTTGGCTTTTCTCTCACTCAACTTTGTATTATAGTCCCTGCAGGTGCAGGTGTGTCACCCTCGTCACCTTGCTGAGGACAGGATGTGGTACCTTCATCTTGGAATCCCCCTGACATGCAGAGCAGTAGATGGCAGTCTAGACAGCACTGAACCGGTGTCAGAGGGTGCATTAGATCTTGGAGGAGTCACTTTGTCTGTCAGGCCCTCAGTTTTCACCTCTGTGAAGTGGGTATAACGCTGTCTATCCATCCTCCTTCCTGTGGTTTCAGAGACACCAGCTCCTGCTACGTACTCACTATACTAATTGGGTCTTTTCTTCCTCTCAGCCACCCTGTTAAGTAGGTGAGACTGGCCATGTGGCCCCAGCACCAGCAGTGTAATGTCACCTGGGGATATGTTTGAAATGCAGAATCTCAGGCCCCACACCAGAGCTGCTGAATCAGTCTGAATCTTTCCAAGCTCCCCAGGAAATTCGTGTGCACATCAAGAAACAATTTTCTAGACTGGAAATTTGCACACATTTAGCCTAAGTTGAGTGAATGAGTGTCAGCCTGGGATGTGCATCTCATCTGTTAAATGGGGATAGTAATAGTTGTCCTTTTCTATTGGAGGGATGCTTTGAGGATCAAGTAGTTTATAATTATAAAGGTATTTTATCCAGACACTCGCTAATTTATTCAATAAACTTTGCCGAACAGCTACAACAAGACGGGTTTGGGGTTTACAAAATATATTCTCTCCTTAGAAATAATTTGAAGTATTCTAGTAATCTGATGTTTAAAAGAGCTAAGTATAGTAAAACATGGCAAGTGCTGTCCAATAGCTACGCTTAAAATAGGGGATGATTAGAGAAAAAAAAAACAAGTAACTGTGATTGTGAAGTTCAGGGCTGTGTAGGTTAAGGGAGGCTTCACTGAGGTGGTGGCATTGAGCTTATGTAAGAATGAATGAGGTAGAGAAGGTCCTTCTAGACAGGGAACAACATAAACAAAGGCTCTGAGGTATGGGGTGGAGGGATTGGGGTGGCTGCTATTCCAGGCTCTAACAAGAACAAACAGAGTGACAGTGTATTTCCAGGTGGCCTCATAACATGACTAGTAAGTACAGACCAGAGAGGTCTTTGCTGCCCATTTCATTTCTTTGGGGCTGATTGCCTGGGTCATTTTAGGTTTCAGTCCTGTGGTTGGAGCCATCTGTCCAGAAGTCATTGCTGTGCTTACACTGCCAACCACCTAAGACTTTCGTTTGTTTGTTTGTTTTTATTCTTCATGTGCTCTGGTGGGTGAGGTTGATTGCCAGCACCAATGTCCTACTTCCTACAATTTTAACATCACATAGAGTTAAGGAGGGGAAGTCGATTTCCAGGTAGGTCGTTTGTTTTTATCAACCAGTTGAGAAGGCGAGTTGGCCCCTATAGGGACTGAGAATTGACATGTCCGCAGGTTTAAGAGATGGCCAGAGCCCTCCTCCAGCACCATCTGGGATCTGTCACTGCCTGCTCCCCTCTGGCTGCCTAAGCATGTCCACAGCAGTGGTGGACACAGGCTTGGGGCATGTGGTGCTCAGCCAATGGGCAGACAACAGCAGTGGAGATGCCACTGAGGGCCCAGAGAACAGACACTTTGGTCCATCTGGGAGAGGCCACTCTCTTCCTGAACCAGCCAGGAGGGTGGAAGCTGTACCTCTTGAAAGCCATCATGATGTGCAGTCTCTGCCTGGTCACAGTGGGTGAGACCAAAAGTGAGGGTGAGTGGCACCCATAGGAGTACATGCAGAAACAAAATCACTTCCTGGAATGGCTGTCCGAACAGGCAGAGGGTGCAAACACAGCCCTGCACCTTAGGGAACCTTTAGTTGGATGTGAGGACTGTGCTCTCCCATGCTTCTCCAGGCTGCGGAGGCGTCATGCTGCCTTCTTGCAATGCTGTAATGGTGAGGGAAAGGGACCCTGCACCCGGGGGTGTGGGAGGACAGCCTTAGGGTGGATGCTTAGTTCTGAGCTCCCAAACTAAAGCCACGGACTTTGTCTTGCTTGTATTGGACAGCGCCCTTGGGTGCTGAGTTAATATTTTACCCAGCTTGCAAATAAGGGTTATCTGTTTGTCTCTGGCAAGGGCACAGGGGCAAATGGCTTTCTGCACTGCTGCTCTTGGTATGAGTGCTCATTCTCTTTGGGCAAAGGAAAGCAAATAGATGGAGCCTTATCACTGCTCCTTTTTAGTTCACTGAGGTAGGGCGTCAACTTTCTGAAAAATGACCCCAGGAGACTGTGACCATGGGTGGATCTCTACTCTGAACTTAGGAAGCAGCTTGATGCAGTAGAAATAACCTGAAGTTTGCAGTCAGCCAGGAGTGCATTCAAATTTCTCCACTTCCTAGTTGTGGTACTTAGGGAAGTACCTTCGCCTCTTAAAGCCTCAGTTTCCCCATCAGTACGGCAGGCATGGACTGCTCTCCTTGCTGGGTCGTGAGGTGTGAAGCGGAGAGCGCAGTGATGGCTCCTGTGCTTGCTGGTTAGCTCTGAGTCGGGATGTGACACAGCCCTCAGTGGTCTAGAGATCAAGAATCGAAAAGCTTTCGGTTCATGAAAAACCATCTCAACGTCAGAGCTGGGGGCAAGCAGAGAAACCCAGGGTCAACCCCTTCATCGGCCAGAAGAGGAAACTACACCCCGCCCTGCAGGGCCCCTGTGGCCACCACACCTGTCCTCAAACCTGCACAAACACCACAGAATAGGGACTCCCAGCGCCCCCAGGCTTTCCGGACCTGCCCTTAGCATCCTCCTCCCCACCACCTGACCTGGCGCTTACTCTCCCGGCTCCATTTCGCCTTTCCTTTTGGACTTGGCCCTTGCTAGTTCCCAGCTCTGGCCTCAGGTCCACTCAGCAGTGACTCTGATCACATGCCCGGTGCCTTGCTGCTGGCTACCTCTGATGCACACACCTCGCATTGCAGTGGGGCCAGGAGCTTAGTCCTGCAGAAGAAGGCTTTTTTCTCTCCCATCTTCTCCTGGGTGATGTGTTGGTTTCTCTCTTTCCTCCCTCTCTCTCCTTTTTATTGCTTGTATAGTTATGGGGAGCAGTCTTTAAAGATTGTTAGTGAGCACACCATACGCCTGCTTCATCAAGCAGTAGGTATCTGCCAGAAGAAAAAGGATGTCCTCGATGTGGAAAAATAAGAAAAGGGCTCTCAGCCCCTCCTTCAATGGGCAGAGGGAAGACTCAGGCCAGCTCCTGATAGCAATGACTGAGTCCAGCTCCTCTAGACACTATGCGGTGTCTTGAAGAATTCATCTCCCTATCCCAGCCTTAGTTTCTTTTTTTGTAAAATGGGGCAATCATGATTCCAATCTAGGCAACTTCATTGAGTTGCTGTTGGGACCACAGCAGACACTGGATATGAAAAGAATACATGGTAAAGCTACAAACCCCTGTGCACTCTACAAGGGTTGCTCGTGACTGTTTTCAGCTCCCTTCCGGGCTGAGGCCTGTCTATTTTCAACTGGATGGGTCTGAGTTGTGTGAAGTAGCTTCCTGTGAAGGCCCCTCAGTTTCCAGGACTGGAGAAGAGCAGCAACTAGTTGCCTCTGATTCCCTCTCCCCAGCCCCTTCTCTCTGGACCATGCCTTGTGGGTGGTGGGTGGTGGGGAGGCTCAAGGGATCCTCCAGCATCACTTTGCTGGAAGTGTGACTCTCCTGATGACAAACACACCAGAACTGAGAGCCCCAACTCCCAGAATCCTCAGTTACAGGTGGCAGGGAGAGGTGGAGTCCAGGGAGAGGTGTGGGGCTTGCATGGGTGACATTGCATTCCTGGATAGGCAGGGAGAAAAGTCATAAAGGACAGCCATCCCTACTGTTCAGGTGTAAGGTGGCCACCAGTGGCATCTGCATAAGGCATTTACATTCACCTGGAAGGCGCCAGGAGACTTGTCCAGACGTTCCTGAGGGAGTGCAGCTCCAGTTTGGACGTATTTACTAGTCTATTCATTTGTTCACAGATTTGTTTGACTATTTCTTCAGTCACAGCGTATTTATCAAGCACTTACTATGCATCGGAGCCATGCTAAGGGTCCTGCATACATCTTGTCTTGCATTAGAATAGGTTAGGTAATGCTGTGGTAACAAACAAGCTCAGAATCTCCATGGCTGGAGGCAACAGGCATTTGTCTCTCACTGATGTTACATCCTCTGGACAGCTCTTCAGGAGAGGGATGTGCTGACGGCTGCCAATCTGAAGGGCGCTGTACCATCCGACGATGCCACCTTCTCAACACGGGAGCTGTTGTCTTTCCTGGCTGTTGCTGCGGCCAGGGAAGAGAGAACAGCAACTGTGCACCAACTCTGAAACGCTTCTGACTGGAGGTGACACTCGTGACTTCTGCTCACATGTCATTGGCCGGAGGATGTCACGTGGACATACCTGACTTCAAGCAGGACAGAGAAGTGTAATTCTTCCTTGGGACGGGAAAGGAAACATGGGAATGATGTGAACCCCACTAATCTCTATCACATTGTCATCCCTACGACAAACTTGCCATGTGGTTATTATCCCGATTCGATACACGAAGAAAGTGAGGATAAGCAACTCCTCCACGCTCACACAGCTGGCAAGAGGGAGAGGTGGGATTTAACCTTGGGAAAGTCTGACTGCCAAGCTTTTGCTATGTCCTTGGAATCATCCTTGCCATGTTCACAAAATGACCGTATCATAAGGCAGAACAACTGCAGCCTATCCGTCAAAGAAGGATCGATAACGTGTTGTGTAGTTTTAGAGGAGGAGAGATCACCTCCAGTTAGAGAAATCCAGGAAGACTTCACTGAGGAGGTAGCTCTTGCCTCTGGATCTTGAAGAATTGGACTGATTTGGACATTCAGAGATGCCAGTTCTTTTGATCTGTCAGTTATTCCTTCTGTGTGCAAGGTGGGTGGCTTCTGATGTCTGGAAAACCATTTGTAAAGTCCATTTAGTTCACGCTTTTAGTTTAGTCACACTCTTCCCTCACAAGAGAAGTCCTAGCGTGATGGTGGGAGGGAGGGGAAGTAGTTATGAACTGGGTTTCACCAAAGGAGCTTTCCTGGAAGAGGCCCTGGGGAGAAATCTGATGCAGTGGGTCGAATAAGAATGGAGTTTTACTGCAGATTTATTGCAGCCTTCCTTCCTTTCTCCCTCCCTTCTTCCCCTCTTCCTTCTCCTTTCCCTTCCATTCCTGCCTCCCTCTCTCCGTCATTTCCTTAGTGCCTGCTGTCTGCCTGGGGCAATGCTGAGTGCTGGGGTGGGGGAGGAGGCAGACCCAGCTTTTGGCTCCCTGGGACTCTCACACAGTTTAATGATGGGAGGGATAAGGTTGCAGGGCCCCAGAGCCCCAGTGTTTGCCTAGAAACTCAAGAAGAAACCTCCAGTGAGAGGCAGAGTGACCCCACTGAGGGGTGTGGGTCACTGGAGTAAAAAAAAAAAAAAATAAGCCAGCCACACAGAGAACAGAGTCCCCACTGCCCTGCGGTCACTGAGCACTGCTCCCTAGCTTAGGCCGGGCAGCTGGTCCCTCTGGGCTCACTCAGGCCGACTGCACCCGGCCTTGCTCACAGCTGTGCTCCACTGAGCTGGCCCACACCAGCCAGCAACGAGTTCTTCTCAATGCAGCTAGAGCAGACCGTGGCTGCCTCCCTGATTCTCCTCCACCTCTTCTCCCCAACCCAGGGAGAACTTGCAGTCTGGGGACAGAATCTGTACATCAGGGATGGTTTTGACGAAGGAAGGAGGGAGAGGAGCTGGAAGACATCCTTGCACCCATGCTGGGGCTTGGCTGTACACGTTTCCCTTCCAGGATTCACAGGCTGCCAGCAAAGGGCTTAAGGTTTCAGCTCTGCGGAAACTATTATCAAGTGCCTTTTTGGGGTCCAGGGATGAATGCACCCCCATTTAACCGTGTCTGCATATCTTCTACCTTTAGATTTCTGTTCCTATTCACAGGACCAGAGTATTTCAGTGCTAGAAGTAATCTCACAGGGTATTTAGGCCAATGGTTGCTAAACCTCATTGTCCTCCAGGAAGCTTTTAAAAATACACATTCCTAGGCTCTGAGCCCAGAAGTTCTGACTCTGTAGGTCTGGCCCTTGTCCCTTTCAGTTATTGATTCTGCAGGTCCCACGCTCAGAGGGGGTAGTCCCCCGGGGCCAAGGAAGCCGGGGGAGTGCGTCAGTTGCTTTTGCTTGGCGGCCACCTTCCCTGGTGTGAATTTATTGTTCTCATTAAGGAGATGGGATCCAAAACGTGCTGAGAGGACCAACACTCGTTTATTGTGCTCTGTGAGTATTCGTGGGCTCCCTGAATGCAGGTCTGGGTTGCCGTGCTGGCTTTGTTCCATTTCATCAAGGAGAAGGAGCCCTTCCCAGGAGCTGATGAGCATTGTTTTCCAGCCACGGTTGCCCTCCCAAGGCTTCCCTGGAGCCAAGGGAGCTGATCAGCCAGAAAGGTGCTCACCAGAGCTCAAGTCTGCCCTGGCTGCCTGATGGAGAGGAGGGGCTGCAGGGGAACGATGCTGACCTACACACACACACACATACACACACACACACACACACACACACACACACAGACAGGCACACCAGGCCTGGCTGAAGAGCACGCTGTCTCCTGGAGGAACTGAGAACCTGGGCATTTCTCTGGGAAAGCACCTTTCATTTCGAAATTCCAAGAAGTGCTTCCAAAAAAGATAATAGTTTTGCTGTGTGTCCAAGACTTTGCTTGTGAAGGATCTCATGTGCTCCTTGCAGCTGCCCTGGTAGGTGGAGAGGACAGGGCTTATCCTTTTTGTGCTCTAACTGAGCAAACTGAGCTTGGAAAGGGCATCTGATTCTGAGTATTCAGCACTAAAGGGCTATGCTGTGTGAAATGTACCCTCAAATTCTTCAGAAAATAATTCTGTATGTGTGTGGAGTGGGAGAGTGCATGCAGGCACACACAACGGATAAAGCAAATGGGGTAAAATGGGAGCAACAGTGAATCATCTGGGTAAAAAATATACAGGTGTTCTTTGTACTATTTTTATTTTTGTATTTTTTTGAAATTTAAAATGTATTTCCAAATAAAACAATGTTAAGCGGGTGTGGTTTATTCAAGAACATGGAGCAGGTTCCTTGTCTGTGGAAGGCCCACTTGTCACTTCTTACCATCTCTAGATTGATATATTTCTTTTTTTTTTTTGAGATGGAGTTTTGCTCTTGTTGCTCAGGCCGGAGTGCAGTGGCGTGATCTCGGTTCACTGCAACCTCCACCTCCTGGGCTCAAGTGATTCTTCTGCCTCAGCCTCCTGAGTAACTGGGATTACAGGTGCATGCCACCACGCCTGGCTAATTTTCATATTTTTAGTAGGGACAGGGTTTCACCATGTTGGCCAGGCTGGCCTCGAACTCCTGACCTCAAGTGATCCACCCGCCTGGGCCTCCCAAAGTGCTGAGATTACAGGCGTGAGCCACCGCACTCGGCCGATTGATACGTTTCTTAGTCTCAGTTTAAATGCCAGTTCCTTTGCTCCACCTTCCCCGGCCTCTTACACTAGATCATGTGCCCCAGTTGCATGTACTTTTCCTTCCACTTATCCCTACAGGTGGGACTGAATTATTTAAAATTTAATGTCAATTTATCCTGCTGGACTATAAGCTCTATGAGGGCAGGACCTCTACCGTCTTGCTCCTGGCCGTATCCCAAGGGCGTAGCACAGTGACTGGAATATAGTAGGTGCTCAATGAACATCCTCGGAAGGAGTGAATGAATGGAGTGAATGCATGCCAGCGCACGGACCACAGATGCTCGCAGGGGGACACACACATGCACATGTGCTCGTGCTCTATTTTCTTAGTGAGATTGCTCTGCCACAGGCAGGCTGGGGATGCCAAAATTTGGAGGACAGCTGGCAGAGTGGCATCATGCCTCTGGAAATGACATTCTGGGAACAAATGACATCCTTTGGGAAGCTAGAATGATGCCCCTTCCCAGCCAGTGCTCCCCTCCCCTCCCCACCTCAGGCCCAGAGGCTCTTCCGGGGGAGAAATGATGCTCTTGCAGCAGGTGGCGAAGGGATCCCAGGGCCAGTGGGCTGTCAGTGGGGGCAGGGATGCTGAGTGGAAACTGCTGCCTTTCCGGAAACAAAAGGGCCCTTTAGAGTCACTTGATATTCTGTCTTCCTGCCTGGGTCTCTGCCAAGCCTCCCTCTTCCTACTGTGGCACAGCAGGAACAACAGCGACCTGACCTGTGCCTGCTCCTCCTGGGGCACTGCTGGGGAGTGCTGGGGAGCCAGGGCAAGCACCGAGCAGGAACAGAGGTGCCTGGGCAGGCTACACATGCCAGGGTGTGCCCATTAACTGAAGTTCCGATTTTAATTTTCGAATAAGTGATACATCCACATATTCACAATTCAAAAAGTGTAAACATACATGCTATGAAAAGTCTTCCTCCCAACCTCCCCTCCATCCATCCAGTTTCCCCGGCCAACGTTCTCAGTTTCTTAAGAATCCTACAGATAGTCGGTGCATGTACCGCCAAATATGTGTCTTTCCTGCAGTGGTAGAATTCCATACACCCTGTTTGTATCTTGCCTTTTTCACTTTATGATATGTCTTGGAGCTCTTTCTGTGGGTCCATAAAAGAGTGTCCTTGGCTTTTTGGTGTTTGGCTACATAGTATTCCATGGTGTCAATGTTTCATACGTCTAAGGAGCATTTTATGGGAACCTTTTGTTCCTGCAGGAAGTGATGAGTATCGAGGAGTGATAGTTAGAGATGCCAAAAACCCGAGGCCTGCACTATCCAGTACAGTAACCCCTGTCTCCATATGGCGACTGAGCACTTAAAATGTGGCTAACCAGGTGGGGTGCGGTGGCTCATGCCTGTATTCCCAGTGCTTTGGGAGGTAAAGGGGGGTGGATCACCTGAGGCCAGGAGTTGAAGACCAGCCTGGGCAACATGGTGAAACCCTGTCTCTACTAAAAATGCAAAAATTAGCTGGGTGTGGTGGCATGCACCTGTAGTCCCAGCTACTCCGGAGGCTGAGGCAGGAATTGCTTGAACCCAGGAGACGGAGTTTGCAGTGAGCCAACATCACACCATTGCACTCCAGCCTGGGGGACAGAGCAAAACTCTGTCTCAAAAAAAAAAAAAAAAAAAGTGGCTAACTGAATAGAGTCATGCCCTAAAGGCAAAATAGGCACTGGGTTTTGAAGATTTAGTTCAAAAATATAAAATATCTTATTAATTAATAATTGTTATATTATTACAAATTGGAATGATAATATTTGGAATATATTGGTTAAATAAAATATCTCATTGAAATGAATTTCACATGTTCCTGTTTCATGTTTTTAAAATGTCGCCAGTAGGAAATGTGAAATGCTCATGTGGCTTGCATTTGTGGCCAGCATATTTCTTTTCTGAGACGGAGTCTCACTCTGTCACCCAGGCTGGAGTGCAGTGGCTGCGATTTCGGCTCACTGCAACATTTGCCTCCCTGGTTCAAGCAATTTTCCTGCCTCAGCC
Organism: Hylobates moloch; assembly: GCF_009828535.3. Lineage (NCBI taxonomy): Eukaryota > Metazoa > Chordata > Mammalia > Primates > Hylobatidae > Hylobates > Hylobates moloch. The sequence goes on along the minus strand of NW_026652288.1, from coordinate 102,867,901 downwards.
TCCCGAGTAGCTGAGATTAGAGGTGCACACCACCACGCCTGGCTAATTTTTGTATTATTAGTAGAGATGGGGTTTCACCATCTTGGCCAGGCTGGTCTTGAACTCCTGACCTTGTGATCCACCTGCCTCAGCCTCCCAAAGTGCTGAGATTACAGGCATGAGCCACCGTGCCTGGCCTGTGGCCAGCATATTTCTATTGGACGATGTTTCCTTAGAGACTTGGAGCCCAGGGATGGAGCTGATGGTGGGAGGGGTTAAACAGAGCAGGAAGGGAGAAGACAGAAAACCAGGAAGGAGGCGGCAGCGGGGGCCTGGCCATGCTCAGCAGCCTGGCTGTCGGGAGGACTAGGTCCCCGCCTGCCTCACACTGCCACGCAGGGGGATCCCAGGACCAGCCCCCTTCCTTCTCAGCCTCGTTTCCTCCTGTGTGCAAGACAGTCAATAGATTAGGGGCTGTGGCCTTCAGAGCTTCTGCCCTGTCCACGCCCTGTGCCTACAATCTGGTGCACAGAGTCGATGCTCGCCGGGTGAATGAAGGAAAGTAGAAAATGAAATGGAAAAGTCGAGGTTTTCTTTCCAGGAGAGCGTTAGACTCCATCTAAGTACCAGGACTTAGAGGCTCCTAAAGATGGTAGGCTGCCTCTCACTACGAAGCCAAGACTCCGAATGCAGGAATGACTTGCCCAAGGTCACTTTGGGTGTGGGTGGCAGAACCAGGGCCACCTATAGCTTTTTTCACTCCCGTGATCAAAGAACCACCCAGAAAAAAAAGCTGTTACAGATTAGCATCCACTCTTGGCAATGCCCACTCCAAGGGCCACAGAAGCCCTCCTCCCCTCCCACCCCCTTTAAGGGCACATTATGACATTTCCGTGCAGCCCGTCCTGCTCCCGTGGGGCAGAAAGCCTGAGGAAGGGTGGGCCCAACAGCAACCCAGCAACCCAGGGGCTCAGCGTTTTCCAAGGCCCTTGTTCCACCCGAGAGTCCTAGGCAGAGGCCCGGTCATCTCCCTCCGCCTCCGGGTTCAAGGGCCCCTCTTCCACCCCAGGACAACGACGAGCCGGCGGGCTGGACTCAGTGGTGGGCAGTCTCTAAATCACTCATGCAGAGGTGGGAGAGGCCGCAGCGGCGGAGGGGATTTTCATAGATGACACTGAAAGAATGGCAATGGCGAGGGAAAGGGGCCGGTGCCCACAGTGTCCGGTCAGTCCTGTGAGGGGCTGCGGGAGCCGGGCCTGGCCGCCTGTTTCTCTCTGGGCAGCAGCACACACAGTTTTTAATAATTAAGTAACTTTAATTGTCCTGGGAAAGCCGAGCTCGCCTTAGGGCACACTGCACAAACTCATAATTAATGTTACCAAGAGAGATTAGCAAAGGAGAACTGAGAAATGATTCACTTTTTAAAAAGCACCTCACTGTTAAGCCTTATTATCGTAAGTTCGGAACCTCATTTATCTGCTTTGAGGAAGAAGAAGAAAAAAAAGACCCAAGACCCAGAAACAAACGCATGTGAAATTAAAACTCCATGCCTTTTAATGCAGTTTAAAAACATCAGACAGGAAAATGTTGCTATTTATAGATTCCACCCTGGTGACTGAGGGAAGATTTCGGACAGAGGAATATAATTAATGAATAATAATAATACATTAATAAAAACTCAAGCTTTTTACTGCTATCTTGTTGCTTAGAAGTTATTTCATTTTAGGATTCTATAGAGTAACTTTTCCTCTTTAGTTCTTATGAGGCATATACCAAACTTTGTGTAATTTTCAATGATTATTCATACGCAGTGACACTAGGAAAGTGTCTTGCATGCAGATGTTCAGTAAACATCTGATTAATTAATAAGCACATCAGTAAGAGGGAAGAACCTCAGAAAGGAAAGAGTGTCCCAGCATAAATATGTGTGGTCAATATGAAGGCAAGCCCAGTCCGTCCTGGGAGATGTTTGCGATGATGACAAAGGGAGGGTGGACAGAAAAACGGGGAATAAGGGCCTGTCGCAGTGACTGTAATCCCAGCACTTTGGGAGGCCGAGGTGGGCAGAGCACCCGAGGTCAGGCATTCAAGACCAGCCTGGCCAACATGCTGAATGAAACCCTGCCTCTACAAAAAAAAAAAAAAGAAAGAAATAGCCCGGCATGGTGGTGCGTGCCGGTAATCCCTGCTACTCAGGAGGCTGAGGCAGGAGAATCGCTTGAATCTGGGAGGCGGAGGTTGCAGTGAGTCAAGATCGTGCCATTGCACTCCAGCCTGGGTGACAGAGGAAGACTCTGTCTCAAAAAAAGAAAGAAAAGAAACATGGGGAATTAAAATATGGTGGTGGTGATATGGCTGGGAGGGGAGGTGGGAGGGAGAAGCCTTGAAACTTAGGAGAGGGTGTCAGAGTAACAGAGTGAAACAAAGCAAAGAACTCGGGCGAGTGTGATCCTCTTGTATCATTAATAGTCCATAAATAGTATTACCTGATTGATTACCCTAAACTAGTGAGTGTGTTTCCTTAGGACATCCTAGCGTCCCCACAGCACTGCCCTGTTCTTTCTTCCATTCAGACAGAAGACAAATCTTTATATCCTGCATCATGAGAGTCCCAATCTTTCCAAGCACCATAGTAGATTTTCTTCCATTTAGTCAACTCACATTGAGTGGATGCTGCTACGAGTAGTTCCAGATGCCAGTTGACATGGACACGGATGGAAACAGCTGGAATGCAGGCAGGACACTTTGGCTCTAAACCGAGGTACATAATTCCCTTCTTCTCTCTGAGCCTGTTTCCTGGTCCGTGAGATGGAAACGTGTGCATAGATGTGAATTCCTTGGGAGGTGAGAAATGATATTAGGAGTTCCTGAAGCAACTTTTCTAGGTGACTCGAGGGTTGGTGGATGGACTCAGTCCTGCCCAGAGGCACTGTTCTCACCACAGGTGGACCAGATACAGCTCAGATGGCCCCTCCTCCCTGGGGTTGGAGTAGGAGCTGGGGAGCAGTTTGTCCCCTGCAGCCGTCTGGAGGGCGGGCGAGCAATCAGGCCCTCTCCTGAGATCTTTGCTGTTCCCTGGGTGTGAGTTAATACCCAAGGAGAGGCTGGTGGGTCAATAATGAGGTGGTGGCTGATTGAGCTCAAGGTGTGATTCCTCTCAGGGGTCTTTATGTGTGAACGGACAACTCACAAAGAATGAAAGCTTTAAGACACAGAGGCATGAAGCATTTTCTTTCTGGGGCTGTCGTTTGTGACCTCAGGCAAGCTTCGAAGCTGGGCCTCTGTTGTCTGACACTAGGGGAAGGAGGAGTAGGGGGTACCAAGGGGCCTCTCGAGAGCTTTGCCTGCACAGAGGTCCCTGAGCACCTGGACACTCAGGCATGGAGATGTACTGGGGTGGAGGAGGGGTACAGGGAAACGGGGCTGGCCAGGCTCAGTGGCCACGAGTTAGAGGCACTCATGGAAGCTCGACTCAGGGCATGGGCTGGAAAATGCACTCTGATAATAACTCGCGTGGCTAGTGCCAGCCCTTGCACCCCTTCGGAACACTGGGTGTTATGGAGTGTGTGTGTGTGTCCCTCCTTCACACGGTAGTGCACCACACGTACTGTCTCCATAAGTTGCTTTCTTGCTCTTGAAAACCATTTAAGAGCATTTTGGGAGGCTGAGGCAGGTGGATCACCTGAGGTCAGGAGTTCGAGACCAGCCTGGCCAACATGGCGAAACCCTACCTCTACTAAAAATACAAAAATTAGCTGGGCATGGTGGTGCATGCCTGTAATCCCAGCTACTCGGGAGGCGAGAATCGCTTGAACCCAGGAGGCGGAGGTTGCAGTGAGCCGAGATCACGCCATTGCACTCCAGCCTGGGTGACAAGAGCAAAACTCCATCTCAAAAAAAAAAAAAAGAAAACAAACAACAACAACAACAACAACAGCAACAGCAACAAAAGCATATCCTGGAGATAGCTCCATATCAGAATGTAAAGCGGTAACAATCTTTTTTAGATGGCTGGTTACCATTTCATTTGACCACAATTTTCTAAAGTACTTGCTGCTGCTGGACATTGGGTAGTTTTTACTACGTTGCCATTGACAGTCAAGCCTTTAACATTACCTGCATTACCTATTAATGTAATTTGGTGCAGTGAAAATTGCTGGGGACAAAAAACTGACATGAAATTCTATCCTAAGTCTGTTTGAATTAGGTTTGACTCCAGGCAAGTGTCACTGCCTTTGTGGGCCTCAGTTTTAGCACCTGTCATATAGGGACATAAGACTCCATCTAGTACCGGGTGTCCCTCCCGGGATGTCTGTCTCTGACCCCTTGAGTCTCCCCGAACCCCAGAAGCAGCGGAGCAGCCCACAGAGGGTCAGCCCCAGCTGGGGCTGTGGGTGAGGTCAGCGGAGCTCGGTGGCTGGGTAAGCCTCTCCGTGGCAGATCTCGGTGATGCAATGTTGCACTCAGGCAAGTTTGGCCTTGCCCTCCCCTGGATCCAGCGTGACTCAGGGCCTGTAGCGTGGCGTCCCCCCCAGCAAATGAGCTGCAAGACACCTTTCTTGGCAATGGGCTTAACGAGGGCTCCTGGAATGTCTGATTACTCATCTGTTTTGCAACGGCAGCAAACTCCCAGTGAGAAGAGGCAGCTAGCGTGGCTTCCTTCCTGAATTAATGACTTAAGCATTATGAATGACTAATCAGTTCAGCCCCGAGCAGAACTGGGTGGTTAAGTTGGGGTTTGGGGTGGCAGCGAGGCAGATGCTGCTGGTGTGGGGTGTGCTTTCACCTCTGCCTGAACGCTTCTGGGCCTTGATGCTCTCCTTTTGGGGGTCAGAATTGGGGCCGGACGTCCCACCCAGACACTGACCTCCCCCTTCTCCTAGGGCCTGTCTACCTGCCACTCCTCACTGTCAGCTGATGGCAAGCTTCCCTTCCAGCCTTAGCTTGGGTCATGCAGAAGGAAATCTAAATGCTTATAGGGAAATCCCAGAGTGAAACCAGGGTGAGAGGGCCAAATGCATTTTGTATGCTATACTCTGCTGTGTACCTAACAGGGATTTTTGAAATTAGTCTTATTTTATTTTAATTAATTTATTTATTTTGAGACAGAGTTTCACTCTGTCTCCCAGGCTGGAGTGAAATGACACAATCTCGGCTCACTGCAACCTCCGCCTCCCAGGTGGAAGCGATTCTCCTGCCTCAGCCTCCCGAGTAGCTGGGACTGCAGGCGTGGGCCACCACGCCCAGCTAATTTTTGTATTTTTAATAGAGACGGGGTTTCACCATGTTAGCCAGGCTGGTCTCAATCTCCTGACCTCAGGCAATCTGCCCACCTCAGCCTCCCAAAGTGCTGGGATTACAGGCATGAGCCACCCTGCCCGGCTGAAATTAGTCTTTTACTGCGAGAAAGGCATAAAGGTGGTGGGTAGCTTTCTTTTTTTGCCACACGTTTGGGATAAGAACTACAGATCAAGAACTTTAAGGAATTTTGCATCTCTTCCCTGGCTGGTTTCTTCGCCCCTCTTATCTCAGACAGCTTATTGCAGACTCTAGGATTAGTGGGGAGCAGCAGGGAATGTGTCCCCTTTAAGGCAAAGTCTCTGGTTTCACTTCCCAAACATCCGCCTGGCTCTTGGGGATGTTCTCTCTGACCGGCTCTGAGCATATAAAGTTAATGTGTGTGGGGATTCCTGGAGAAAGGCCAACTAGAGTGAATTATTGGTGATTCTGTCTTAAGAGATGATTTCCACAAAGGCCAACTCTATCCCCATCTCTTAGGTTGGGAAGCTGATGACCTTGTAGGCAACAAGGCCCCGCCGATGAGATGAACTTTGCTACCATTGTTCCAAAGAAAGTTTTCCTGCCTCCCTCCGTTTCTTTTCTCCAGGTTCCCCGTCGGGTCTGCCCCAGCCCGGCCCTCTGCTTTCCAGCAATTAGGCGACAGTTCTTTGTGGTGGCTTGAGGGCATGTCCAGATGGTCACTGTGCAGCAGAAGTCTCACCTGGGCCTCACGCCGCTGGCCTCCCCTGGTCCCTGTCCCAGAGGCCCTGATACAAGCTCCTTTGTTCTGGGCACTGGGTCCCGCCAGGCGTTCCCTCCCCTTGGCCCAGGCTCAGGTGGAGAGCTCCCCCACGTCCCCAGCTCCTCAGAGAAGAGGGTCCTTTCCTGTTCTCAGAGAAGGGTCTTTCCTCCTCAGAGAAGAGGTTCCTTTCCCCATGGCTCCATTTGGAAACTGCTCTCCTGACTGACACGCAGGATGTGCTGCCTCAGCCTGTGCCATTTGGGCTTGGCCCACAGGAAGTTCTCTGAGCATCCAGGCTGTCCTGGACCACCTGCCTTCACCATCACGTGCTGGGCTTTGCCTCTGGGGTTGGTATTGAGATGCTTTCATGGCTCCACCACGGTCAATCCACTCACACTCACCGTGGTCTCTCTGAATTTCCTGAGCTTCCCATCGTGTCTCCTGTCCAGGGCTCTGTGGGCTTACATGCCCTCTCGAGGTTGAAGGGAATCTCCATTTAACACAGGGCTCTGGCCAACATAAACATTCAGTTGTTGAATGGATGGATGGGTGCATGGCTGTGATCTTGGGCATGCCCACATTGTCTTAAGAACTTTAAAATTGCCTTTTGCTACATGTGCCTGGACCAGCCTCTCCATCCTCAATCGCTTTTTGGGCACAGGTTCGCCTTCTTTGGAACAATGGGAGCAAAGTTCATCTCATCAGAGGGCCCTTACTGCTCACAAGCTCATCAGCTTCCCAACCTGAGAGACGAGAATAGAGTCGGCCTTTGTGGAAATCATCTTTTAAGACAGAAACTTTAATGATTCAGGACAAGTTGCCCTAGTTGGCTTTTCTCCAGGAATTCTTTCATAAATTTACTTTTAATGCTCAGAGCAGATGAGAGAGGACCTCCCCAAGAGTGAGGCAGACCTTTGGGAAGCAGGCCTTCCCAAATATGAGGTAAAATGTAGTTTTTCTCTTCCAAATTCAGAGTCTCTTAGCATCTGGATAAGCCTAAGTCCTAGTGTAAAATGCTCCAAAGAGAGAAACCCTGTGTTTCTCTCCTCTGCCGAGTGCCTCTCTGGGCCTTGGGCTTTTGCCCCTTTCCCCATTTACTATCCTCCAATCCACGGCCTAGGGGAGCACAGGCTCTGCTCTTAGTGCAGAAATCATGCCTTTTTAAGTAGAGCACCAACATGTCTATCTCTGGAGACTAGAGACAAAGCTAATGCACTGTCCACTTTAAGATAAACAATCTATTGACAAAAGAGGATTTTTTCTTTTCTGTTCTTTACCCTATCACCTTCCTTTGGGTGCTTTTCACACTAAGTGCCTGAAATCACAGGGCATGGGCAGTATTTTTCTCTTTAGAAATCCTTTTCAGGCAACTATGTCAAGAATGTTTTCCTACTTTGGGCTGGATGGGAGGGGGGCAGAAGAAAGAGGATTAATCCCCCAACATGGGTATTTCTCTGAAAACAGACATGCAAATGTTGGGCTTGTCAGACTCTAAAATGTTTTCTTTATTCTTGAGAATTATGGCATCCTGCCTGCTGAGCCTGGGAGGCCTGACAAACTGAGCACAGGAGCCACAGTAGCAAAGCAGCAGAGCATGGGAAAGGGAGGCAGAGGCACGCGCTGGGTAATCGGGACAGTGAGGGACAACTGCCTTCCACATCAAGCCACTCCTCCCTGGCACCGTTAGGTTGTAGCTTCCCTTCCAGGAACTGGAGATGGGGAACAGCGAACTGTCAGATACCAGTTCACAGACATCCTCATGATCACTCTGTAGGTTGGGGACCAGCTGGTATCACTTGGATCCTTGGGCCAGCTGGCTGAAGCTTATTCCTGCCAACTTGAATATAACAATAGAGCCTTCGAGAGACTGTCTTGCATGGGATAGCCACCTGAGACTTCTGGCGAGGACTCTGTAGGGTTCTCCTCCACCAAGAGACTGGGATGGGTGAGGGGGTTGGATTTAGCAAGTGCTTCCCAAGGGCTGCTAAATAATTGCAAAGTTCCTCCCTAGGTCTTGCTATGGGGGCCTCCTAAGACCCGCTATCCCTAGGCGATGAGTTCACAGCTTTGTGGGAGAGAGAAACAAGAAAACATGCAGCTAGCAACCTGGGCTAAATGCAAAAAGAGAAGCGCAAACATTCTCCTCACCCTCCTCCACCCCCAAATATGGTCAAAACATTTATACCAGGTGAGAACATAGTATAAATATGTAGAGAAGAGCCATTTAATTTTTTTTTTTTTTTTTAGTTTTGGGTTTCTTATCGTTAACCCGAAAGGATGGAAACAGAACAGGAGGTGACCTGCTCTGCATGACTGAGGGTGCTTGCATTGGGCACAGGGTTTCATTGTGGGTGCAAGAAGAACCATGGAAGGGCTGCTCTCTGCCCCATCCCTGGACTATTGTTGTGAAGATCAAGTCGAATAGGGGTTATGCTTAATTTTGTGTGTTATAAATCAATAAATAACTAAAACATAGTATTATTTTCTTGAGAATTGCAGGCTTGAGAGCTTAAAAGACATTTTCAATTTACTGCATACCTGTGTTCCCGGGGCTATCTAAGGACTTCCCACATGTTAGACCCAACTAAAATCCAAGCTTGATGAGAACGGGGAGTTAGCCTTGTGCCAGGAGTTAGCCTTGTGCCAGTCACATAGTGAGACTTCAACAATTGTTTTTAATGGTAGAAAAAGTGATTTCTAATCCTGACTTCCCCCTAGGGCATTAGCCTTGCTGTACAGGTGGGAGTATGGAGGCTCAGAAAGGTTGACTGACCTGCTCTAGGTATCACCACTAGCTAGTTGGTGAGTTGGGGTAAGAGCTCAGCCTCTCCGTCTGTGAAGTTCAGGCTCTTCCCATGATGCCCAAGCTGACCTGGAGCTTTGCTGGGCTTAGTTGTCCTTGACAGAGCAGGCTGCTGTGCCAGGAGCATGTGGGATCCTAGGGACAGTTTCAGGGACAAGCAGGTTCTCCCTTCCTGGCTCCAAGGACAGTGTAAAAAGTCAGCCCTGATTAACCGTGTAAATCATGAGCGCTTCTTTTCAAAGAAAGGCAGGACAGTATCTGTGGCAGGCAGAATAATGGTAACTCAAAGACATCCACATCCTAATCCCTACAGCCAATGAATATGTTACGTTATGTTATTGGCAAAAAGGAATTAAGGTTGCAGGAAGAATTCAGTTGGCTAATCAACTGACCTGGAGATGGGGAAACTATCCTGGATTATGAAGGTGGCCCAATGTAATCACAAGGGTCCTTATAATAAAAGAGGGAGGCAGAAGAGGCAGAGTGATGTGATGTGAGAAAGACTCAAGTGGCCATTGCTGGCTTTGAAGATAGAGAAAGGGGCCGCAAACCAAGAAATGCAGGCAGCTTCTAGAAGCTGGAAAAGGCAAGAAAACAGATTCTCTCCTGGATCCTCCAGAAAGGAAATACAGCCTGGCCAATACCTTGATTTTAGCGCAGTGAGACCTGTATTGGACTTCTGACCCCAGTACTGTAGAATAATACATTAATATTGTTTTAAGCCACTGATTTTCTGGTAATTTCTTAGAGCAGCAATCAGAAACTAATATAGATTTTGGCAAGCAGCAGGCCTCAAGCAGGTTTAGCCTGTGCCCTGGACTCCAGGGAGAGACATGGTAGAAGCAGACACAACACTCCAAAGCTTTCTGGAAAGCTCCTCTTCAGGCTGCCTCTTACTCCAGCCAGAATACAGAACACAGGGGGTCACAGACTTTGAGCAGCTTCACAGATGTGCAGTGGCAGCACCTTAACCTGGGCCCACACCGCATACCTCTCACTTCCTGTCCTGGACCTTTCTGCCACTGTGATATTGACACTTACCACTCTGCATCCTAGAACTGTGCAGGGTTATCCCCCACGGAGCTACCCTTGACCAACAGAGGGCAGGAACCTATGGCTAAATGCTTCCCTCTTTCCACTGTCGGGTGGGCAGTTCTCAGATGTGTTCCACATGTTCTTTAGAAGTTCCCAAGGAATTGAGCACTAGTTTCTCCTGTGGAAGCTGCATCAGGAATGCCATCTTTTTATTGGCTCTCCCCTCTTCCTGGTTTCACTCTTAAACTGTAACTCTCTCCTGCTCCTTGGGGTCACCACCTGAATCAACACCACCTGTATGTGAATCTTTGCCTCCAGCCCTACTTTAGGAGGAAGCTGTGCTTGAATACAACAGCTGCTCATCTAGTATTTGCCTGAAACTATATCCCCTGTCCATTCTCACATTGCTGTGGGGAGCTCACAAGGCGTTCTGGTGGCAGTGAGCCCTGGGGCTTGTGAAGAGCTGAGTGTCCCTGAATGAGCTTCTGTCCGGAGACCTTGGCTGAGGGCTCAGAGGAGACTTGCTGGTCTAGTTTAAGATAGTTGGATAAGATCCCAAGGGGTAGTTTTGAGGCTCATGGGAACATCAAGAGTCCTGGTTGCTTAGTCACCCAAGTCCCCCGGCTCTGATGTGCTTCTCTCAGAGCATACCCATACTTCTCTCAGAGCAGTGTGCCTATCATTCAGAACAGATGCTTTCTGATGAACTTAATTGCATCATTAGCAGCCAGGCTATAAAATGGGTGATTTGAGAGCTGCTGGGAAGCAGGGAGCCTCCTGGCCCCACGGCTGGGCAGCTGTTCCCAGGACTGGCTGAACATGCCTTTGCAGTGGGCTCTTACCCTGCCCCCTCCCTGGGTTGGCGTCCGAATCCTGAGGCTTTCTCACCAGCCATGCCCAGAACAGATGGAAACAGATCTCTTGGGCATCTCCAGCTGATGTGGATTTCACAGCGGGCGGAAGAGAGTGAGGGGAGCAGACGGCCCAGCCCTTCCCACAGCCACTTGGGAGGCCACACTGGTTGTCCAGCTGTCCACCCTCACTCCTTGTGAAGGGGGTAGGACTGGGGGATCTATTGCAGGTGGCAGGGAAAAGGACTAGAAATACAAAATGTTCCAATTCCTTACAGTTTTTAAACCTGAGCTCCAAGGAGCTTGGGGGTGGGGAGGTGGGCGCGGGATGAGGTAGCAGGGACCCTTAGCATTAGTGCTTTGGCCGGAGCAGAGCTTCTTCCCAGCTTCATTGTACAGCAATGCTGCTGTGTAAAAGGCTGGACTTGTCACTATCCCCAGGCACCTCCTCTCCTTCCCCCCACTTCCTGCCCACCGGCCTCTGCTCTTTGCTCTCATCCCAGTCTCCTTTCTGCACAGGCGCATCCACCCGATCCCTCTAGGCCTGGCTCAGATGCTCCACTTTCTCCAGGAAGCTGTCCCCTCCTGCTTCCTCCCCTACTAATTTTAGCAGTGACCCATCCCTTTTCTCTGAAGTTTCCAAGGGCTCCATCTGCATTGCTCAAATGGAACAGATCACTTTATGTCTGGAGTTATAATTACTTCTGTACTTGGTCATTTCTCGCACTGTGTTGGTTCCTCCTTGGAGCAGAGACTGACTCTTTCTTGGTCCCGTAGTTTCCATGGGAAGTACTTGGTAAAATGTGTTTTTTGGTTTTTTAAAAAATCTTTAATGAGTGCATGTGAAAAATGATGTCAAAAGCTGCTGCTTTCGAAGATCCTAGTTTAGTTAGTTCAGGCTGTTGTAACCAAATATCCTAGCTTAAACAGCAAACATTTATTTCTGAAGGTTCTGGAGGCAAGAAAGTCCCAGATCAAGTTGCTAATTTGGTGTTCGAGGAGGGGTCTCTTCCTGGTTTGCAGAAAGCCGCCTTCTCACTGTATCCTCACATAGCAGAGAGACGGAGGGTCTGGTCTCTTCCTCTTCTTATAAGAACGCTCATCCTATCATGGGAACTCTAGCCTCATGAACTCATTTAAACCTAGCTACCTCCCAAAGGCCCCGCCTGCAAATGCCATCACACTGGGGATTAGGCTTCAACATATGAGGGGGACAGAAACATTCAGTCCATAGGAGACGCCATCTTATGATCATAACAACCTCTGAATTAAAGGTTGGGGATTCGGTTCAAAACAACCCTCTTTTGAGCACCTGCTGTGTGACTGGCATTCAGCTGGGAGGGAGGGAGGCATTCAGTGATAGGTAAAGCCAGTCTCTGTCCCCTGGGAGCTCACTGTCTAGCAAAGCTGCTGTGCACAAGCCTTGTCATCAGTGCTAGGGTGGGGGCTACTCAGGGGCTTGCATGCCAGCGTGCACTGGAGGGGGAGGGGCATCCCTGTGGGGCATGAGCAGCTACCTCAGGGTAGGCTCTGCCACCAACTCTGGGCGGGCGCTAATAGACTTTGAAAATACAGTCCTGGGTGGTCTCCAAGTGACAGTTAAGAGGCCTCTTCCTCCTTTTAGTTGGTTTGTCTATTCTCTTATTTAGATTTTTCAAAGCTTTGTCAAGTCCCCAAACACTTTAAGTTTTATACATTTTTTTAGATGATGAGGATGAGTTTAGAGCTATGCTGTTTAACACGGTGGCAACCAGACACATGCAGCCATTTAAATTTGTTTAAATTAATTAGAGTGTAATAAAATGAATTCAATTCTTCAGCGGCAGTAACCATAGCCATATTCCAAGTGCCCTGTAGCCACCTAGCAACCCTAGGGCTGGTAATACTTGCCCTTTTGTCCCTCAAGCCACTGTGAGAACAAATGAATGGGTTTTAAGCTGGCCAGAAGAAAAAGTGGCCAAGAGGCCAAGGTAATAATGATCTTTTTGTACCTAGGGAAAGCCTGTCCTTACCCAGGATGGGTCACACTAACTGGTGCCTCTTCCTCATGTAGAGGTTGCAAAGGAAGCCCAGGTTTTTGGGAGCCAGCTTCCTGAGTCCAGCCCGATGCTATAAAACACAGCACCTATCCAGTGAGTGAGAGAGAACACCAAGATAAGCTTTGCCTTAGTTATAAACATATATTGTGATAGTAAATTTATATTGTACTTTTCCTCTAGGTAAGTGGAATTCCCCTTTCCCATTTACTAGTATCTTTATCCTTCTGATATTCCAAGAGTGAGTGACGGGGGCCTCTTTGCTGTGACAGCCAATGCAACGTACAGGGTGTTCTGCACGTGTGCCACGTGCATGTAATACCCCTGCTGTACCATGTGGAGAATGTCACTCATCTCAGGATATTGGAGTGCCACACTGACAGTCACTATACACACCAGCCCCCATGCTGAGGGCCAGGTGGCAGACCCAGGAGGAAGACCTCAGTGTGTGACATCATCCATTCCTTCCCTCAAACTTTATTGGTCTGTACACCCTGTCACTGTCCTAGTAGTAGGCACAGAGAGATGACAGAACTGTGTTCTTGCCCTCCAGGAGTAACATTTGTTACCTAGGACTCAGGAAAGGGACTGGTTTGCTGAAATAAAACTCTCAGGTTTATGCGAAAGTGATTCACTGAGGCACCCCGTGAGAACAAGCTTCCTTCTCCCTGCTGTATCATTAAAGTCAGATGTTGGCTTAATAAACATTCACTGAGCACCTCTTGTGTGGGGGCCAGGCTTGCTGCTGGCCCTGGGAGGGATGCCGGGATAATCAGTGAGGGCCGTGGGCCAGGGAGTTCCCAGTCCAATGTGGACGTGTGGCTTGCATTCATTTGCAAAGCAGACTGCGCTCAACCCTCTGAGTTGAGCCCCACAGACAAGTGCCACAGGGAAAGCATGCAGACTCTCCAAAGAACCATCAGGGTCGGAGCTGAAAAAGCGCCTTTAGAGGTTTCCTCTCTCCAGTGGGTTGGTCCGACCTTCTCTGAGTGGCCTTGGTTGCCGGTATTTCATAGGCATGGGTGGGGAGGCCACTTCTGCTCACCTGGTACTCTATGTTCCTCTGTTTCCTGGGTAGAGTCAGAAGAAAAAACCATTTCTCATGGTCTCAGTGAATGCCAGCCCTGGAAAAGGCTCCAGAGCGGGTTTAGTCCGATTTCCCTCATTTAGGGAAACTGAGGCCTTTGGAAGGAAGGTGGCCCCCTTTAGAGCCCCATGCAGCCAAGCATTGACTCAGCCTGCCATGAAGACCCCAGGCTTTGCATTCATGTTCTTAAGGTATCCGAAGAAGAACAGAGAGGGAGGGGTGCCCTGCTGCCTACACCACGTTCACAGAGATAATCTGTCAAGGGAAGGAAGAAAAAAACTCAACGGCGAACAAGCCATCTATTCTTGTCTGCGCCATTTTCCCATGTCAGGGGCAGACTGTGCTGAAAAATTTAGGTTTCTCCTTTCATGTTTCCTTTCACTGCACTCTGGACAAAATGCCTTTCTTCTCCCGCTTTTCTTTAGCAGGATCCTGACTAAGGCTGTAGAAAAAGAATCTTTTAAGAACATATATATCTATCTATCGATATACATTCAGCCCCTGACAGTGACACGGAACTGTAGTGCCTCTTAATTACCCAGGAAGTGACAGGGTCAAGAGGTGTCTGAAAGCTGCCTTGTGGTTCTGGGCATTGATTTCTCACCATTGTCGCCGCTTCACAGGCTGGAGTGGGAGCCACGGTCGCCTTGTTTTTGTCCACTGTTTGGATTTCTTCCTTTCTTCCTCCCTCACGCTCTCTCTCTCTCTCTCTCTTTTTAATTTGAAAAGAAACTTCTGGCGTTTTGGCTATTGATTGGAAATTCATAAAAGCCAGACACATTTTGGGTTGGCTGATCAGTCTTAATTGCTGCTTGGGTACTGGGGGAAGAGGCCCAGTTCTTGCAGAGACACCCTCCCGCATGCCCCCATTCTCTGGCTACTTTTCTGCTTTCTTCCTATAACCTGTGAATTTCTGAGGGGAAAGTAACAATCTAAAAATTGTTTTAGTGCCCATGAGTAGTTGCTGGCTGCATTTATGATGCATAAATAAGTTGTGCCCTTTGTTACTCAGAGTTTTGAGACAGATAATAGTTTTTTTTTGCTTTTTCTTTTTGTTTTTTTTTCAGACGGAGTTTTACTCTTGTTGCCCAGGCTGGAGTGCAATGGCACGATCTTGGCTTACTACAACCTCCACCTCTCAGGTTCAAGTGATTCTCCTGCCTCAGCCTCCCGAGTAGTTGGGATTTCAAGTGCCGGCCACCATGTCTGGCTAATTTTTGAATTTTTGATAGAGACGGGGTTTCACCATGTTGCCAGGCTGGTCTCGAACTCCTGACTTCTGGTGATCCACCCGCCTCGGCCTCCCAAAGTGCTGGGATTACAGGTGTGAGCCACTGTGCCCGGGCCGATAATGTTATCTTTTAAAGGAGTAAGCTAAGGTTTTGAACCATGGTCATCAAAAAATTATAATACATAAACAGAACTGTAGGTATTTCTGGAAACCTTGGATCAAAGAAATTTTAGAAATTTCTGGAAAATGTTGTTGAGTTGTATTTTGGGATAGAGAAGTCAGAGCCAGGGTGTCAGATAAATTAGTCGTGCACAGAGGTTTCATGGGCATTTTGTTCTTCCATAAAAACTGTGGAAAGTAGTTATATCAGCAGAGCAGAGAAAGGGTTAATTCTCAGTCTGGTCCTAGAGGAGTTTTTCAAGTTGTTGCTACGTCCTAGTGGATGTTTAGAAGTTTTGCTAAGGAAAATCAGAGCCAACACTACAAAAGTCTTCAATTCTTCTTTTCCCAAATCAGAGCAGAGCTAACTGTGGAAATACAATTCTAGAATGTTCCAGAGGCCCTTGGAAGGAGTCAGGGGCATAGCAGTTTTCTCTTCATTGTATAAATGAGACCTTAGAAAGTGAAGGTCTTATATGTAAGGATGTAAAACAAAGAAAGAATCTATAATGCAGAAATCTTACCTCTCTCCAGAGAAGTCTTAGATTTTCTTCCTAAACTTCCCTGCTTTTCATCAAAGTTTGAAACATATCTGTAATGGATAAGCCAGCTCTTTGACTTTAAGTTTTAAGGTGTCAAGGACCGAGCAAGGAGTTGAGAGTCAAAACCCAGAGTTTTAATCTCCCTCTACCTCTGACCTTGGGCAAGCCACGTTGCCTCTCCAGACCTTGCTTTCCTCTTCTGAAACATGAGAAGTTGGACTGGTTGACCTTCCACTCAGCTGGGAACCAAAACACAGAAACAAGAAATATATTGACGTCCACTTTTGAATGCTGGTAAAAACTCATCAGGCTTCACCTTGGGAACAATATTAAAATGTATTTAGCTCTTCGTTATCCATAAACATAGACTGCACACAATTTAGGATCCAGCCTGAATTAAATATTCCCAAGTGCCTGTCTCCTGCATCAGACATATTTTGGGGATGGATAGAAAAGAAACAAAAACTGTTGAATAAACATTGAACAAGTAAATATATTAACACAATGCTGAAACTCCAAGTATGAGTATGTCTTATACAATAGCTCTAGAAAATGTTGCCTGCCCGTTATCTATCTATTCACTCAACAATTCATATACATTTCATACATATGTGGCTAAGTCTATCCATCCCTCCATCCCTCCATTCCTCCAACCATTTACCCATCCCTCCCTCCATCCATCTACCCATCAACTCAACAACTTCCCAGCCTGTTTATGTACAAGGAAGGGAGACAGGGATGGTGCCACAACAAACAGGCTTAGAAAAGTGGCATAGGGCTCAGAGGAGGGGAGAGTGCACTTCTCACAGGAGACATGGTGAAGGCTTCATGGAGGAGCTGGCCTTTGAGCTGAGTTCTGAAGGGTGGATACTGTGTGAAGGTTAAGGGGATATGGGGAAGACAGCAGGAGCAATGCACAGAGACAAGAAAGTACTGTTTCCAATTCCCCAGTACTATTGCCTGGGGAACACCAGAGAGTCAAACAAGAAGGTCAGATTGGGTGTGGTGGCTCATGCCTGTAATTCTGGCACTTTGGGAGGCTGAGGCAGGAGGATCCTTTGAGCCAGGAGTTCGAGACCAGCCTGGGCAAAATAATACAACCCTGTCTCTACAAAAAAATAAAAATAAAAAATTAGCCAGGTGTGGTGGCATGCTCCTGTAGTCCTAGCTACTCATGAGCTCTGAGGTGGGAGGGTCACGTGAGCCCAGGAGGTCCAGGCTACAGTGAGCTATGATGGCACCACTGCACTCCAGCCTGGGCAGCAGAGTGAGACCCTGCCTCAAGTCAGAAGACTGAAGGCACATGAACTCTGAGGAGCAAGGCAATTAAGGAGAGTAGCTCGAAATATTTTGGAGGGCCTTGGAAGCAGCCATTTTTCCAGCAGAAAGTGTGAAGGAGAATGAAGTTACGGGGGTGGGAGGGGTGGGGAGCAGCTGGAGAATGACTGGCACATGTTGTTACGGGAAAGTGTGTGTGAATAAAATACGGAAAAGCTAAAGGAAACTCTGTGTATTATGTGAAGTTTTATAAGTGCCTCACACTTGGTCTCCAAGAGTTCCACAAGTAATTCTTTATAAAACTTTGAAAAGTCAAGGAGACTTTATGTTCATAAGAGACTAATTAAAAGGTGGGAGGTAGAAGGGTGTGAAAGGAATTTTACTGTTTTTGTGTGAGACAACAGCCTTTCGACCTTCCTGCACCTGGCCCTCTGTGCTGTTTTTCTAGAATTGCAAAGATGGAAACGTGAGTAGGTGGAGCCCACTGCAGTGCCCTGGGCCAGCTGGCTTTCCACCTGGGAAAGCACCAAGCTGACCGAAGAGCAGAGATCCAGGCTGGGATCCTGGCTTTGCTCCTCATTCCTTGCAGGACTTGGAAGAGCTGCACCCCCTCTTTGGAATGGCCTGAAAATGCTTATAGTAACGATTAATTACAATAAAATACAAAAAGAGAAACTAGCCATAAACTTGAAATCCCTCAAACTGGCTGATATTTCCACAGGTTCTCATTTTATCCCTAAAATAGACTGCTGAGAATTATTTCCCTTATTTTGCAAATTTAAAAAAAGTGAGGCTCAGAGAGTAAGTGAAAGTCAACACACGGGGTAGCCTTTGACAAGTTACTAACCAATTTTTGTGCTTGAGTGACTAGCAGAACTCTTAGAATCAGGGGTTCCTGACTGCCCTGGGCTATTAAATCATTAGCATATAGCTCTCTAAGGGTATTTAGGTAGAAGAGGGATGGAAGGTTGTGGATGAGGGGAGAAGGAGTGGAGGAAAACAGGAGAAACTGAAGGTGACAGGGGTCGGAGTAACTTTGCAAGTTTCTCAAAAATGGCTTCCTCAACAATGGAGGAGGGGATGGAGGAATGATGAGTGGGCTCTGGGCAGGACCAGGCCAGGCTGACCTCAATGCTCTCTGCCGGCTCAGCCCATACTCTGTCCTGTGGCTGGAGACCTGGTAACCACAGTGGCCAGCAAAGCAAATAATGCTTTGTTGATTTTGCTAAAAGAAAGTAAGAGGAACACAGCTTACTCCCTGAACCCATGTGCTGAGGCGGTTGTTTTGCAGCCCCCAAGCTGGTCTGTGATCCTCTGCTTCTAAGCTATCTTGAGTATCCAAGTAACGGGAGATCCAGGCTTTTTAGGTGTGATGCCTTTTTCCTTTACATGCATAATTTATAGACAGTGAAATGCTCTGATCGTAAGGATTCCATTTTGATCAAGGCATATTAGGGTCCAGAACATTTCTGTCCCCCCAGAAAGTCCTTCCTTCCCAGTCAATGCCCACCACCACCCAGCAACCATGATCTGGTTTCTATCACCATCGGTTAGTTTCAGCTATTCCAGATCTCATATAAAGGCAAACGGGATGTGCTTCTCATGTTTGCCTTCTTTCACACAGCTTGGTATTTCTGAGATTCATCTGAGTTGCTGCATGTCTCAGTGGATCATTCATTCCTGTTGCTAAGTAGTATCCCATTGTGCAAATATAGCACAAATATATCTGTTCTCTTGTGATGGTCACCTAGGTTGTTTCCAGTTTGGAGCTACGAGTAAAGCTGCTACAAGCATTCTTGCAGGAGACGTTTTGTGGACATGTGCTTTCATTTCTCTTAGGTACACGCCTATGACTCAGTAGGTTGCTAGGTCGTGGAGTAGATATAGCTGTGCTGGAGTGGACCAGGACAAGTGAGTGAGAGCCACTTGTGGTCATCTCTTCCCAGTGCTGCTTTCAGTGTTGTCATATGGGCAGCATGAAATCGGCCATGGTAGATTTATACCAGTGAAATCAGAAAATGCTACAAATCAGGCTGTGTAGCATTTGTTTTTCTTCTGGAGAGCCCATTAGTTTTTTTATTGTATTTTATTATTTAGTCAGGGTTTCCCTCTGTCACCTGGGCTGGAGTACAGTGGCACAATCACAGCTCACTGCAGCCTCAACTTCCCTGTGGAGAGGTCATTGTTAAAAATTTACCAGTATCCCACTGGGTCAGTATATATTCACCTTTTAAAGAAACTCTCAGTTTTCTAAAGTGGCCGTACCATTTAACATTCTTATTAGTGAGGTATGAGAGTTCCGGTTGCTCCACATTCTCTCCAGCACCTGGCGCTGTCAGTTTTTAATTCTAGCCATTCTAGCAGGTGTGTAGGGGTATCTCGTAGTTTTAATTTGCATTCTCTGGTGACTGATGATGTTGAGTGCTTTCACATGTGCTTAGTGTGGTTATTTGTATATCTTCTTTTGTAAAGTGTCTTTTCAGTCTTTGGCCCTTGAAAAAACTAGATTGTCTTCTATTGTTGAGTGACAGAAGTGCTTTATATGTTCTATATGTATGTCCTTTGTCAGATATATGTTTTGTGAATATTTTCTCCTGGTTTGTGGTTTATCTGTTTGTTTTCTTGATGGTGTATTTTTTGCAAGAAGACATTTTACATTTTGATAACATAAAATTCTCAATTTTTAATTTATGGTTTATATTTTCTGTGTCCTTTCTAAGTTATTGTATTGTGTTTCCTCTACCTGCAGTGGCCTTCCCCATTACCTTCATCTGGAGAACTAGTCATTCTCCAAGGGTGCCATAGTTTCAATGTGTTCCCCAGAAAGCACGTGTTGGAAACTAAATCCCAAAGCCAACAGTGTTGGGAAGTGGGGCCTAATGAGAGGTAATTAGGCCATGAAGGTGGAGTGAATGGATTAATGCTATTATCACTGTAGTAGGTTTGGTGTAAATGGTGAAGTTCAGCCCCCTTTTATCCTCTCTCTCTCTCTCTCCTCCTCCTCTCTTTGCCCTTCTGCCATGGGATGATGCAGCAAGAGGGCCCTCGGCAGATGTCAGCTCCTGGATCTTGGATTTCCCAGCCCCTAGAACTATGAGCCAATAAATTCCTACTTATTAAATTATCCAAAGCAGGCAGGGTGTAGTGGCTCACTCTTGTAATCCCAGCACTTTGGGAGGCCGAGGTGGGTGCATCACCTGAGGTCAGGAGTTCCAGACAAGCCTGGCTAACATGGTGAAACCCCTCTCTACTAAAAATACAAATATTAGCTAGGTGTGGTGGTGTGTGCCTGTAATCCCAGCTACTTGGGAGGCTGAGGCAGGAGAATCGCTTGAACCCAGGAGGTGGATACTGCAGTGAGCCAAGATCGCACCATTGCACTCCACTCCAGCCTGAGCAACAGGATGAGACTCCATCTCGAAAAAAAAAAAAAAAAATTATCCAAAGCAGGGCATGGTGTTGCATGCCTGTGGTTCTAGGCTCAGGAGTTTGAGGCTGTGGTGAGCTATGATTGTGCTTGTGAATGGCCACTGCACTCCAGCCTGGGCAACGCAGTTAGAATCTGTCAGTAAAAATAAGTACATATTTTTTCTGAAAGATTTTATGTATAAATAAATAAAATAGACAGATAGATGCCCAGTCTGTGGTATTCTGTTATAAGAGCACAAAATGAACTAAGATAGAGACTGAACATAAATGTCACCTGTTTAGAGAACCCTTCCTCAAGGTGCATTCTCACCTGTATACTGCCACTTAGTTTATACATTTCTTAGCAGGCTACGATCTAATTGTCTCTTTATGAATCTTTCCAATCTGAGTGATTGGGAACCCCAAGCGGGGCATGAGGGTCTTCTGGATTGTTTTCTCCTTTTTACCTCCTCTGGGTCCTTCTTTCTTCCTAGTCTCCTCTCTCATCTGCATCAGCACCCATGTTAAGTGTCTGCAATAGTGGGTTCACAGTGAATGCTAATCGACTGAGTTACCTTGAATGTGGCCAGCTGGTCATGAATCTCCAGGGCTAACATCTTTATCTTTTGATTATGTTGTAATGATTGGAGAACAGATTGATTATGGAGTCAGAGGGTGGAGGTAGTTTACTTCACAGACCAAAAGTGAGTTTGAAAAGTTCTACCAGATTCTACCAAAGTCAGAGCCATTGAGGATCAAGTGAGATTCCCTTAATACTTGGAGAAGGTAAAGGTCGGGCAGGTCTGCGTGTGCAGGTGCTATAAGCGGGTGAGAGGAAAGGGTGTGTATGCGGAATGTAATCTGAATTACATCTAAACCTTGAGACCTGCTTGACAAAGCACTGCTGGTGGTTAGGCAAACATGGGGTCAAGTACATTTACAGCTCTGTGACCTTAGGCAAGTGATTTCACCTCTTTAAATCTCAGTACTTTTAGCTATAAGCCAGGGCAATAATACCACTCATCTCATTAGGCTGTTGTGAGAATGAAAGGCAATGTATGTAAGGCAGTTCCGGAAACATCACAGTGTTTCCAGAGTCCTTCCTGTGTCCTGGGGTCTGGGCAGCTTCTTTGTGGGATGATTTGCCGGTTCCTTGGTTTGTGGGATTTGGGGTGAAGGGTCCCTGTTTCAGTGTAGTCTCTGCCCTGGACAGTTAGATGCAGTAACGGAGCTGGACGTCCAGAGGAGTCACACAGAGGCCCAAGGGAAGCAGGATACAGGAATGGTGCCATCTCACAGGAACAGATCTCCATCCCAGAATCGGAAGGTCTATTTTTTTTTTTTAAGCAGTTTTCAAATTGTTTTTGTTTCTGTCAAATGGTTGCCAGAATGGGCTTTAATCAAGATTTCCATTGCCCATCAGTAAACGGAGAGTTGTGGGAAGGAGTCCTGCCGGAGACTGGCAAACGCCCTCATCACAGACTCAGACGTGAATGGCTGATCTCTGACCACAGGGAATGCTCAGTCACACCAGGCTCTGGGCTGCAGTCGAGGCATAAGCACTGCCTTGACTCCCGCCGGGCCTGCCATGTCTAATGGTGGGAGGGGAGATGATGGGGAATGTCCCCCCTTCCCCATTCCCCATCTCTTTGGCGGTTCCTATCTGAATCTAGAAGTGCAAAGCCACCCCTAGCAAGCTACTTCTCCTAGTCGTTTTCCTCGTTGTAAACTGGGGGTGCCAACATCCCCCTCACTTCAGGGGCCTTTCAAGAATGTACAGAGTGGCCGGGCGCGGTGACTCACGCCTGTAATCCCAGCACTTTGGGAGGCTTAGGTAGGCGAACCACCTGACAGGGTCAGGAGTTCTAGCCCAGCTTGGCCAACATGGCGAGACCCCGTCTCTACTAAAAATACAAAAATTAGCCAGGCGTGGTGGTGGGAGCCTGGCACGAGAATCGCTTGAACCCGGGAGGCAGAGGTTGCAGTGGTCTTGCCACTGCACTCCAGCCTGGGCGACAGAGAGACTCTGTCTCAAAAAAAGCAACAACAAAGAATGTACAGAGTGGGAGTCAGGAGCTTTGGAAAGTGTATTGGCCAGTTGTTGCATAGGTGCATTGTGTGAGCGTGCCAGGAAGGGCTCCCTATAGCATGTGTGTGAGCGTCCGTTCATTTGTTCGTTCCTTCGTTCATTCATTCATTCATTCATTCATGCTTTCGACATTTATTCAGCACCTGGGTGAGACACACACTGAGATTCAATAAACTGCTGATCAAAGTTGTGTCTAGGCGTCCAAGGGTTAAGCCGCCGGCGCGGGCCCCTCTGCGTCCTCCTCCGCCCCCGCCGGGCGTGGGGAAGGCGGGAAGGCTGCGCGGCGGGTGCCAAAGTCGGAACCTGCTCGTCGGCAGCTCCCGGCGCTGCCTTGACTCGCGGCCAGGCCTGGCGCGGCCGCCGGCTGTGGAATGTGTGAGCGCCATGTGTCACCGCCCCAGACTGTGGGAAAACGCTGCTCCGCTCACCTCCCAGCAGCTGCCCCGCGCCCGCCCGGGCGGGAGCCGGGAAACAGGAGCCGCCTGCCGCGGAGGCCGCCCGGGGGCACTTCCGAGCGCGCGCCGCCTGCCCGGCCGCCCCCGCGCCCGCCGCGTCTCCCCGCCCACACCCCGCTGCCACCCGGCCCCGGGCGCCACCCGCGGAGCAGGCGGCGGGAGGGACAGCCCGGCACGGCCCCTTTCCTGCCCTTCACACCCCTTCTGCTTCTCAGGGGACGCTGGTCCACAGACTGAGGCCCCGTTGCGCGCGGCCGCCTTCGGAGCGCCGCCCCCCTCCCGAAACCGG
This sequence comes from Hylobates moloch, assembly GCF_009828535.3. Classification (NCBI taxonomy): domain Eukaryota; kingdom Metazoa; phylum Chordata; class Mammalia; order Primates; family Hylobatidae; genus Hylobates; species Hylobates moloch. Next base: position 102,844,637 of record NW_026652288.1, on the reverse strand, counting down.
CCGGGGCGAGTGGCTGCAAGAAGCTGCGGTTTGGCCCGCGGGAGAGGGGGGCTTCCCTACTGGGGTTGTCTGACGCGAACGCCTTCCTGGCCTCAGCCAGGCGCCCTGAGGTCAGGCCCAGTGGTAAGAGAGCTCTGAACAGGAGGCCCCACGCTGCCTGCTCCCCCAAATCAGAAACAGTCTCCCCCGGGGCGAGGCAAGGAATCTGCACCACCCCACGCGCTCCCGCCTGCACGACAGCCTAGAGCCTGAGTGAGCGGGAATCACATGTGCTCACACATCACCCAGGCAAGGTCTTTAAAGCCCAGCCATGCGGGCAGACGTATTCAAGGTCACCCTGCTGGATGGCTGCAGAGCTCCTGTTGGAATCCACGCTCAGAGGACCTTCTGCCGAGCCCGAGCCCAGCCCCAAAGGCATGGCGCCCTTTCTCTGCAGCAGCGTGCCCCTCGTTGAGTTCCTGCCTCATAGAGAAGTTGGGAATGGGGCAGACAGGGGTGGGGGCAAATCGTGGGTCCTGGGACCCCAAAAGCTTTGCCTAAACTCAGCCTCATGCTGCGAGAGGTCCCAGTCCGTCACCTCAGCCTGATTTTCTGGTGGTGCCCCGCCTGAGAGGTCTGGTTAGTGAAGCCCCCATGGTATCCAGCCCTCTGCCAGCACCTGTCATCTGTGCGCCTTGTTCCGGCTTGCCACCTCCTCTGTGGAAGTCTTCCCAGATTTGCCCAGTCATTGCTTCCCGGTTCTCCGGCAGCCTTTGACTCTGGCTCCTGTTTATGGCGTTTGTGGCCCCCTGTAACTCATGGCCTACCTGTCCTCTCCTCCCTCTCGGAGTTTCCTGAGGGCAGAGACTGTGTGGCCCTCCTTTTTGATTTCTACACAAATAATAATTTGAGGACTCTGCTTATGACAGCTGCTCTGTTTGTTGGCTGAATGTTATGCAATTTACCACTGGCTAGGAATCTCACCAGATGTGTGACCTTGGGCAAGTTACTTAATCTAAGCTTCGGTTTTCTCGTCTGTAAAATGGAGATCAACTGATATTGCGTCTAAAGCGACTTGTGTAGTGGCTGGCACAAAGCAGATGCTGTGTGTGTGTATGAATGATTGCTAAAATACCATAGACTGGTGGCTTAAACAATCATCATTTATTTTCTCCTGGCTCTGGAGGCTGGGAAATCCAAGATCAAGATGATGGTGGATTAGGTTATTAGTGAGGGTGCTCTTCCTGGCTTGCAGAAGGCTGTCTGCTCACTGTGTTGTCATGTGACCACAGAGAGAGAGCAAGTCTGTTCTTATGAAGACACCAATCCTATCAGATTAGGGCCCCACCCTTAAGATCTCAGTTAACCTTAATTACTTCTATAAAGGCCATGTCTCCAAATACAGTCACACAGGGAGTTAGGGCTTCAACCTATGGCTTTTGGGGGACACAGTTCAGTTCATAGCAGTGGGGAAAGGATGTGACTCAGTCTAGAGAGACTCAAGGAGAGAATGCTTAGATAGGAGCGTGGAGGGCGTGCTTGGTGAAGGGAACAGCATGGCACAGCTTCAGAGGCAGGGGTGAGCCAGCAGCAAGGGGCTGGGTATGGCCGGTACAAAAAGCATGTGCTGGGTGGGAAATAGGTAAGAGAAGCTTGCGGGTATGGCCAGAGTATGGAGGACTCTGAATGCTGGGTGGGTTTGAAGGGTTTTGGATGCTGAGTTTTTACTTGATGTGCCTGGAAGTAGTTGCTGAAGGTGGTTTGGGAGTGGAGGAATACATCGTTTAAAAAAATTTTAATTTATTTTAATTTTTAATTTTTGGGGGTACATAGTAGGTGGTACATATTTATGGAGTATATGAGGTATTTTGATACAGGCATGCAATGCATAATAATCACATCAGGGTAAATGGAGTATGCATCACATCAAGCATTTAGCCTTTGTGTTACAAACAATCCAGTTATACTCTTTTAGTTATTTTTAAATGTGTGATTAAATTATTTTTACGAGGCCAAGCTCGGTGGCTCAGGCTTGTAATCCCAGCACTTTAGGAGGCCAAGGTGGGCAAATAACCTGAGGTTGGGAGTTCTAGACCAGCTTGACCAACATGGAGAAACCCTGTCTCTACTAAAAATACAAAATTGGTCGGGCGTGTTGGCGCATGCCTGTAATCCCAGCCACTCCAGAGGCTGAGGCAGGAGAATTTCTTGAACCCGGGAGGCGGAGGCTGCAGTGAGCCGAGATCACGCCATTGAACTCCAGCCTGGGCAACAAGAGCAAAACTCCATCTCAAAAAAAAAAAAAAAAAATATATATATATATATATACACACACATATATATACATATATATATATATACTATAGTCATCCTGTTATGCTCACATATACTAGGTATTATTCATTCTTCCTATTTTTTGTACCCATGAACCATCCCCACTCTCCTATCAACCCCCTCATTACCCTTCCCATCCTCTAATAACCATCCTTCTATTTGCTATCTCCATGAGTTCAATTATTTTAAATTTTAGCTCCCACAAATAAGTGAGAACATGAAATTTGTCTTTCTGTGCCTGGCTTATTTCACTTAACATAATGTCCTCCAGTTCCATTCCTGTTGTTGGAAATGACAGGATCTCATTCTTTTTCATGGCTGAATAGTATTCGGTTGCATATATGTCCCATATTTTGTTTATCCATATAGCCATGATGGACTCTTAGGTTGCTTCCAAAGCTTGGCTATTGTAACCAGTGCTGCAATAAACATGGGCATGCAGATGTCTGTTTGATAGACTCATTTCCTTTCTTTTGGGTATATACCTAAGAGTGAGATTGCTGAATCATATAATAGCTCTATTTTTAGCTTTTTGAGGAACCTCCAAACTGTTCTACACAGTGGTTGTACTAATTTACATTCCCACAAACAGTGTACTAAGGTTCCCTTTTCTCCACATCCTCTCCAGCATTTGTTATTGCCTGACTTTTGGAAAAAAGCCAATTTAACTGGGGTGAGATGATATCTCATTGCAGTCTTGATTTGCTCCTTTGCTGTGCAGAAGCTTTTTAACTTGATGTGATTCCATTTGTCCATTTTTGCTATGGTTGCCTTGCTTGTGACGTATTACTCAAGAAATCTTTGCCCAGTCCAGTGTTCTGGAGAGCTTCCCCAATGTTTCCTTTTGGTAGTTTCATAGTTTGAGGCCTTAGATTTAAGTCTTTAATCCATTTTGGCTTGATATTTGTATATGGTAAGAGACAAGGGTCTAGTTTAACTCTTTTGCATATAGATATCCAGTTTTCCCAGCACCATTTATTGAAGAGAATGTCCATTCCCTAATGTATATTCTTAGCACCTTTGTCAAAAATGAGTTCACTGTGTATGTATGGATTTGTTTCTGGTTCTCTGTTCTGTTCCATTGGTGTATGTGTGTCTGTTTTTAGGCCAGTACCATGCTGTTTTGGTTAATATAGCTCTGTAATATAATTTAAAGTCAGGTAATGTTACTCCTCCAGTTTAGTTCTTTTTGCTTAGGATACCTTTGGCTATTCTGGGTCTTTTGTGCTTCCATATAAATTTTAGAGTTTTTCTTTCTATTTCTGCGAAGAATGTCATTGGTATGCTGATAGGGATTGCCTTAAGTCTGTAGATTGCTTTGGATAGTATGGACATTTTAACAATATAGATTCTTCCCATCAATGAACACAGAATATCTTTCCATTTTTTGTGTGTCTTCTTCAATTTCTTGCATCAATGTTTTACAGTTTTCATTATAGAGATCTTTAACTACTTTAGTTAATTCCTAGGTATTTTATTTTATTTGTAGCTGTTGTAAATGGGATTACTTTCTTGATTTTTTTTTCAGATTGTTCCCTGTTGGCATATAGAAATGTTACTGATTTTTGTATGTTGATTTTGTATCCTGCAACTTTACTGAATTTGTTGATCAGTTCTAAAAGTTTTTTGAGGGAGTCTTCAGTTTTTCCAAATATAAGATGATATCATCTGCAAACAAGGATGGTTTGACACCATCCCTTCCAATTTGGAAACTCTATATCTCTTCCTCCTGTCTGATTGATCTAGCTAACACTTCCAGGACTATGTTGAATAACAGTAGTGAAAGTGGGCATCCTTGTCATGTTTCCAATCTTAGAGGGAAGGGTCTCAGTTTCTCACCATTCAGTGTGATACTAGCTATGGGTCTGTTGTGTAGGGTTTTTATTATGTTGAAGTATGTTCCTTCTACACCCAGTTTTTTTTTTTGAGGGTTTTTATCATGAAGAGATGTTGAATTTTATCAAATGATTTTTCAGCACCAATTAAAATGATTGTATGGCTTTTGTCCTTCATTCTGGTGACACATGATGTATCACATTAATGGATTTGTGTATGTTGAACCATCCTTGCATCCCAGGGATAAATCCTACTTGGTCATCATGAATGATATTTTTAATTTGTTGTTGAATTTGCTTTTCTAGTATGTTGTTAAGGATTTTTACGCCATTATTCATCAGAAATATTGGTCTGCAGTTTTCTTTTTTCAATGTATTGTTGTCTAGCTTTTGGTATCACGATTATACTGGCCTCATAGAATGAGTTTGGAAGTATTCCCCCCTCCTCTATTTTTTGGAATAGTTGGAGCAGGAATTATATTAGTTCTTTAAATGTTTGGTAGAATTCAGCTGTAAATCCATCAGATCCTGGGCTTCTCTTTGCTGGGAGACTTTTTATACAGCTTCGATCTCATTGTTTGTTGTTGGTCTCTTCAGGTTTTTTCATGATTCAGTCTTGATGGGTTGTATGTGTCTAGGAATTTACCCATTTCTTCTAGATTTTCCAATTTATTGGCATATAGTTGCTCATAGTAGCCACTAATGATCCTTTCAATTTCTGCGGTATCAGTTGTAAGTAAATCCTTTACAATGACACGGTAATAGTAAGGCTTTGAAAATGCTTCTCATGGGTTCAAGATATAGGAAATTCAACTCCAGTTTTCACATGAGGGTACTGAGGTTGGGAAAATCAAGTGACCAGCCCAAAGTCACACAGCAGGTTGGTGGGGACCGGGATCAGATAGAGCACTTTCTGTCTCCACAGTGGACCCCCCCAACCCTACCTTCTATTGCCCACCTTGGCCCTTGAGTACTAGGTGGGGAAAGGAGCTCATGGAAGGTCCACTTGTTGGAGCTGTGGCCAGTGGATTGCAGGGCATGAGAACAGAAGCAAAAGCCACCTGGAGCCTACAGCAACATCCAGATGAGAACCCTGACCCCGCTGGGACAGGATCAGTCCACATGAAACTGTTAGGGAACAGTGGGTAGTGGATATGAATGGAGTCCTGAGGAATGGGGGATTTAGAATAAATGGGCAGGAAGAAATAAGAATATTTTATGTCTGTTTGGGTATTTTGGTTACCATTATCATGGCTGTTTAAGATGGTCCCTGAGCCATACATTTAAGTTAATGTTTTAAATAGTAATGCATCAAATTTGACCAAAATCTGAAGTACTAAAACAATATGACAGCACAGACAGAATGGCTGGAAGGTATTAAGTGTCTAGGAGCACTGGTTTTGTTGATAAGGCAAACTCTATGGGGCTGACTTATTGGTTAACTAGACATTGTCTAGATGAAGAAACTGAGGCTTGGAAAGAATAAAAATTGCCTGAAGCCACACAGATGGTAAGTGTCAGAGCTGGTTGACTGCAGCTCCATCTGGCTTCAATATCTGTACACTTCCCACCCCTGACGCTGACACTGGGTCTGTGTGACACTTGGATATCGGGTATCCGTGTGGTGACTATATTTTCCAAGCCCCAAATAGGGACACATGATCTGACAAGTGTGAAGGTACTTATGGGGCAAGAGACTAGAAGGTTTTAAATTTGGCCAGTCCCAGCAAATCCAGGACATCTGGTCATCATAGATACCTAGGGGCTGCCCACACCCCTGGCACGAGGCAGACTTTTGCCATTTAATACTCTTTCCGATCTGGAATGCCCGAGGTCTATTTTTTGGTTTAAGCACATGCCACAGACAAGTGAGGGACATTTAAAAAGATCAAACAGCTGGAGAGAGATTGCAAGGGACATTCTTTTTAGGGAAGCCATAGCAGGGGAGAGGGCAGGAGAAGTCAAGGAAGTGGCAGAGGGTCAGAAGAATAACTCACGGGTTCTAAATCCCAGGAGGTGTAGGGTATTGTGAGCTGAGGTCAGGTTAAGGCTGGGGACTTTTCATCAGTATCAGGCCCGTAGCTACCCACTTCTCCTCTCCCTTCCTCTTTCCCCATCTCTTCTCGTCTCCCTTCCTCTTTCCCCATCTCTTCTTGTTCTTCTCTCATTGTGAACTCTAACTACTCCCTCCTGACTCTGGCTTAGAGCAGAAGGAGCTGCAGCTGGCCTGAGGCACCTCAAGGAGGGGGCGGCTGGTTTCTGTGCAGTGGAGACAACTTACTGAAGAGCTATGTGACTGCACTGAACCCGCTTCTGTCAAATGGGTCCACCAATAACAGGTTACTGTAGAATTATGGAGGATAGGTTGTAAAACTGTCCTATAAACGGTAAAGAATTGGACACATGTGGTGCTCAGTTTTGTATTCAGTGGGAGTTGGGGTCAATGTTATGTTGATATTGTTAGAATAACTGCCAGTCTTAGGAGCATTTATCAGGAGAGGCCTAACAGCAGTAATGTGAGGTTGTGTGTTTGCTTCATTTGAAATGGTTCAGTTGCTACTTCACAAATACAGGGAGAAGAAAGGAGAAGTGAGGTGCAAGGTGGGTACGTGTGCGTGTTTCAGTGTGTGTGTGTTTGTGTGTGTGTAGAGAGAGAGAGAGAAAGGGAGGTACAATCTGGCATTTGTTAGAAATCACACAATCATAGAATATTAGGGATGGGCCTTAAAGAATCTATCCTCTTCACTCTATGGATAGGGACACTAAAGTTCAGAGAGAAGAAAGCTAATTTTCCAAGGTCAATCACTAGTCAGTCGGGGGCCACACGGGGCATGGTCTCCAGGTCTTCTGGTCCAAGTCCAAGTCTTCCACTGTCAGCCCATGCTCAGCCCTATCATACAAACCACGATATGCAAGGAGCAGTGGGGGGTCAGAGGGACAGATGTGACCTTTCGTGTCAGGGTATCCCAGATTATTTGGGAAGGCCACACCTACAACCATGACCCAATCAAAGATGAGCCTGAAACAGTACTGACTGGGATGTGAGATCCAGGGATACACCTCAGGGACCTGTGAGAACATAGGTGCAGGAACAGCCATCCAGGCCTGGGTGGTTAGGGAAGACTTGAGGAAATAACTGAAGGAGTGGACATGGACAGTTAGAATAATGAAAAGCAAGCAATTAAGTAACATTTCCTTCAAATGATGCTTTTTGCTCCAATTCTTGCCTAGAGGTGGTGGTTTGGGATTTTACCAGCATCTCTCTTTGGAATTCAAATGTACCACCAGCACTTCGCTTTTCCTGAAAAGCCTAAGTTACAAATTGATAGCTTCTAAAACCTCTCTGCAAAGGGTTAAATGTCTGTGTTGGAAAAGAGAAGCTCATCAGTTAATATCTACTTCTTAATCAGCCCAAGGTGCTGGAAAAAAAAGGCCATTCACCAAGTGGTTAGCAAAGCTACTTTGTCATTCTGGCATTTTGACCTACTGTGTTTTTAAGGCATTATTCTTCCACACGTTTCAAAACCATTATTCTTCCACACCGTAGTTTCTGTTGGAGAGAACCAATTACATCTTTCCCTACCATATGCAATGGGATATCCTCGACATTACTTATGGGGTTTTCCTTCTTATCTGGAAACTTGATTGGAAACCTCTGGAGGAGCAGGGGACCCTCATGCAAGTATTTCTGCATCTTTTTTGTGATTTTCATCTTTAGTTTATTAGAATAAGTCCCCCTGCCTTCTTTGGATTTAATTTTATTTAAGAACATGATCTGGGGCTGCATATTCATTCATGTGAATATTAACTAATCCAGATGAACTTTACTGGAATGTAAATACTGTGGCTGGAAGGCAAGATCAAAACCATTCCCCAAACAGAAATGTTAATCTTTCTATGGCCAAGGGGAAACGCAGCAGTTTAACATGCAAGCAATTTCATGCATTTTTACATTAAGTCATTAAGTAGAATCTTTTGTCTGTTTTGTGTGGTTGAGATTATTTATAAGTAATAGGTAAAGGCCAAAGGTCCCCAGCATTGCTTGACCTGTTTGAATATCAGTCCATACCGAAGATGTTTGGAGAAATCACTGTTCTGACCACAGTGTCAACTAACACCAAAGGTTAGTTTGGTTTCTCAGGTTTCATCCACCTTAAACATGTCACCAGAGGTTGAGTGAAACTACATGCTTGCTTCCATTTATATACATGGTCATTCACCACTTAAGGATGGGGATACGTTCTGGGAAACGCGTTGTTAGGTGATTTCATCACTGTGTGAACACACCATAGAGGGCACTTACACACACCTGGATGGTATGGCCTACTACACACCTAGGCTATATTGTACAGCCTATTGCTACCAAGCCACAAACTTGTACAGCATGTCATCCACTGAATGCTGTAGACACTTATAACTCAATGGTAAGTATTTGTGTATCTTAACATATGTAAACATAGAAAAGGTACACTAAAAATATGGTGTTACAATCTTATGAGACTGCCATCATATATGAACTTCATCGTTGACTGAAACGTTGTTATGCACCACATGACACTGTGTGTGTGTGGGGGGTGTGTATGAGTACCTGTATGTGCATATATAAAACCCAAAACTTCAGTGAAGTGTGTACGTGAGGTTTGTGTGTGCGCATGACGTGGTAGTGGGGAGATGGGTCTCGTAGGGTCATGCAAACTAGCAAAGCAGAAGCTTAAGTTTAATGAACATTTAAAATATTATAGACATTTACTTACAAAACAAACTCTAGATTTCTTCTGTATGTCAAGAAATCAGTAGAGCCTTCTATATAGGAAAACTAAATCTTTTTTTGATTGATAAGAGTGTTTGGGCTTTCCCTGGGCGCTTATGTCATTGGATCACATTTAGATGGAGTGCCTTGGAAAGTTTGACATCTCTCATAGATGCCAACATGAGAGACTAATCGTACATAAAATAGCCTAGAGCCACTGGGGATTCAAATGGCTCCAGCCTGACCTCTTATCCTGACTTTCATACTTCTACCACCACCAGCTCAGATCAGTCTCTTAGGCCAGGTCCAACACAAGCCAGTTCCAAAGAACGGGTATTATCCCTGGGTTAAATAAATATTTTATGTGATTTCTTTCACTTGGCCAATCAATTATTGGATCAGATTGACCTAGAACCTTCTGGTTCTTATAGTACTATTCCGTCTCTGTCCCTTAGGAAAGGATCAGCAACAACACACACACACACACACACACACACACGCACACATACACACACACCTTCTTAACAGCATTTTGAAGCTTTGATGAGACACCTTAACTTATTTAAGCAAAATACACAATTAAATAGAGTGAAAGCTCACATCTGTTTTGAGATTGACTCTGGTAGCACTAGTCTTATTGGATTTTATAAAAAGGCATTCCAGTTGTGGTAACTACATTTATAAAAGCACAACTGGGGTGGATGAAACTGGAGTCATTCACTAGGTTAGATCAATATTCAACCCTGGCTACACATTCACCTGGGGAGCTTTTGAAAAATACTGAGGCCTGGGCCACACTTCAAGCCAGTTAAAGCAGAATCTCTGGCTGTGAGGCCTGAGCATCTGTATTTTTAAAAGCTCCTCCAGGAGATTTTAATGTTGAGAACCACAGAGTTAGACGAATGGAACCAGGGAGTCAGGAAAGGGGTGATTAATACTATGCCATGCCAGTGACGGACCAAAGAGCCTAAGCTTTTTTTTTTTTTTTTCTTAGATGGAGGTTCGTTCTTGTCACCCAGGCTGGAGTGCAATGGCGCGATCTTGGCTCACTGCAATCCCTGCCTCCCTGGTTCAAGCGATTCTCCCACCTCAGCCTCTCGAATAGCTGGGATTACAGGCACCCACCATCATGCCCAGCTAATTTTTGTATTTTTAGTAGAAACGGGGTTTCACCACGTTGGCCAGGCTGGTCTCAAACTCCTGACCTCAGGTGATCCACCTGCCTTGGCTTCCCAAAGTGCTGGGATTACAGGCGTGAGCCACCACGCCCGGCCTGAGCCTAAGCTTTTCATTTAGAATAAGTCTCTGGATGTCAGAGCTGGATATATACCTTAAATATATGTCTCATTTTGGAGAAGGGAAACTGAGGCTCAGAGGCTTAGTAATGCTGTGTAGTATTACCCTGGCCAGAAAGTGTCTTCTACCGCATGCCTGTCACCTAAAGAGCAACCTTGGGAATCAAAAGAACAAACTCCTGTCCATGAATCTGTCTGTTTATTTAGTAATATTTAAACACTGGAAATGGTTTATGGTGGTGGAATCGGCACAGCTTTGTAGCTCTCAGATGTAAAGGCTGTGTCCCTTATTAGCTACTGCTTATTCTTTCTGAGCCTGTCTTCTCATCTGGCAAATAAGAATTAAGAATAACTACTCTCCAAGTGTTATCACAAATGAGATGACAGCAGGTAAAGCATGTAGTATGTGCTCAGAAAACTAAATGGAATTACAATGATTAACTGCGTTAAAAAAATCTTGGGATTTATGTAGAAATAGCTGCAGAGGGGATAAAAAGAGCTTCTTGGAGCTTCTTTGCATGAAATATCATAACGCTGCAGAAGTTGTTTTTGTTTTCCATTGATTGAAAACACAAATAAACCCCAACTGAAGCACATCTTATGAAGGAATGAATGGATTTCCAATCTGTTTTCTTGTTTACTGTGGAAAATATGCGATCCAAGGAAAACACAGGTGGTTAAACTGCCCAGTGCCTCTATTTTTATCATAAGCAGAGGGCTCTAAGCATTCAAACCCAAATATTTTACTTAATAGAAAATGAAGACTTAACTTCTCAAGGTTAACTGGCTCCAGGTTTCCTGTGGCCAAATTTAGATTTTCTCTTTCAGCCATCAGTTGAAATTCCAAAACAATAATAAGAAGCTCACAATTAGCATTTTTACAGAAGCATTTTCTTTTCATTTAGGAACTTTTTCTTTTTTGGCATACCTTTTGTTTTGCAGAAACAAAATCTTCGTAGGGAGAGAAAAGCCACCTCCCCGGGTTGGATGCTTGCGAGATGCAGATGGGAGCCCACTCCGCAGGGCCCTGGAGAAGGTGACGCCCCTCCCCCCTCCCCCCTCCCCCCTCTCCTCTTCTCTCCCCGCTGCCCGCCCCGCCACCCGAGCTTGTGCGGACGTGTCTCGGGCGTGACCTCTGAGCAGCTGCGCCACCGGCTCAGCCTCGCGGTGGGGGAAACCCGAGTTCCCAACAAAACAGTTCCATCTTTGGCTAGGCCTTTGGTATTTCAAGGCGCTGCCAGTGGGGAGAGATGCCGCGTGCCTGAGAGGCTCTGGGAGGTCGCCGCAGCTTTCGCTTCCCGGGTTTTACATTTCCGAAGGGGCTGAACGTCTGCAGAGGAACCCGAGCTGGGGCTGGGGCCGGGGCGGGAATCTAACCAATGCACCTCTGGGGAGGCTAGAGAGAGCGTGGCTCATCCTCCTCCCCCGGTGGGTCCTTCAGCGCTCTTTCCTTCTTTTTTTCTTTTCTGCAGATGTTATGTGGTCAACAGAGACTGAGGCTCTTTAAGCCCTTAAATCTCTAAGGGCTGAATCTCCTTCCTGATATTCGCCCCTCCTCTTAACCGGTAACAGTTTTCACATGATTAAAGTTACCTCTACCTGCCTGAAGGACTGGAGTGCAAAGTTGAACTTGACTCAGATAAATGAATTGATCCTTCCCTGGGGAAAAAAGTTTAGACATCACTAATAGTAGTTAACTTTTGAGTGCTTCCTCTGTGCTAAGCGCGGTTCTAACCACTTAAATGTAATAACTCATTTAATCATCACAACAAGTCTATGACGTAGGAATTCTTATTTCTGCTTTATAGGCACCAAAGAAGGCCCAGAGAGGTTTAAGAACTTCCTCAGAACCACACAGCTTCCAAATGGTTGGGCTGGGTTTACATTCAGGCGGTCTTGCTCCAGAGCCAGTGCTCCTAACCATTGCAAGCCACGAACCTCAACAAAGTGGAGAAGGAAACGCTGGGAAATTTGGAAGTCAGACACGGCAAGTGAGGACTTTCTTTTTTCTTTTCTTTTCTTTTCTTTTTTTTTTTTTTTTTTTTTTGAGAAGGAGTTTTGCTTTTATTGCCCAGGCTGGAGTCGGCTCACTGCAACCTCTGCCTCCCAGGTTTAAGCGACTCTCCTGCCTCAGCCTCCCAAGTAGCTGGGACTATGGGATTACAGGCATGCACCACCACACCTGGCTAATTTTTTTTGTGTTTTTAGTAGAGACGGGGTTTCTCCATGTTGGACAGGCTGGTCTCGAACTTCCGACCTCAGGTGATCCGCCCACCTTGGCCTCCCAAAGTGCTAGGATACAGGCGTGAGCCATCACGCCTGGCCAGGACATTCTTAAATGCTCTGTTTTGGTCAGAAAGTGCTGGGACCCCGGGGTGGCACACCCAGCACTCACCAGGAACTAAGTACCTGCTGCCCGTTTTGGACACGTGCTGGCAGCTTGTTAACTCTCATGCCGCCATTCTCAAGAGGGGCTCCCTGGCAACCTGATCTATTGCCTGTTGGAAAGGGACAGGGCAGGCAGGGACAGGAGAGGCTGACGGCAGGAAGGTGGCTCCCAGGGTCGGTCTGAAGAGAGAGGAGAGAGGTGTGAGAAAGAGGGGGACCCACGGCATGAGGGTCGAGGCAGGGGCCAGGTCTTGCTTTCGATGCCCCAGGAAGTATGCCAGGCACTTGGGGGAACTCCTGCCCTGAAATGGTGAAGTCTGTATCCAGCAGGCCAATTTGTTGATGAACAAGTTTGGCTAGACTGTCAAGGAGTCAGAATTTGCTCCTGTCTAGTTTGTTTCTTCGTATGGAGGTGTGGGCACAGAACAAGTCCTTAGGGGATGCTTCTGGGGAGAGAGCAGTGAAGGCCAAAGTTCTGGGATGGTTTGAGAGATCCCTTCTCTGGCATGCGGAAGAGCAAGATGTGTGCCCTCCCCCAAACACGCGCCACACCAGCTTGGCTTCCCACTGGTCTGAATGTCTCTCTTGGCGAATTCTTCCTCTTGGATTCCATTACCTTTGTACTAACAGCTCCTACAGCGCCATTTTATATCAGCAAAAAGTACTCAGCACAGTTGCCTGAGTCAGGCAGGAAGAGCTTTGTGCCCCTCCCGCCTCCCACTCAGTACCCACCCGCACAGCACACAGCAGGAGTACTGAAAGCGCATCCAGGCTGGGCACGGTGGCTCACACCTATAATCTCAGCACTTTGGGAGGCTGAGGTGGGCGGATCACGAGGTCAAGAGATTGAGACCATCCTGGCCAACATGGTGAAACCCTGTCTCTACTAAAAATACAAAAATTAGCCTGGCGGGGTGGCACACGCCTGTAGTCCCAGCTACTTGGGAGGCTGAGGCAGGAGAATTGTTTGAACCGGAAAGGCAGAGGTTGCAGTGAGCTGAGATTGTACCACTGCACTCCAGCCTGGCGACAGAGTGAGACTCCATCTCAAAAAAAAAAAAAAAAGAAAGTGCACCTACAGGGTGTCCTTGGGGTACCCTTGCATCACCCTGACGGTCTGAGTATCCCCAGGCCAACCTTCAGAGTACAATATTCCTTCAGGTGGGTAAACTGGCATGGTGAGACCCTTTGTGGGTTCCTGTATGGGTCTGCCACTTACTTGCTGTGTGACCTTGGGCAGGTTACTTAACTTTTCTGTGCTTCAGTCTTGTCAGCAAAATGGTGATAATACTAATACCTACTTCAGAAGGTGTTGTAAGAACTTAAATGAGTTAGTAAGTCTAAAATGCCTGGTCCATGGCAAGTGCTCAATAAATATTAGTTTCTGCTTTTACTATTGTCACAACTATTATTAGTTTGGTGCAAAAGTAGTCATGGTTTTTGCTGTTGAAAGTAATGCCAAAACGCGATTACTTTTGCACTAACCTAATATTATGCAACTCTAAGCAAGTAACTTTACCTCTCTGAATCTCATTGTCCTCATGATAAGATGAGTGTAAGCGTGTCTGTTTTATAGGATTGTTGTGAGAATTAAACAGTGTTAATTACTATCGTAAAGTTTGCAATAAATAACCATTATTTATGTGTTGCTTTAGCCTAGTTTATCTCCCAGGAGATGACCTTATTTCTAAACGTATAGGGGTTACTTAGAGGAGCTTCAGAATACTAATCATTGCTAGTGAGGGCACTTGGACACTTTGCTTAACCTCAGCCAGCACCTCTTTTCCCAGCTGTAAAATGGTATGATAATAAGCACCCCTAGGAATCTCAAGGATGTTACAAGGGAAAAATATGCAATAATATACAAAGCGCTTTGAGCTTCTCTGAAGACAGATGCATATAAATGGAAGGTGGTATTATAAGGTGGGGTAATCACTGGTTCCCTCCCCCCCTTTTTTATTTAATTAGGAGAAAACTAGTAATTAGGAAGCATGGCCTTGTTAAAGCTGTGGCCTGGGAAATAGTTCTCTTGGCACCTAATCAGAACTGTGACATGGCGCAAGTTTTTGCAAAATGTGGCCAGCAGGGGACCTTCCCCCAGGCTCAGATTGTGAGAAATTTGCTGTCTGGGGGCCAGATCCTGAGGTGGCTGAGCTGGCTGGGGAACCTCCTAAGGAGATCTTCACTCAGGTCTGCAAAGGGACTCTGCCCTGCCTCAGTAGCCCGCATCTCTGGGGACCTCAAAGTCATTCTCATCTGCAGGTTACAGCTTGCTGCAGGCCCAGAACCAAGCTTTTCCACCACATGGCCTTCTTGGACCCACTGGGGCGACTTCAGGGTTCTGAAAAGCACTTCAGATCTAGTCTGGTCTCTGATTCAGTAGCAGAGACAAAGAAATCCCTGCCTGTTCCCCTTAAAATGGGCCATTGTGGAGTAGGTGCTGGGGCCCTAGCTTGCTCACTGTCTCTCTCCTTGCGAGTCCCAGTTTGCTCATTCTCCTGGATCCGGCTTAAAGGCCGCCTCTGCCAGGAGGCCTTCCCAGGTCTTCCCAGTTACCATCACTCTCTTCCTCCTCTAGACTCTGTGTTTGGTACAATGTGGTTTTTGTGTGTGTCCTGTCTTCTCTCACATTTGACTCTGAGCCACTGGAAGAAAGGGAAGGAAAGTAAGAGAAATAAAGTATTCCCATCCCCAGGCACCTGGCCAGATGTTGCAGACAGACTGACCAGCACAATTGTATTGATTCCCCCTCAACGCGTTGAAAAAGCAAACGGGAGGCATCTGGAAAATCTTGAGATAAGCAGCTCCATTTTCAATGATGAATCTTTTAAAATACACAGAAATGGTATAACAATCATGTATCCACCACTTAGACTACCAATTGTTACTCTTTCGTCATATTCACCTTAAATGTCTTTTTATTATGTATTTAAAAGAAGTGAAACTTGTAGATACAGCTAGGGCTCCCCGTGTCCACTCACTGAAGTCCCTTCCCTCTCCCTTCTAGGGTCCACCACTTTCCTTGTCATTTGATAAAGGACCCTGCATCCATGGATGGAGAGAGGGGATTGCTAAAGTGCTGAATTGCGTGTGAAACTCTGTGTGCCTCTTTCTCACCCATGCCACATCCGTTGTGGAGCTGCTCTTGACTCAACCTTCCAGCAGTCTCCACTGCAACCACTCTGGCCGAGGCCACCATTTTCTTTTTTTTTTTTTTCTCTTGCCATGGTTGGAGTGCAATGGTGCGATCTAGGCTCACCGCAACCTCTGTCTCCAGGGTTCCAGCGATTCTCCTGCCTCAGTCTCCCGAGTAGCTGAGATTACAAGCGCGTGCCACCACGCCCAGCTAATTTTTGTATTTCTTAGTAGAGATGGGGTTTCACCATGTCGGCCATGCTGGTCTTGAACTCCTGACCTGGTGATCCACCCGCCTCGGCCTCCCAAAGTGCTGAGATTACAGGTGTGAGCCACTGCGCCCGGCCCAGGCTACCATTTTCTGACATTTAAATCTTTTGCTCCCCGTAGCAGCCTCAGACAGACATTCTAAAGTCTTAGATCATATTGCCCCTTTGCTCAAAGTCCACTCATGGCTTTAGATTTAACTCAGTAAAATTCCTATGTGATATGTGTCTCCCAACTTCTGCCCCTCTGACCTCATCTCTCACTGAGGCAGCCTTCCTCCCTCTTCCCGAGGTCCAGCCATGCTGCTTTTTTTGCTTTTCCTCATTCACGCTGGGCATGGCCTCAGGCTGTTCACGTGAGCTCTTGTTGCTGCGCTCTTCCCCAGATAACCACATGGCGAACCTCTTATATTCTTTGGTTCTTTGCTCACGTTCACTTCTCAATGAAGACTCCCTGACACGTCCTGTTTAAAAATGTGACATCATTCCCACCTATCTCTCTCTTATCCTGCTCTAATTTTCCTTTTTCCATAGCACTCTTTACCAGGACAGGGTCTCACTCTGTTGGCCAGCCCAGAGTATAGTGGAGTGATCATGGCTCACTGAGGTCTCAACCTCATGGGCTCAAGTGATCCTCCTACCTCAACCTCCTGGGTAGCTGGGACTATAGGCACATTCTACCATGCCTGGCTAATTCTTCGTATTTTTTTTCTTTGTAGAGATGGGGTTTTGCCATGTTGTCCAGGCTGGTCTCGAACTCCTGGGCTTAAGTGATCTGCCCACCTTGGCCTCCCAAAGTGCTGGGATTACAGGTGTGCGCCACCTTGCCTGGTCCATAGCACTTGTTTTCTTGCAAATTATGTATTTTACTAATTCATTACATTCATTGTTTATTGCCTGTTTTTGTGTGTTATAAGCTCCATGAGAGCAGGAAATTCTCTCTGTTTGTCCACTGATGTTTCTGAGTCCCTGCAATAGTGCCTGGCACATAGGTGCTCCATAAATATTTGCTGAATGATTAAATAAATAAATGGATGAATGGATATGAGCATTTCTCACTGGAGAGGGTCCAGAACTTTCATTAGATTTTCCAAGGTGTCTGTGACACAAAAAAGGGTAGGAACCATTGACATAGTAATCCATCAAAAAGTTTGCTGGAAATTCTTTGCTTGCCAGGAAGTCTGCCTAATGAAGCAGGAGATCCTGGGGGATTTTTCTCCTTTTTTTGATTTGTGTCTCTCCAGAGAGCTAATGCTGGCAGCTATCGGGATGTCCTCTTCCAGGACTGGTGATGAGTTTCCCTGGATCCAGCCCTGGCCTGACTGAGGTAGGGAACCAGGGAGGCA
This sequence comes from Hylobates moloch, assembly GCF_009828535.3. Lineage (NCBI taxonomy): Eukaryota > Metazoa > Chordata > Mammalia > Primates > Hylobatidae > Hylobates > Hylobates moloch. The sequence goes on along the minus strand of NW_026652288.1, from coordinate 102,827,309 downwards.
TTGATGGAGGCCATGGGCAGGAGCCCTAGCAGTGGGCCGGCTCCACAGAAGCTGTAATTTTCCTTGCTCCTTTTGTGGAGTCTGTCTGGGAGCAGAGGCTGAATGTGGCCACAGCCTCCTGAGCTTCCTTGAGGAGCTAGGCAAGATGCCCAGACCAACAGGAGCTGCTTCCTGCCTTACAGGCTCCAAGCGTAGGCAAGGAGTAAGATCAGGACTTCTTGTAGGAGCCCTAGCCTGGGTGACCAGACAGTGGCCTGTGATGCAGAGAGAGATAATAGTCAAGTGGAGGGAGCTTGGAAACAAAAAGACACCAAAGGCCATCTGGAGGGGATAGTGGGAGTGAATTGGAAGTGAGTCAGCCAGCTCACAGGGCAGTTAAAAAGACAACTGGGTAATTGTGGGTGCAGTCAGCAGGTCATACACAGAAAATGAGGAACAAGTGGTTAATTGGGCCCACAAGCCCAGGATCCCGCCTATAATTAGCAAATTGCAGGGCTTTGATATTTGCTTTGGTAACAACTTGTGTAGTAAATTGCAGGGAGGAAAACTGTACCCCCAGCCTGGGAGGTGACTCTGTGTCACCATTCTCTTGCAAACACTTGTAGGCAGCACACACATGAATATACTCCCAGCATTGGGGGTAGGACTTGCACCTTTCTGCAGGCTGACAGCCTCCTGTGATGCTTTCTGTTTCCATTTACTCCTTGCTTAAGTTTTTGCCAATCAGGGCTGAAGCTGCGGGCTGGTTTCCTGGTGCATGTTGCCATTGTTCACACACTGATTTTCATGTTCCCTTAAGCTGTAGCCCTTGGGGAGGAGAGACCTCCTGGCCAGAGATGTGACCAGGAGTGGCCATGTGGTAATGGCCATGGGTAATTCCCATGCAAGTTCCATAGTTGGGGAGGGGGAAGAGACACAAGTGAGTTCTGTTTCAGCATGGCTGAAATTTTGTCTATGAGGATGGTCAGTGCTTGTTCCTGATCAGAGACTGGCCTTTGTAGGTTTCATATCTGTGGCTACCTCTGCAGGCTTCTCAGCCATTGTGACCAAAGTGTAGACCAGAAGCATAGGAAAATGGCACTGGGCTTGTCATGGTAAAACCCTATAAATGTCCACACATGCAGAGAGACTGGTGAGCACAGGCAATGAAAAGAGCACTAAATGAGAGTGTCAGGAGACCTGGGTTTGAATTTGCACTCCCTACTGATGGGTCTTGTCAAGTCACTTAAATACTTGTACATCATCTCTGTCATTTATAGGTCTGTTTCTATTGACTGATTTTTCTCTTGATTATGGGTCACCGTTTTTCTGCATCTTTATATGTCTGGTAATTTTTTTTATTAGATGGTAGACATTGTAATATTCTATCATTAAGTATTTGGATTTTGTTGTCTTCTTTTTTTAAAAAAAATCTTGATTTTGGCTTTGTTTGGGCTTTATTTTGGCAGACAGTTAAGTTGCACATGGATCAGTTTGACATCTTTGAATCCTGGCTTTACACTTTGCTATGGAGAGTCTAGAGTAAACTTCACTCCAGGGATAATTCGGCCGTTTTACTCAAGTGTGATTTCTCTGGGCTCTTCACTGAATGTCCGAAGGGATCACCAAGGACTCTCCACTTTGGCTGGTTGATGCACAGTTTATGGCCTTACCTTTTGAGAGCTTTGGATTGTTCAGCTTACAAGTCTCCTGTCATTTCTCTTCCCTGGTCATGTAGAGTTTCACTTTATACACATATAGTTGAATACTCAGCAAAGACTCAGGAAAATATCTCAGCAGACTTATGGTGTTACTTTTCTGTGTATCTCCCTCCTTTCAAAAACTGTGATCCTCAACTCCTAGCTGCCTCAGGTCCATAGACTGATCTCTGTCTCCTCAACTTAGTGAAGCTACTGGACTGTGCTCTTGGGCTGGAAATTGCCTCCAAGCATAAAGCTGGGGTTATTTCAGGTCTCACCTCATTGATGCATTCTCTCACAGATTACAGTTTGGCACTACCTATTTCCCAATGTCTGAGAACAGTAGTAATTCTATCGAGACTGGAAGTTGAAGTCTTCTCAAGTTAGTAAAACTTGTTTTCCCAAATGTAGAGGCAGAATATAACAGTATTTTCCTCAAAAGTTAGTCATGATAACTCAACTATGTAATGGATCTGAAAACACCTGTAATGATGCATGAAAGAAGCAATGGAGCATAAAATTAGAATAGGTAATAAATTATAGTATTATTTTTCTTTTCCTTTGACACAATAGTATAAATGGATTTATCATTTTCACAAAATTGTAGAATTTTAGAGCTGCAAGGGACTTATCTCAGGAAGATAAAATTGGGTTGCTCCAAATACCTCATTTTACAGATGAGTAGACTGAAGCTTAGTGAGGGAAAGCAATTTTCCCAAGCCCCCATGGCCTATTAGTAGAAGAATGAGACTGGCACTCAGGTGTCTTGGCTCCCAGCCTATGGGGCATCCATTCATTCAGCTCACATTTATTGAGTATCTACTAAGTTCAGAACATTGAACTAATTGCTATATTGCCTCTCTATAATATCTTAGTTTGCAGAAATGTTAAAAAATCAATTTTGGAACATTATAGTAAGTTCAATAAATCAGCATATAATTTTGGACTTCTCTGGAGTGACTAAGTCTGATTGACATTAATTGAAGCAGCCTCCATTGTCCAATGCAAAAATGCAAAGTGCTTCCAGCATTCAGATCTCATGGGATATTCTATTATAGTGTTTCAGACATATGAACATGTCAGGTAATTACTGTGGTTTTATGGCCCTGTCAGTTATGGTTATAGGGAAGCTAAGGATTTACTCTGCTTGCAGCCCTTCCAGCCACTCAGTGTAAAAATGGATGATAAAACTTTTAAGAAAAGTGTGCAGCATGTTGCGAGATGTGAGCGGAACACCGTATAAGATGTCAGGGGTCCTGGATTCTAGACTTGGTTTGTTACTTCCATTTTCTGTGCCTAGGTTTTTCTAACTGTAAGAAGAGGACAATAGCCTATGATCTACAGTGCCCATTCCAACTCAGAGAATCTTTACATCTGGAGATCTACAGCAGGGCTATCCCTAGCGACATGCATGAAGAAGCTTGGAAATGGTGCTGGGTAGGAGCTGAGTGTGCAGAATGTGGAAAGGCATTCTAAACCAAAGGAAGAACACGAGTAAAGATGATGAAGCAGGGATAAGGCTAAAATGAAATTTGTGATCTGATCCACATACAAGCACAATGTAGTACAGCTGGAATATAGGGAAGAGCTTGAGGACCCATGAGCAACTATCCCGGTACTCTTGGAGGCTCTGCAACCACAGTTTGAGAAACTGTGCATTAAAAGTTAAAAAGTGTCACCTGAATAGTTAATAACATCAAAGATTGTGAAAGCAAGTATAAGTAACACAGAGATTAAAATAACGAGGCAGGATCAGAAAGTGTCATATTTATCTATTTTTTCCTATATCACTGAAACAAAAACATAACATTTCAAAATTATTATGTAGAACTCCTCTCCTCTTCCAGAACAATGCCCAGAGCTTTGCAGACTCTGGTTTGCAAAAAAAAAAAAAAAAAGTCTTGAAAGGGGATAGTGGTAGATGAGATGAGAAATGTTGATCAGGAGGAGATCACGGAAAGCCTTGAACACCAGTTTTCAGGGCTAGTCACCTTATTCTGCAGGCTGTAGGGTTGCAGGGAGTGAGTGATACTTTATGAGCAAAAGGCTTAGTATGCTGAGGTCTGTGTTTCAGCTTTCTTTGGTTACAGTGTGAGGGATGGACTACAGGGGTAGCACAGAGGACTTGTCAGGAGGCTGGCTCAATAGCCCGGGTGGCAAGGAATGAAGGATGAAAGTCTGAGGACCCTGACACAGGGCGAGTGTTGGAGGAAGGCTGAGGATGAAAAATGAATGAGACCTGTTTGTTAACTGCCATGGAAGTCAGGATGAAGCCCACATTACTAGGTTTCTAGGCCATGTGATGGGGTGAGTGGTGATTGTAGAATCACCCCAGAGGCAGAGCAGCAATTCAAAACAGGATTTGAGACAGAGAGAGAGCGACAAATCTGGGCTTTTATTTGATTCATTCTGCTTTTTCCATGTTTGAAAAATAAAAAGGATAAATACATCTATTCCTTGGAGTTTTGTAAGGACTGATGAATTAGCATATATGAAAGCACCTAGGACATGTCAGCCACATAGAACCTTCCCAATACATGTTAATTCCATCCATCCATCTATTTATTATTTATGTAAGTTTGCAAGTTTGGAGGGAAATAATTAGTTTAATTAGGACCGTATCAAACATTTCAAACTCATTTTGAGTAAAGAGCTCATTAGCCAAGGGGCTGTCTGTAGGGTCAGATCACTTCCAACCACTAGATTGGGCCATAGTTCAAGGCCAGAAGCTTGTTTCCACAAGCATCAGGACCTTTCTCTCTCTTCCTTTCACTACCAACTCCCTACCCCCACTGCCATCCTTTTCTAGATCTCTTATGCAGTAAATGCAAAAAAAAAAAAAAAAAAGAAAAAAACAAACAAAAAAAGTGCACAAACATTATATGAAAAGCATATTCAATTGAACCAATGAGTGTATTCAGTTGACTCTTCTGAGGACATACCTGTGCCAGACCGTGGTACGTAGATGTGTGAGAGACTGTGGCATTCTCCTCTTCTCCGTGACTGGACAGTACCATCAGCATTGAGGCTCACAGAGTTGCCTTGCCTTGGGAGACGCAGGCTTCGGTGAGAGTGCCCCATGGAGCCTGACCTTAGTTGCAGGCCTTCAATGTGATGAGCAACACCAGGCACTCTTTCTCAGGCTCCTGATCCCCATGTGGTTTGCATATTGGTCAAATCAGCCGAACTCTCCCACATTGGCCTCCTCCCTTTTTCTCAGCTCCGGGAGACCAGCATCCCCGACCAAGGGAAACACTTCGCTCAGCTGCTTTCATCACGACAGCCAGTGCTGAGTGCAGAGCTGTCAGGAAGCCATGCCACGCTGGCAGCCGGTAGCACAGGCCAGAGAGCAGGGTGGCACTGCAGCAGGTGCCTGGGTGTCCCTGTGAGCTCAGTGGGACAAGATATCTTCTGTAGAATCCAGTGTGGCCTTGGTTTGGCTTTCCAACAATTTTAGCCCAACCAGATCCCTCCCTTTAGAATTCCTTCCCTTGGACAAAGCAACTGCAACTATAATTTCAGATTCAAAGGAAGCCTGCAAGCTCTGGCTTCCCTTCTTTGCTTCCTTTTTTTTTTTTTTTTTTTTTTTTGAGATGGAGTTTCACTCTTGTTGCCCAGGCTGGAGTTCAGTGGTGCGATCTCGGTTCACTTCAACCTCTGCCTCCTGGGTTCAAGTGATTCTCCTGCCTCAGCCTCCAGAGTAGCTGGGATTACAGGTGTCTGCCACTATGCCTGGCTAATTTTTTGTATTTTTAGTAGAGACGGGGTTTCGCCATGTTGGCCAGGCTGGTCTTGAACTCCTGACCTCAGGTGATCCACATACCTCAGCCTCCCAAGTGCTGGGATGACAGGTGTGAGCCACCATGCACGGCCCCTTCCTTCTAACCCAATCTGGATGTTGTACTTTTACATACTCCTACCACTGAGGGGTTGGATCTAAGTCTCTTCCCCTTGAATCTGGTTGGGTTTGTGACCGCTTTGACAAGCAGTACAGCAGAAGTGACTCTATGTGATTTCAAAGCTAGGTCATAAAAAACCATGTGGCTTCCAGCTTGTTCACTGTGTACTTGTTTTTGGAGCACTGACCTGCTGTGTAAGAAGTCCAACTGCCCTGAGGCCACCAGGCTGGAGAGACCATGTATGGATAGGTTCTCTGATCAACAGTCCCTATCAAGCCCAGCCTTCTAGCCATGTCCACCAATGTGCCTGACATGTGAGTGAAGCCATCAGAGACCCTTCAGACCAGCCCATCTGCCAGCTGAATACTTGTGAGTAACCTTGGTTGATACTATGTGGAACAGAATCTCTCAGGCAAGCCCTGCCTGAATTCCTGACCCACACATTCAGGAGATACAACGGAATGGCCAGGTTCTAATCCACTGAGTTTTGGGGTGGTTTATTATGCAGCAATAGATAACTAGAACACTGGACATAAATGGAAGAAGCTTTGCAGTCGGCTTTTGATAAGTTTAGGCTGGTTTCATGTGATCTACCCCATCCGTCTGCTCATTTCATGTGATCTACCCCATCCGTCTGCTCATTTCATGTGATCTACCCCATCCGTCTGCTCATTTCGTGTGATCTACCCCATCCGTCTGCTCATTTCGTGTGATCTACCCCATCCGTCTGCTCATTTCGTGTGATCTACCCCATCCATCTGCTGCTGCTCGTGATAATTCCATCTTGTTCAAAACTTGGATCAAGTTACCTCTTCACTGAGCCAAAACTTTACCTGGGTTTACCGACAGCTCCCTGAGCCTTGGCAACACTTTCAAGTTTCCCAACTATGGTTTTGTTGTCAGTAAAATTTCACACCCAGCCACACACTCACACTTACCCCAACACAATAGCTGCATGCTACCTTAATCCAAATGATTTGCAAAAATTGCCAAAAGTTGGGACTGTGCTTGTGAAAGCTGTTCTCTGTGGATCTGGATAAACAATGTACAGATAACACTTTCTCTGCAACTCTACATACCAGAAAGGGTAGCTTCTTATTTCTTGCCTTGCGCTTCAGGCCCACATGGAATATAAGATTTCTACTTGGGGCTGGGCACGGTGGCTCACGCCTCTAATCCCAGCACTTTGGGAGGCCGAGGCGGGCAGATCACCTGAGGTCAGGAGTTGGAGTCCAGCCTGACCAACATGGAGAAATCCCGTCTCTACTCAAAATGCAAAATTAGCCGGGCACGGTGGCGCAGGCCTGTAATCCCAGTTACTCGGGAGGCTGAGGCAGGAGAAAATTCCCAGTTTCCTGAGTGGGGTGGAGGTGGGAGTCAGGGTGAGCAGTGTCCCTGGGCTGCAGCAACACGCTTATGTGTGCAATTCTCTCAGTATGCTACAAGGACAGGTGTGGTGGTACAGAGGGATGTGAGGTCAAGCCTGAGGACAATCACATGCTTGCTATGTAACCTCAGACCAGATGGATAGTCGGAGTCTTCGTTTTCTTATTAGTCAAATGGGTACAATATTAATCCATTCACAGGAAACAGGGGAATGTCTTAGTTTGAGTTTTGTCAGAAGCAGCCCCTGAGACAAGGATGTGCAAGTTTACTGGGGAGAAGGTAAACCAGGGAAAGCCCGGGAGAGGTGTGGGCAGTGATAAGGGGAAGGGAGGCAACCGGTGAAGGGGCCATGGTCAGCCAGTCAACACAATGGGCAGCTGCAGCTTCATCCCAAGGGGGAAGCTGTTGCAAGAGTGTAAAACACACACCTCAAAAAACGATCCTCCCGGGGGTGGGGGGCTGGGGTGTGCACACACCAACTCCCCTCAGTCCCTGAAGGCTGCTCTGTAGAGGATGTGAATTTCCCAGCGAGTGTTAATTTTGTAGCTCATCTGGAAAACGCCAGCATGGAGAAAGCCCTCGGGCCCAGAGAAGCCAGTCTTCCTGTTGGAAGTTCTCTGGAGCACACTGAGAGGCTGAGGCTGGAGGGTCAGCAGCGCTCATCACATCTGTTCTAGAAGACTGAGTGAGGTTGGTGTAAAAGGCTGGGCTACAGGGGGCTTCTCCTCTTCCTGTGGACCCCTTCTGCCAACAGTGCCGTGCCTTTGCCTGTCCTTTCTGAATCCCAAGGTCATTTGACACCCGATGTGTCCTGTTTTACACACCTGGAAACCTGGAGAGCTCTTCCCCCAGATACATGTAAATGGTCCAGGGTCAGCTCCGCCCACTTTTTACACTTTGTTGCATCCTCCATCTCCCACAGTATCCAGCTTAGCAAGAGACACATGGTAGACAGAAGCTCAGTGGTCAATGCTAGGCAGACCACATGGGTCAGAGAAGTTTGGTTTGTAGTGGAAGTGGTTTTGTACAGATGTGGCAGCAGAGTGACATGCGTACAAGTGACACGTGTACAAGTGAGTGCTATACTAATGTGAGGGACATTCCTGATGACTGTTCCTGGCTTGTTTTCGGCATCCCAGATCATGAGGATAGAATCAGCAACAGTGCTTGAGGATACAATGACTCTCGAAGGGAAGAAGAAAGAAGAATAGATTCGGTCTAAAACAGTTTTCCAGTCTCCCTTTTCCTTTCCCCAGTTATTGGGAAACAAATGACTCCCCTCTTATCCTCTGCTTGGTTTGTGATATTTAGATACTGGCATTGGCCTTGCGGTGTGTAGGTTATGGGGCAGTGAACAATAGCTAACATCGTTTACTGCAGGCACTCTCTAGTGACTTATATGTATTAATTCTCATCATAACGCTGTAAAGTAGATTCTATCATCATTTCCGTTTTACACATGAGGAAACTGAGGTACAGAGAGACATTAGGCAACTTACCTAAGGCCACACAGCTGTTAAGCGGCAGAGCCAGAATTTAACCAGATTGTCTGCTTCATTGGACATAATGAATGCAAATAACACTCACTTTTTTCTAGTTTGAATGTAGTGTCTGGGTCTCAAATTATATTTTCATTTCCGGCACCATTGTTCAATAAAGCAAATTTTTGATATACGGCCATTTGGACATTGGTGCTAATAAATCTGATATTTCTGTGTACATTCTCTTACATTGCTAAGATGTCCATGTGATCAGAAGCTCACCGAAAGTGCTTAGCTGAGTGGAGAATGATTTCTCAGTGTTGTATTTGCTCTGAAGAGTCTGAATTCTTGGGGAGGCAGAAGCTGGAGGTGAGTGAGTCAGAGCTCAGATGGGAAGTCAGAGGCCTGCAGCTGGGGACTCCCTGAGAGGGTGAGATAGTCTGATCACCTAGTAAGGTGACCAATGGACTAGTTGCCTGGGATGGAGGGGTTTCCTGGGAGGCAGGACTTTCATGCTAAAACCAGGACAATCCTGGGGAAATCAGGAGGTTGGTCACCCTAACCGTATGCCAAAGTATTAAATAAGAACGCTGTTTTTAACTAGAAAACAAGAAGGAAGATCTCCTATAGATTTTCAAGGTGCTCAGAAAACAGCTTCTAGACGTATCTCGAAAGCCAAATTTCTGAGACGTAATAAGAAAGTTGTGGTGGAAAGAAATTTGAACCAGAAGACTGCAGTCCTGTCTATGAACGTGAAACCTGTGTGGCTTAGGAAACAAGTCTAACCTCTCCGAGCCTCAGTTTGTTCACCTGAAAGATGGAGATGAGAGCTCATTTGTCTCACTCTCAGGGGTTATGGTGGCCATCCAGACATAAAAAATTAGAACGTTCATTCATCTGCAGATGCTCACACATTCCTACAGGATGACTGAAACCCACAGTGAACAATCCTCATGGAATACAGCTCAGCTCATCCTGAAGGATAAGTGGGAGGTCAGCCTCATGGGAAATTCAATATCTCCACATGCAGCTGTCATGCCACGTGGAAACAGTCATGCATAGGGTCCTGTCACCTGGTAGATTGACCCCAGGTCCGCTGACCCCTGACAATGATCAACTGCTTCTGAGGGCTCCACGATTGAGATTTGCCCCCAGGAATTCAGGAGAAACTATATATTGATTAAAATGAACTATCAAAGTCATTTAAAGAACTCATATTCCTAGAATCTGTGATGGCCTGTGTGTTCCCTCCCTCTGCCTCCCTTTCTTGTTGCTACTGTGACCTGGACTCTGATGGCCCCTGAGGTCCACTGCCCTCCCTCGGAACACAGTCTCCCTATTTATTACTTTAGTATCATGTACCAGCTCCGTTTTCTTGTGCTAACTTCTGCTGTGGTCTGGACTCAAACCTACATGGTCTGCCCAGGGGGCTGGACCCAGCCTCTTCCATCTGCCTTTGCCAGAATCAGAGCTGTGGACCTTGGGGCCTTGGAGGCTAGGATCGTATATGACTTGGGCTCCAGTGGATACTCTGTACACAAATCTTCTCTTTGCAGGGTTCAGGGATTGGCTGCTAAAGGGCATAAAGAGAGAAGGTTTCTGTGACTTCTGCAGCACGATGTGGGGCTTCTAAATTTGTGGCTCTCATTTTAGTGTGCAAAACAGTCCCCAAAAAAGCTTGTTAAAATGCAGTGTCCTTTGTCCTATGTCCCAGGGTTTCTGATTCAGTACAGTGCAAGAATCTGGATTTTCAAAGAAACCGCTGAGTTGCTTCGGATACACATTTCTGAGAATCATTTTCTGGAACTTTTAGATAGTGAGAATGTGATTTTAAAAAGGAATTCAGTGGCTGGGCATGGTGGCTCCCGCCTGTAATCCCAGCACTTTGGGAGGCTGAGGCGGGCTGATTACTTGAGGTCAGGAGTTCGAGACCAGCCTAGCCAATGTGGCAAAATGCTGTCCCTACTAAAATACAAAAATTAGCCGGGCATCATGGTGCATTTCTATAATCTCAGCTACTTGGGAGGCTGAGGCAGGAGAATCACCTGACCCCAGGAGGCGCAGGTTGCAGTGAGCAGAGATGGCGCCACTGCACTCCAGCCTGGGCAGCAGGGTGAAACTCTGTCTCCAGAAAAAAAAAAAAAAAAAAAAAAAAAGTTAATTAGTCTTTGGTGCTTTGCTTCAGGGTATTATTGATGGCTGAGGTGGTCATCGTTTAGAAATGAAACAAGTCCTGGGGTGTGTTTTATTTTCTGATTGTTTGGATGTTGGTGAAATGGAAAACCGACTCACGATCTTGGACACTTTTGCAAATATTATCTCTTCTGTCTTTCTGACATTCAGGAAAGAGGGAGGCAGGTATTCTTACAGTCTGCTCATCTTATAGATGGCGTACTTGGCCAACTTCCTTGGCTTAAATAAAACAAGCACCTGCATGTTATTTTACTGTTTCAAAGCATTTGTCCATGCGTTCTGTTACGTGGCCCTCCCAGGAAACTGCCGCAGTTGGTATTGCTGCCTCTGTTTCACAGACAAGAAAGTCTTGGCTCTGAGTAGTTCTCGGACCTGCTGGAGGTTAGAGTGAGCGAGAGGTGATGCTGAACTGGCTGCGGTGGCCCCGATATCACAGCCTTCAATACTTCCACTGCCTCTCTTTTTTTTTTTTTTTCTGAGGCAGAATTTCACTCTTGTTGCCCAGGCAACGGTGTGATATTGGCTCACTGCAACCTCCGTCTCCCGGGTTCAAACGATTCTCCTGCCTCAGCCTCCCAAGTAGCTGGGATTACAGGCATGCACCACCACGTCCAGCTAGTCTTTTGTATTTAGTAGAGACGGGGTTCCACCATGTTGATCAGGCTGGTCTCGAACTCCTGACCTCAGGTGATCCACCTGCCTTGCTCTCCCAAAGTGCTTGGATTACAGGGGTGAGCCACTGTGCTTGGCCCCAACTGCCTCTCTAGAGAAGACGGCAGCGCAATTGAAAGTAGAACCAACAGACCCGATTGCTGGGAGACAAATGGTGTTTCCAGGGCCACAGACACCTCTGCTCCCATGATTGAAGATCCAGCCACTGCATTGGCTTCCCGTCTCCTTGTCCAGTAAGGGAGGAAAAAACAAAAAGGCCAGTGGGTCCTTTAGGACTTCCTGGATAAAACAAGGACAATCAGCAACTTAATTTAAACGGACGAGAAAGAAAACAGGAGATGAAAGTGACAAGTAGGGATGTCTACAGACGTGCCCTCTTGGCTGCTTCTCCACATCCGGGCACAGGCTTTTCGGTGTCTGACGCCTTCGTCTCGCACCTTCGGGGGCACCCAGGGAGGTGAGGTGGTGAGCTCAGACAGTGGCTGGAATTTATGGGGCCAATGCAGCCCCTCTTCCCACCGTCGTGGTAGGAAGGGGAAGCATGATGAATTTCCTCCTGGGTAAACATCTTCTCAGGAAGCATTTATCAAATGTCAACAGGGCCAGCAGAGGAGTCTGGGATCAGCCAGGCGGGGATCGGCTTCCCCCTCCTCTCGCAGGCACAGGCTGTGGGTTTTCTCCTGCGTATTCTCACCTTTCTGCTGTCTTGGGTCCCATCTCCTCTCAAGCAGCTGAGCGGAGGGACAGGAGGACATATCCTAAAACAACCCAGATTGTTTTTTGTTTTTGAATTATTGATTCATTTTATTTTTAAAAGTTATAGTATTACGTATAACAATCAAAACCGAAAACAACCTAAACATCTAACAACGGGGAAAGTTAAGTAAATTATAATATACGGTAGGATTCTTATGCAGCCATTAAAATATCTGTATTCAAAGTTGTTAGAACGTGACAAATACTTGTGTTATGAAGTGAAAATGGCAAGACAGAAAACTTCATCCACATGATGAGATCAAGTAGATATTTTTCAATACATAAAAACAGGGCCAGGAAAGATGGGTTAAAAAATTATTAGTAGGGCGACCAGGTGTGGTGGCTCGTGACTGTAATTTCAGCACTTTGACTGGCCAAGGCAGGCAGATCACCTGAGGCCAGGAGTTCGAGACCATCTTGGCCAATATGGTGAAACCCCGTCTCTACAAATGTATAAAAATTAGCCAGGCTTGGTGGTGGGTGCCTGTAATCCCAGCTACTTGGGAGACTGAGGCAAGAAAATTGCTTGAACCCGGAAGGCGGAGGTTACAGTGAGCCGAGATCGTGCCACTGCACTCCAGCCTGGGTGATAGAGCAAGATTCTGTCTCAAAAAAAAAAAAAAAAAAATATTCGTAGGGGTTCTCTTAGTGTGTAGGGTAGAATTATGGATAAGTGTTTCTCTTTATCTTTTATAATTTCTAAACTGCCTGTATTTGTACAGTAGACGTTATATTTTTCATAAGTTCATTCTCAGAGGAAGGGAGGGATCTTTTACTTTTGTTTCAAGATCCACATATCTAAAGAATTAATTAAAACAGCTTGTTTAGATAGTTACTACTCTGGGTGAAGAAAAAGCCACTGGTGGCCCAACCAGAAAGGAGAAGTAGTTGGCAGATCCTGGAGAGTTTCCAATGCGGTGTAGGGGTCATTTTGGATCTCTGCTTCTGCATCCCACCAAGGTTTGAATTGTCCCATTAACTGCCCACGTGGGCTCAGTCCTCCTGCCCTGGGAGCAGGCCCCAGGCTCAATAACAGGTCATCTTGTAGGCCTCCATTTCCAAAGCCAAGTTCCCTGGGGTAACTGCCTCTACACCCCACCCTTTTTTAATAAACAGGGTTTCTATGAAGCTGGGCGCCTGTAACATAGTTGATAGCCCAGATTCTTGCTGGAGAAAGCTGATAAGGAAATGCGTGGAAGAGCCACAAGCTCGCAAAGCCACTGTTCCTCCTGCACTGGGCACTGCTGGTTGTGGATGCCGTGGCGATCCGCCCTACTCTCAGGGGACCCATCACTCATACTTCACTCTCTAGGCTGGGGAAGCCTGGACAAGCAGGACCACTGATTCCAGGGTCTCTTGTGGATTTTCAGACTCCAGTCCCTACAATGCAGAGGAAAGAAGCCCTCCCTCACCATCCCTGCTGTTTCCTTACACCTCCAACAACCAGTCATCCTCTCATTCATGAGACACAGTATGAAGTTGTCCTTAAGCCAGAAGTATTTGAATTTCACCTCTGCCCCAGCACTTAGCAAATGGTCACAGAAGAAGTACTTAATCATGGTTAGTGAAGACAGTTCCTTTATTATTATTTCTATGCTTGTCTTTGGAGGAGAGTGGACTTTGGAAGGATGCAGAAAGCTGTCAAGCCTCTGGCCCTTCCATGCCATCCTGCAGAAACCCTCTTGTCCTTTTCACCGGCTGAGGGCTGCTGTCTCCCCAGACTTCTCTGTGGGTCCAAAGCACGCTCACTCAGTTGCTCTGTATTTCAATCTTGCCACCAAAAGGCATTGAGTATCCTTTATGCTGGCACGTAGGATAAGTGGAAGATGGAAAGAGGAATAAGAAAGGCAGCAGCTGGTGGGGTGCGGTGGCTCACGCCTCTAATCCCAGCACTTTGGGAGGCCGAGGTGGGCGGATCACCTGAGGTCAGGAGTTTGTGACCAGCCTAACCAATATGACGAAACCCCTTCTCTACTAAAAATACAAAAAATCAGCCAGATGTGGTGGTGGGCACCTGTAATCCCAGCTACTCGGGAGATGGAGGCAAGATAATTGCTTGAACCCAGGAGGCGGAGGTTGCAGTGAGCTGAGAACGAAACACCGCACTCCAGCCTGGGCGACAAGAGTGTAACTCCGTCTCAAAAAAAAAAGAAAGGCAGCAGCCTATGGCAGCTCATGGGGAGGGAAGGAGGGAATGCAGAAGCAACTGCAGCTAGATGGAACATAGGAAGAGTAGAGCAGAAAGCAGCATTCTTCAGGGGAAGGACAGGTCATTTCCAGCTGGGGGCTTGAAGAATGGCTCTGGAAAGGCTTCCTGGAGGAGGCGGAATTTGGGATGTGCTTTGAAGAAAGGGAAGGACTTCGGTGGATCATGTGGAGGTGGGAAGAACCTGCCTCAGCTGTGAGCTTATTGCCAAGGCAAAGGATACCACTTGAACCCAAGTACAGAAGACTCTTGGCCTCCAGGCTATCAGTTAATTGTGCAGACATTTCAAGCTTCCATTGCATTGTCAATAATAGTCATGGGCCATTTTTTGCATACATGATGTTGTTTGAATTTCACAAAAATTGAATGAGTCAGACACAGCACAAATTATTATGCTCACTTTCCAGATAAGCAAATTGTGGCCCAGGGAGGTGAAGGGGTTTGACTTCGTCCACGAAGGTGGCCAGTGGGAAGGAGGGCACCACACTCAGGTCTCTGGGCTCCAAGTCCAAAACACATCATGTGGCATAAGATTGATCCTCTTCTGTCTACTCCACCCATAGGCTGTTAAAGGTGGTCTTTGGAACCAGAGGAACTTCAAGCTGGTGCCTTGGCCTCAATTGATGTTCCATTCACAATTGCCAGGACTCTGCAATAGCATATTTAGAAATCCCCTGCTCCCATCTGATGGCTTCTAATCCATCCTTTCTAACCACATCTTCTACACAGAGTAAACTTTTTTTTTTTTTTTTTAGATAGATTCTCGCTCTATCGCCCAGGCTGGAGTGCAGTGGTGTGATCTCGGCTCACTGCAACCTCCGCCTCCTGGATTCAAGTGATTTCCCTGCCTCAGCCTCCCGAATAGTTGGGATTATAGGTGCCTGCCACCATGCCCGGCTATTTTCTATTTTTAGTAGAGAAGGAGTTTCACCATGTTGGCCAGGCTGGTCTCGAACTCATGACCTCAAGACATCCGCCTGCCTCAGCCTCCCAAAGTGCTGGGATTACAGTTGTGGGCCACTGCACCTGGCACACAGTAACCTTTCTAAAGCCTAGATCTGATCACCCATGCTCTTGCTTAAAAACCTTCAGTAGCTGCCCTGCCTCTTTTGGGTAGCGTTCCTTACCCAAACCTCTTTACCTGTTCTTCTAGGCCCTCCAGGATCCTTCCTGCCCTCTTGGCCCCCTTCCTCGCATGCCTTCCCTGTGCTTCCTGTGTGTGGGACACTGAGTATCTTTGCAGTTCTCAAAGTGTTCCAAGATGTCTTGTCATAGCTTTGTGCACGCATGGATTCTAGAGCCAGACTACCTGGGTTTAAAATTCATACCCACCACTTAAGTAGCTGTGAGACTGAGAATAAGATCCGTAGCATCACTGTGTCTCAGCTTTCTCATCTGTAAAATAGGGACAATACTAGGACCCAATTTGTGGTGTTATTGAACAGACTCATTGACTTCATATAACAAATCTAAGTCTGGTACATAGTAGGTGCTTAATAAATATTTTTGTGGCTGTTCCCTCTGCAAGACCAGCTCTCCCTGATCCTGTGAACTTAGGCAGGTTCTCTCAGGCTCCCTTCTGTGGTTGCAGCCTCCAGGAAGCCCACCCTAACTGCCTGAGGCAATTACCTCCCTCTCTCTGCCCTGCCTTCACAGAGACCTGCATGCCTCCTAGGCAGAAAACTTGTCATTTGTGAGAGCTGGGCCCTGTCTGAGTCCTTGTGATGCTTTTCACTCCTAGCCTGACCCTGACACATCATAGATCCTAAAGTGAAGCTGTGGAGGGGGTGAATGGCCTGTAGTGCTGCACGGAGGACCTCTTTGTGACACCTCTGTGTTGGGTGACTGATCACAGAGACTCCTTTACTCCTTCGTTTCCCAGAAATAAAATGGACAACTGGCCTCCTAGTCTGATGGGGTGTCCCAGACAAGGCAAGACCCTGGAAAGTGGGGCACGGTTTAGCAATGAGTCTTAGCCCAGATTATTAGCCTGTTGGCCAGAGCAGGTTCACGCCAGGACCCCTCACTTCAGGCTCCTTCCCAGGCCCAGGACCTCAAGTTGTATTTGACATGTCATGTTCTTTTGCTTAAAGACAGCCCTCCCAACTGTGCAAGCTTCGGGCCCCCTTCAGTCCTGATATGCCCCTGGAGTGAATGCCCCCATCCCCTGCCCTCATCAGCTTCCTTGTGCTGTTGGTTTCCCAGCCCTTTTCTCTCTTTGCCCTTCGTATCTGCCCCTGGGACTCTGAGTCGGGGAGGAGGACCAGGAGAGGCGGCCCCCGGGGCACTCTATCCTCTCCTGGCTTCCCCACGCTCCTGGGATGCCTGAAGAACAGCAGTGAGGAATTGCCTGGTGTCGCTAAATCTCATGCAGATCACCTCCCATCACCCACATCCCTGTTCCTCCCACAGGGTCTCTCTGGTCCTTAAAACCTCCCTCTTGCTTTTGGCTCTGAATAAGGCCCCATCTCTCCCCATACACTCTCTACCCCCTCTGGCTCTATTTGGTCCAGTCTCCTTGAATGAAGTTCCTTGGACTTTGGGCTTTCAAGTCTCCTCCTTCCAGGAAGTGGCCTCAGCTTCCATAAACTCTGACTATGGGCAACAGCTCCTGCCAGCCTGCAAGGCAGGCCTGTGGCTCAGAAGGCCAGGCTTGTCCCTTGATCAGGTCACTTGTGTGGGAGGAGGGCAGTGGGGTGGGGTAGGGCGGTGTTAGACACATTCAAACCATTTCCTTAGGGAGGAAATGTCATTTTCATAAATCTGCTATTTGAGGGCTACCTATATACACCCTTCGGGGTGCAATTCTCAACCCTGGCTGCACTTGGGAATCGCTTGTGGAGGTTTATAATATACAGATGCCTTGGTCCTATCCCAGAAATGCTGTTTTAATTGGTGTGGGGTGCAGCCCAGGTAGCAGGCATTTTTGAAGCTCCCCAGGCGATTCTAACGTGCAGCCAAGACTGGGAACTACTGCTTCAGGGAGCACAGCCTGTAAACTGAAGGCAGATAGAGGTCTTGGAGCAAAGTGGGTTCCAGTGTGAGTGCACGGCAGTGCTTGATTCCTTTGCCTCCCTGACTGGACTTGAAGAGACAGAGCTCTGCTGGACTCCTGTGCCTGTCCACTGGAGGGGACGCAGACCCAAAGCACCTCACGATGGGTCACCACCCTGGCTCAGCTCTCCCCCCGCCTGCCACCCAACACCCCTGGGAGGAGAGTTTTAGGGCAGAAACAGCAACTGTTAGGGAGCAGGGCCAAGTCTTCCTTCTGGCACACTCTAGGCCCAAGTCCGAGGTCTCGTTCTTGCCAGGCACCTGAGAACAGGGTTCGGGTTCATGTTCCAGCCAAGCCCCTGGCACTGCTCCCACACCTGCCCCTCCTCTTGCCTGTTTGGCTCAGTGAATTGCACCCCCTTGGCTGTTCTGCTTCCAAAAGTCACTCCCCCTGGACTCTGCCCTACTTCCTTCCAAATCCGGTCAGTCACCATGTTCTGTGCACGCGTCCACTGAACATGCTCTAAACCCGCCTTCCTCCCCAGTCCCACTGCCCAGGCCCTCTTTGGGCCTCCTTTCTTCTTCCATAGTGCAGTGGCCGCGCCTGCATGCGCTTCTGGGCTTCTCTGCTCTGTGATAGTCTCTCTATGCCACATCAATGTTCCTGTCCTACTGAGGTTCCTCCTCTCTCTCTCTCTCTCTCTCTCTGTGTGTGTGTGTATATATGTTTCTCCAAGTGATTCAAATCTGAAACTTCCTGGGGTTTCCCTCTGCCTGGCACAGGGGTTCTTAAAGTGTCTTGGGAAGGCCAGAAGTATCAGGATTACTTGGGAGCTTGTTAGAAATGCAAATTCCCAGGCCCCACGCAGACCCACTGAATCTGGGACTCTGAGGGTGCGCCCAGCAGCCTGTGTTCAAGCCCTCTAGGTGAGTCTGATGTGTGCGAGAGTTTGGAAATCACTGGGCTGGACAGTTCACGCCACATTCCCATGTGAATTGAAAGCTTCCCACACGCTGGTCCCAATTTGCCTGTTCTGTCCAATTCCTAACTGTCCCATCTCCCATATCCCTTCCTATGGGACGCTGCTGACATGGTTCCCAATCCTGGAAAGCTGTTTGCCACTTCAAGATCCAGCTCAAGCATCATTTGTTTTGATGGATCCCAAGATTCCTCCTGCAAGAACAATTTTCCTTCCTCCAGCCTCCACAGTATTATTTTTTTGCCTCTCTCTCTCACTCACTCTTTCTGTCTCTCTGAAGGGGTTTAGCCTTTAATAAGCAGGGCTTTGTTCAACTGTGACTACACATGAGAGTCACTCAAGGAACTTTGAATACTTATACCCAGGCTACACTCCGGAGCAATCAGACCAGAATTTCAGGAAGCCTGTCACTGTAAATTTCAAAAGTTCCCTTAGACAGGTTTAATGTGCCTCTGAGATTAAGACCCTCTCTTCTAAAGTGACCAGAGGGAAAATCATGATGGGAAGAGATAGGAATTTAAAGTTAGGAGACACAGGTTCTGCTCAGGGCTGTGTCCCAAATGACCATCTAATCTGGGGCAAATCACTTCTCTTCTCTTGGCCTCTCTTTCCCAAACTGCAAAATGGGGCATTGTTTTAGATCAGTGGCTCTCAAAGCCAGCCAATGCCTGGATGTCAGTCCTACAGATTCCCATGTAATCTGTCTGGGAGCAGCCTGGATTCTAACTTGCAGCCAGGGGTGAGAGCCACTCTCTCAGATCTTATCTAAGGGCCATGCAATTGTGTACAATGGTTTACTTTGGAGAGCAAGGGTGTCTGTCTCTTCAAATACTTGGACTTCTTTGCCCCAGCATCTATTAATCTTTCCTGCTCCTAAATAAAACGTCAGACCTGGTGTCAGTGATGCTGAGGCGTGCGAAGTTTCTTATCTGATAGCATAAGAGCCAGGGATATTGTGAGCCTACCACAGGCAGCCTGGTTGGGTGTGTTTGGCCAGGGTGGCAGGAGGCGGATTAAGGATCAGATGAAAATGCTCACCAGAGGCGTGGCAGGGGGTCACTGGGAGGGCTACTTCTGAGCTCCGAACACCAGCACGGGTGGGGGATGGGTTTTCCTTCGAGGCTGGGTCAGGCAGGGTCTTATGTAAAGGGCAGATGTAAAAAGAGACCTTGTAAAGTAGAAGAAGATGGAATGCATCCAGGGAAGTTAAGTTCTGAAACTAGGTAAGTCAGTCTGCAGCCCGGGGTGGGCAGGATGACCCAGCAGCGGCGAGGGGCCAGGGACAGGGGCAGAGGAAACAGCTGCTTATTTAAGGGGTGGGGGTGGGGAAGGGAAGTAGAATGCTTACAGAAGCATTCTCTCTGATGAAGGTGTTACTGATCCCTGGAGACACCCAACAGCCATCTACAACAGGCTTCTCTGTTTATCTGCACATCACACCATCCCGTTTCCCTAGAAATCGGAGCCCAGAGCAGAGACCTTCCACCTCAGATCCAGGAGAGTGGAAAAGACCCTCCCCCAAACCATCATCCTCCCTTAACCCCCCAACGCCCCCAGCCCCCAGCACGCGAGTAACTCTTTTCTTCCTCTGTGCTATGCCCTGCTGCTGCCGCCTGCCCCGTAAGGATTTCTTCCCCTAAAGATGGGCTGGTTTCTAAGGCCAACTGCCCCTGGAGGAGGAAGGGGGCTGTGTTTTGCAGTGAGAGGTGATGTTGGCTTAGAGAGGCCCCAGTTGTTTTGCAGATGGGAAAACAGTCCTGGGGGTGCGGTGTCTGGCCCAGGCCAGCTCAGGGCGCCAGGACAGAGGTCAAGCCGTCTGTCTGGAGCTTGGAGCACTAGACCATGCTTCCTGATGACTTTCCAGTCTAAGCCATTGAGGAAGAAAAAGCAGACGGAAAGGAGCTTTGTTTTGACTTCTTGACACTGGCAGGGACCGGTTCTCCCTGCTGGGAAGATGAGAAGGTCACAGGGCCGTGGGTGTGATGTGTTTTCACCCCACACTCCCACCCTGTGAGGTGTCTGGTGAAGCCTGGGAGAAGGTAGTTTTCCAAGGGTAAGTCTCCTGGGTTTGCTCCAGGCAAATAAAGTTTTTGAACTTGAATGTTGGTCAAATAAAGCTTTGTGGTCCCAAGGAGGGAGAGAAGTTTCAAAAGCCACCCACCTGGAAGGCTCGTCACGGCTTTGGAGGCATCAGATCCCCTTTGCAAGGCCATTTTTTTGGTTGCCTTTGAGGTCAATGAATCAGAACAGTCTGAATTCCATTTGCCCTGGCACAGGCTAGGCGGGGGCAAAGGGTCATGTGAGGAAGAACAGGCACGAACGAGGCGGGACCTGGCGCTGCACCTGAGGTTGGGTTTCATGTGGCCCCAGCACACCGTGCAAATGGAAAGAGGAAGGGGTGTGTTTTCAGACCCTCAAATTGTAAAGTAGTCAGAGAATCACAACGTTGGAAGGGACCTTAGATTAATTTAGTATCTATTCCACTCAGATGACCCAACCTGCTGGCTTTACAGACAAGGAGACCAAGGCCCCGGGATGTGTGGTGATGGGTTCACCGTCCTCCAGGGAGTGGAGACAGGCCTAGGATGAACTCGCCGATGCTCAGCCCCGGGCACTTTCTTTGGGTCCCTGGCTGCTTCCAGTCTTGCAACAGGACTCTGTGCCCTTTGGTTTTGCTCTTAATATCCCTGACCTCTGGAGAGCCAGCCCCAGCTCTGTGATTTTTGGCAAATCTGTTAACCACGATGTCCCTCAATCCAACCCAGCTGGGAAGCCAGGCAGGACGCACGGCTCCTGGGAAGCCAGCTAATGGCACCCTCTGGCCCTTCTCTGCCAAAAGCCCCACAGCTGGGAAACAACTGGCTGGGGAGAGTTTGAGGCGGCTTGGCAATACCCCAACAGAGGCTTGGCCAGTGCATACCCCACTCCCCCTACCCAAGAAAGCCCCCAAATAGGAGGACTCTAAAGAAGAAACATCCTAAATGATGAGCCTGCACAGGAGATTTTCACTGGTTCCTTCCCACACCAATTCATAGGATTGGTTTTCAGGAAAAAAAAAAAAAAAAAAGTAGGAAAAGGATTGTTATGAGGCCAGACCTGGTGATTGCAACAGGAGAGAATGAACCAAAAACAATTGCCAATGGCATCAAGTAAGGCTGCCCATAGAAACTCACCGAAGAACCCATAGTCTAACATGTTATGACTTTCTTTATTTCCCCCAGAGAATTTTGGAGTGGCGCACCCCTAGGGACTATTCTTTCCCTTAATAAAAGAGGGAAAATGTAGATTCGGAGTAGGGAGGCTGTTGTCTTGGGTCAAGCAGCAGGGAGGTGTGGGTGGGGTCAAGAGAAACTCTGGCCGGGTGCGGCGGCTCACACCTGTAATCCCAGCACTTTGAGAGGCCGAGGCAGGTGGATTACTTGAGGTCAGGAGTTTGAGACTAGCCTGGCAAACATGGCAAAACCCTGTCTCTACTAAAAATACAAAATTAGCTGGGCATGGTGGCGGGTGCCTGTATTCCCGGCTACTCAGGAGGCTGAGGCAGGAGAATCGTTTGAACCAGGGAGGTGGAAGTTGCAGTGAGCCAAGATTGTGCCACTGCATTCCAGCTTGGGTGACAAAATGAGACTCTGTCTCAACAACAACAAAAAATAAGACAAAAAAGAGAAACTCCAAGTCCATCCCTCCTGTCTGGGGCTCAGCTGTGCCACGTAGGCTGTTTGCATAGGCGAAGATCAAGGCTGCATGTCTGTGTTGCCCAAGCAGCCTCTGATGGCAGCCTGCCAGGTGAAAGCATTGGCCAGACCCTTGGCTTGATACTGGGCTAGTAATGATCCTCTGTGGTTGACGGAGCATATTACCTTTTGAGCTCCAGTGGGGAGGTGAGCAGAAGGCACCAGTCCTGAGATGTGGTACAATTCTAAGTCTCTCCAAGAGTCACCTGAAGTGAAGTGCACAAGGAGGAGAGAGCTCTGCCACCCGAGGCTCCCTTTGACATCCTGGAGACACCTCTTTTCAATGATGGAGCTCAGGCAGCTGGTGGGCAGGCTCAGGCAGAGCACCTGGGACTTATCAGGTGCATTGGGATGAGACTCATGCCCAAGAGAGGCTTGGAAGCTGACTGGACAGAAAAGGTTCAGAAAGAGTGTGGTGAATACGTAGAGGTGATGGGTCACTCTGGCAGGTTGTCAGCCTGAAACAGGTCCCAGCTGTGGAGGGGAAGGGCTGCAGGTACAAGAAGGTATAGGCAGCTAGCGCTTCCTCTGCCCCACCCAGCAAGGGACCAATGTTGTCAGGGTCACAGAGCTCAGAGGTTAAGAATACAGGCTTTGCAGTCAGACAGGAGGTACTGACTCAACCTCTTTCTGGCAGTGTGAACATGGACAAGGTTATTTAACTCCTCTGAGCCTTGGTTTCCTCATTAACTGGGCGGAGATTAAAGTACCTAACTCACAGGTCATGGTGAGAATTCAATACAACAACATATATCACATATTAATCATAGTGCCTGGCATTCAACATAATATTGTTATTATTATTACTTTTTTTTCTTTCAGGGATTATTTTCAGACCTCATGAAGCTGCTGGCTTATAGAACAGGAGTCTTTCTGTTAGCAGCCAGGAGAGATACAAGGGGGGAGGACAGATTCTGCAGCTCCATTTCGTGGGCCATCACCTGTCTTTGTCTGTTTTATTTCAGTATGGTACGTGGGAGCAATAAGGCAAGGAAACCTCAAGGGTGGCCCTTGGTTACACAAAGTCTTATAAATGCTTTCAAAGCACAGAGGCTTCCTCCTTCTCAGGATGTGGGCTGGAGATGAGGTCCCCCGTTCCCTGCTCTTGCTCAGGCCATTTTTACCAAGGTTCCCTCTCACACAGGCCCCTCAGAGCTGGCCTCATGGTGTGGGAAGGGGCCCAGACAGCTAAAGTCAGATCTGGCCAGGCAAAGCCTTGAGGTCCCAGAAGGCCCTGCCTAGAGCCAGGTGTCCTCACAGTGAGGCCTTGGGCTTACAGACCTGAGTACTTCCCATGGGAGATACCTGGTCCCAGAGGTAACTCTTGATAGGGGCCTATGGATTCTCCCTCTGGCTTTGAGCTGTGTTGCACGCATAGGTGCTGATTTACATGGGGATTAGGAAAATGCTACACTTTGAGGTAGCCGTAGGGAGGGGCTAGACATCTTCATCACCTCTGAAGGTGGCTCAAGAATCAGAATAAGGCTTTGAACAGTATTTCCACAGGTCAAGGGGCAACTCTCTTCCTTCCAATCCCCCCCCAGTCCAGATCTTGGTTTCACCTCAAAATAAATGCTGAACAAAGATTTCAAGAAGAATTGAAGGGAAGGGAGCAAATTATGGATCTTCCTGGGGCAATTGTAGGTCTCAGTCTGAACCTGACTCAATATGAGTCCTTAAAACAAACTATGGCAGAGACTACTAGCAGCCAAGGCCATCTTGTTCTCGTCTTCCTTGTCATCCATACAAAATATATTTCCCATACTCCCTTGCAGCTAGGCATGGTCATGTGACTGAGTGATAGCCAATGGAACATGAGTAGGGGTGATAGGCACCACCTCCAGGCCCGGTTCATCAAAACATCTCAGGTTCACTCCTATGTGTTCTTTACTGTCTTAGGCAAATAAGGATAATGCACAGGGTACCCTTGAAAGCCATGCATTATAATGACAGTGTTCATCCAGCCTTGATTCCTGTGGAGCTGAGTGGAGGACAGCCCCTGGGCTGGCTCATTCACCAGCTCAAAAATGATACAGGACTAAGAAGTAAAGATCCATTGGATTGTTATGAATTTTGGGGTCTGTTTGCTACAGCTGTGCCCTTATACTAACCCATATAGGATCACACCTTTGTTTGAGCTAGAGAGACTGCCCCAGTCCTGTCCTGTATAAGTCTATAGAGTCTCTTCTATTTTTTTTTTTTTTTTTTGAGATAGAGTCTCACACTGTTGCCCAGGTTGGAGTGCAGTGGCGTGATCTTGGCTCACTGCGACATCCACCTCCTAGGTTTAAGTGATTCTCTTGCCTCAGCCTCCCAAGTAGCTGGGATTACAGGTACCTGCCACCAAGCCTAACTAATTTTTGTATTTTTAGTAGAGATGGGGATTTCACCATTTTGGCCAGGCTAGTCTCGAACTCCTGACCTCAAGTGATCCACCCACCTCAGCCTTCCAAAGTGCTGGGATTACAGGCATGAGCCACTGCACCCGGCTCTATTCTAATTATTTGCAGTAATTACATTCTATTTATAAAGTGGCTATGAGCATTGAATTAGCAAAACTCTAGGCTCCCCTAGAGCCATTGCTTCTAGGGGAAATACAGGCTTCAGTTTCTGTGAGCCACTAGTCACAACATTTTTGTGAATGATCAATATACAAACTTGTTTTGTGGGTGTTTCTGCTTAAATACACCATATTTAAATACACTGGTGGTTCACAATGAACTCATAGCCAACAGCATTATAACTCTGCCTGAATGAAACTTATCTAACACACAAATGATTTGCTCCCTAAGGCACGTCGCAGCCTTCTTGCACTTAAAACGCTAGATACCACATCAGCAATCTGCTTGGGGACAATTTTAAACAGTTACATCACCAAGAAAAGCATAAAAATGCAAAAAACATGTCATTAAATGGACTGCAAAAAGGACATTTGTTTACAGCATGATAGACAAAACAAGAAGGCAGGGCATCACCTTGCTTGACCTCAGCTGGGAATGCATGCATCGTGGGCCTCAAATATTTCACCTGTTTGTGCATGTCCAGGAATTACCTTGAAAGGGCCATTGAGGTAGGAGACGGAACTTGACTCTGGAGGTGGGGCTTGGACACTGGAGCAAATTGAGGACTAGCTAAAACAGGTTACGGGCAGAAGCATCTCCTCATGAGATACACCGGCCAGTGCTCCCTGTCAGTTTACCATTGCCATGGTGACACCCAAAAGTTACTGCCCCTTAGCATGGCAACCCAGGATTGGCCACTCTCATTCTAGAATTGTCTACGTAAACTGCCCCTTAATTTGCATGTAGTTAAAGGTGGGTATAAATATAAGTGCAGAACTGCCTCTGAGCTGATACTCTGGGCACATAGCATATAGAGTATTCTTGTTCCACAAAAAGCAGTACCTCTGCTGCTGCTGTACACTCTGCTACTTCAGAGTCGCTGCCTAACACTGCGGGTTCACCCTTGAATTCTTCCTGGATGAAGCCAAGAACCCTCCTGGGCTAAGTCTCAATTTTGGGGCTTGCCTGTCCTGCATCTCCATGAGTACGGACTTTGGGGTTATAAACAGGTGCATTTGCAAATGTGGAATCCACAAGTGATGAAGATAGACTATCACTGGGTACCACCGGAATCCTCTGACCTGATAACTTCATATGCAAATCCTGGCTGGTAAGGAGGATTGGGAGCAGGTGGATTGCCGGAAGTCTTAGGCTAGTACTAGGAGTATGGGGAGGGGTGTAGATACCTGTGTGTGGCTCCCAGTAGGTCAGTACCTGCTGTCTCTACTAGTACTGCTCATTCAAGAACACCTTTGGCTGAAGATGGCACCAGGGTCTGGCCATCAGGCTGCAATTAATTGAATGGAGACTGGCAGGATCCAGGATAAGCAAGCTCTTGGAGGCTGCTTTTTAAGACAGGACCAACTCATGAGATGATTTTTAGTCACATGAATGCACCATGTTCTCTCTTACTTCCAGGCTTTGCACATATTGTTCTCTCTGTGTTGAACTCCATACCCTTTCTCTTATTTTTCTTCTTCCCATCATATTGCCTGCTTTCCACCCATCACATCTTGGTCAGTTCTTCCACATTTAGATTCCGAGTTTGGATTAAGTGGTCCAGCTCTATGCCGTTTAGTATCCAATATTTCCTCCAGTTCATGGTAGTATGTACTTTTCTCTCTCCCTAACTGAACTTTAAACTCTATATGGGCAGGAAATGTATCTATTATTGTATCCCAAATAAAATTGCCTTAAATAAGGATGATGGGTGCTGACTCTTGGAAATAAATGTTTTAGAGAGTAAGTCTTAACATTGTTTTAATTCAGTAGCTTGGGGATGTAACCAATGACCCAGTCTCCTTTGCTGTCTCTGCTCCGCCTTCTGTGTGTCGGCTTTACCCTAAGACAGGCTCCTACTTTGGTTACACGTTGTCTGCTAAGAGTCTCCAGGATACTTGCTTTGCTGTTCCATGTGCTGAGAAAGAAAGAGAGCTGATTGTTCCTCCTCTAACCATCAAACAAAAGTCCTGGGCTTTTGTCTGGCTGCATGATCTGAAGTCATGTGCCTACCTTTGAACTGTAGAAAGAGGAAATGGATTACGCATTAATCTAAATGATTAATTTAAATCCTGGAGCTAGGATGGGATCAATTGTATGAGACTGGCATAGCTGCTCTGAAGGAGGGGAAAGAGGGGATGGGTCTTGGGGAAGGCAACCATAGTGTCTTGTAGAGTGAGAGTGGCAGGAGGAAGGGCTGGTGGCAAGGAAGGCCCCCTGAGAGAGCAAGTCCTAGACAGGGATCCTAAGCAGGTTATTAGAGAAGGGTCTCAGATTCACATGGACCAAGAGTGGAACCATTTACTTCTTACTGAAGTAGAAGAATTTGCAGCAAAGCAGGCACTACTTTTAGGATGGGGGTCGAAGCAGAGCTAGAACACAACTATCAAGGGGACCATAGCAATGCGAGATGAGGCTGCAGAGTTGGGGAGGGGCCAGATGATGCAGAATTTTGGAGGCCATTTTAAAATTGGGGGAATTAAACATGAGCATTGAAGAAGCTTCAACTTTTGCACTGAGTTGAAGGAATGTTGCTCATCTGTCAAAAACTATTGTTAACAACAACACACACATGCACACATGCACATACACATGCATACACACACATACACATACACACATACACACACACACAAATACGGCAGCTGCTCATATGTGTCTACAGACTGATTGCCAGATCTTTGCCTCTTCAAGAGAAGTGATTGTTTAAGACCAGGCTTTTCAAACTGGGGTACATGGTCCCCTTTTGGAGTGGTGGCCCAAGGAAGTACATTAAACCACAGGATAAACTTGGCATATCTTCATGGGATATGTTTACTTAGTGGTAAGTAATTTGAAATATTTGGATAGTAAAACAAAGATAGAAAGATTCATTATGAAGTTGTAGGATGTAAATTCTGCATGCTTTTTTTTTTTTTGACAGTGTCTCGTGTCTCACTTTGTCACCCAGGCTGGAGTGCAGTGGCACAATCTCGGCTCAATGCAACCTCCGCCTCCCTGGTTCAAGTGATTCTCATGTCTCAGCCTCTTGAGTAGCTGGGACTACAGGCGTGCACCACCACATCCGGCTAATTTTTTGTATTTTTAGTAGAGACAGGGTCTCACCATGTTGGCCAGGCTGGTCTCGAACTCCTGACCTCAGGTGATCCACCCACCTTGGCCTCCCAAAGTGCCTGGATTACAGGCGTGAGCCGCTGCGCCCGGCCTCTGCATGCATTTTTAAGCTCAACGTTAAGCTTTAGGTAATATTTGAGTTTGGGGGTAGGTGAGAGGGAGGCTGGGGTGAGTGTATAGAATACGCAGGACTCTTTCTGGCATGTATCTGGGGGGTCTGATTTCATTTTTTTCTGCCACTTGGGGTTCGTTAGGGGAAAACAAAAACCACTGGCTCCCATGGGCAGAGCTGCAGAGGACTGAGCTTCAGGGCTGGGCACTAACACCACTCTTTTATGACACTACGATGCCACAGCTCCAGGTTAGGGGGCGAGGTCCCTCCTCCTTTCACCACGTGAAGGTGAATAAGATCCTCAGGGACTTTGGGCAGCTAATAATGGCCCTTGGATCTATTCAAGACAGAAGCATCTGCATTCGGTGAAAACTGTGCTTCAGCTAGTTCTCTTACAGTGAGGTAGGTGCTAGAGCCTGCCCAGTGTCAAACACATGCCATCTGAAATCCTGGCGATGACCCAAAAGAAGGGTGGGGATGGGGCCTGGGTACCTCCTCCACATCCTGCCTGTCACTAGCTTCTGTGCAGGAAAGGTTATGTTTGTTTGAGGTCATTGCCTTTTCTTTTCTTTCTCTCCCTTTTCTTTTTTATAAATCTCCGTTCTTGGCATCTTTCTCCCCCTTACCAGTACACTTTCTGTTCTCTGCATTTCTTCTGGACAATGAGTGCCAAGCTTTTAATTGTTGTGCTTTTTCTCCGAGTGGCCACTCAAATCAGGAGGGAGGTGTCTACTTGGTTATTCAATGAGTTTTTGTCCCTGAGGGCTATAAGGAGGTGAAAAGATTTGGAATTCTTTTTCTTTTTTTATGAAGAACTTTCTCTGTTCTTGGATGGCTAGTTCTTCAATGATCAAGCCCTGGGGGCGATTAACCTCTTGATATCTGTGAGTGTTTGAAACTTCCCGCATGTGCCTCAGCAACGGCCTCCCCTGGTGTGTGTTTCGAAATTCTGCAGGGTGGCCTCTTTCCTACAAAGTGGGACCTGTTCTGTATGGACCTGAGAGAGGAAGGAAATGTCAGACAGGTGGAGTTACGGGAATTACACAGAGGAAACAGTCAAAATGTCACTCTATAACTAATTCAAGTGTAATAGAAATTTAATAATGTACGGTGAGCCATTCTGCATTTATGTACCGTCTTTCATCTGACCATGGAAAATATTCATCTTTTCAGGTCCCTGGTCTGCTTTATGCTCACAGTCTTGCCTATGTTTTGTTGTGTTTTGTTTTTCCTAGTCCCTAAGGCAAAGAAAGAGTAACTGACTTATTCAAGTTTGTACAATAGCTCCTCAGATTTGAGAGAAGCTGGTGTTGGTGTTATTTTCAGGCCCTTGGGACAGGAGAAAGGGTTGGAAAACAAAGATCACTTTTCTCTGGCCAAATGGAGTCACCCAATGAAGTACCTTCCTGATGGGCCAGCTACTTCAGGTGAGCACATCGATTTAGTTCAACAATATGAGGACAAAACAAAAAAACACCAATGTGACCTGTGCTTTTCACGTGTTTCTGGTGAGAGGCAGGGTGTGGCATGGCCTTTCGCCCCCTGGATCTCTGACTGTCAGCTTAGGAATTTTTCTGGTTTATTTTGCGAATGCTGCTGGACACTTGCAGGACCTATTTCAGGGGTCTAAGGCAGGTCCTTGAAGGTAATGGTGTCAGAGTTTGGGGATAACATGAAAATGCCAGCAACACTCAGGAAGACAGGTCGGGGTGTATTCCATTTGGTGATCCGTATTCTTCCCAATCCCAATTCAACTTTGTCCGTGGAATAAATGAAATGCTTCTGGAAGCTAAATTTCTATCACTTATGGATCTCACTTGAAAAGGCTTATGGAGATCACTTGATCTCTCTATGAATGCCTATTTATTTATAATTTACATCTAATCTATTTCCACAAGAGATGTTAGGAATCTTATAACAAATGTTTTAAGTGAAAACCAAAGATCAAAAACAACAGAAAAAGAGAAGGGAAAATGTACTTCAACTGGTAACGAATATAGCCACTATGATTGAGTAGGGGCTTTAACCCTAAACCTACAGCAAAAGACCCATATGGAGGGAAAGCAAACCCACCAAGTTACGTCATGCATTTTTTCTGGTAGAAAGAAAGAGATGAGAAAACTTGTCTAGTACTGTATTGATTTCTGAAATAAATTTATATTAAAGACCTAAATACAAAGCACATGGAAAAAAACACAATGTATTTTTCGCAGCACTTTTGCAACAGATGTCACTGTGTGTGTGCGTACATGCGTGTGTGTGTGTGTGTGTGTGTGTAGGATGTGGGTGGGGGGCAATTGTGACATTTCATCACTCTCAGGAAGTCTCTTCTATCCTCCCTCTGCCTTTGAGGATAAGGGGGTTTAGGGTGGGTTGGGTGCAGGCAGGCAGGTGTCTTCATTACAGTGTTTGGTTGCAGGCAATAAAAACTGTGTCTGGCCAACTCGAGCAGAAGGGGAAGCCTTTCAGAGGATGGAGTAGGAGAACCATTGTTCTCCTACATGGTGTTAACCATGTTCACCTTGGTTAACACCCAGCATCCAGGCAGCAGGTCTTGGTGGACAGTCCCCTGCAGCTCTTCCTTCTGGTCTCACTCAGTCCAAGACAAAATCCCAGAAGAAGTCGAGGCAGCAAAGCTTAGGTCACATGGCAGCTCCTTGGAGAGGGGATATTGAGGAACTGGGACTGCACACAATAAGGAGAGAGAAGTCCCCTAAAAGAGACTGGAGTGGTGTTATGAAAAGAAGGACTTAGTTCCAGCAGGGTACTCTAACTCCAGCCCAAGATGGTTTTGCTTAAAGAAATTCTGTGATTCAAAAGTAAAGCTGCTTTTCATAGTATTCTATTATCTGAGCTATCCTAGTGATATTTTCATGCTTAACTGACCTGATGATTGTCCAGTGATCAACCTGAGAGCTTGCAGAACATGCACGTTTTGTCATCAGGGAAGGGGCCCATTGGGCTGCCTTGTTCTTGGGCCTGCTGTGACAAATGACCACAAACAAGGTGGCTTAAAATAGCAGACATGCAGCTGGGGGTGGTGCCTCATGTCTGTAATCCCAGCACTTTGGGAGGCTGAGGCAGGCGGATCAAGAGGTCAAGAGATCGAGGTCATCTGGCCAACACGGTGAAACCCTGTCTCTACTAAAAATACAAAAATTAGCTGGGTGTGGTGGTACACACCTGTGGTCGCAGCTACTTGGGAGGCTGAGGCAGGAGAATCGCTTGAACCAAGGAGTCGGAGGTTGCAGTGAGCTGAGATCACGCCACTGCACTCCAGCCTGGTGACACAGCGAAACTCCGTCTCAAAAAAAAAAAAAAACAACAACAAACAAACAAACAAAAAACACAGCAGACATGCACTCTTACGGTTCCGGAAGCCAGAAACCCAGGTGTCCACAGCCCATACTCCCTCAGAAGGCTCGAGGGCAGAATCCTTCCCTCCCTCTTCTTAGCTGCCCCTGGAAACCAGCAATCCTTGGCTTGCCCCCGTACCTTTCCGGTTTCTGCCTCCCTTGTAAACACGGCTTCTTCCTTGAGTGTCTGTGACTTCACACAGCACTTCCTTCTCTGTGTGTTTTTCTTCTTTCCTAAGGACATTAGATTTAGGGCCCACTTCAATCCAGTATGACTTCATCTTAAATTATATTTTAATTACATTTACAAATACCCTATTTCCAAATAAGTTCACATTGTAAGATTTTGGATGGACATGCTGGTTGAATGATGCTATTCAACATACAGGCAGAGAATGGAGTTTGCTCTTCTAGTGGTTGAGGAAGTCAGGTTTAGATACAAAAAAAATGGATCTGATCTGAAATCCATCAAGAAGGAAGGTTTCTTCACTGAAAGTTAACAGGGACTTCTTTTGGTCTGACTCAAAAAATTTTAAATGTGCTTGGATTTTAAAATTGGAAAAAAAGGATATTGTAAGATTCTTAGAGGCCAGGCACGGTGGCTCATTCCTGTAATCCCAGCCCTTTGGGAGACTGAGGCAGGTGGAGCATTTGAGGTCAGGAGTTCAAGATGAGCCTGATCAACATGGTGAAACCCCGTCTCTACTAAAAATACAAAAATTAGCTGGGTGTGGTGGCACGCACCTGGAATCCAGCTACTTGGGAGGCTGAGGCAGGAGAATTGCTTGAACCCGGGAGACGGAGGTTGCAGTGAGCCAAGATTGTGCCATTGCACTCCAGCCTGGGTGACCAGGGAAAACTCTGTCTCAAAAACAAACAAACAAACAATTCTTAGACTAGACCCCAAGTCATCAAGACAGTTTTTAGGGAGTCCAACATGGAGTCAGTTTAAGTTGCTTTGTCATGAGAGAAGAAACGATGTTTCTCTTTGCACGAGTTAATGCGTTGGAGCAGGATTGTCCTAGACCTTAAGTGCCCGATTTGTCTTAGTTGGTCTGCTGTCCCCTTGGCTTCAGGCCTATTTTTGTTTTTGTTCTGCCCCTTCTCACCTTCCTTTGCTCAAATTTAGAGCTGACCATCCCTTGAGTTACTTTAAGAGAAGAAGGGAAGGGGTCTGGTCTCTGTGATTCAGAAAAAGAACAGAAACTCAGAAACGAGGTGTGCGTGTCCCTCTCAGCTTTTCCTCTCACTCTGGGGTAAGTCACAGAGATGTGGTTCCCATGGCCACCCTGAGGCATGACCATGGAGACTTCGCTGGGTGTCAACTCAGCTCTTTTTTCTACTCTCATGTAACACAGCAGTCATATGGAGAAATGCAACATGGCTTTTTATTTTTCTTGATGCAGGTCTGGCCTGTGGGATTAGGGCATGGGATTTTGAGCAGTGAGGCTGGGATGGTGGGACAAGGGCCAGATGATCAGCGTCGGTGAATGCCATGCTAAAGGTGGGCTTTACCTAGGAGGCCTCTCTTTCTCAAACTGTGGTGTCAGACCACCTACATGCGAATCCCCTGTGGATACATGTTGATAATGTAGATTTCTGAGCTCCACCCCAGACCTCCTAAACCGGAATTCAGGGAGTGGCTCATACATTTGCATTTTTTGCAAGCACCCCAGGAAATTCTTGTGCGAACTAACATTTGAGAACTACTACTACAGGCAATGTGAGCTTGGCAGGTGGTAGCAGCCTTGTGTCTCAGCAAGAATGTTTGATATTGGAGGAGGTGAACAAAGCTAGGAGGCTGTTTAATAATCCAGCATTTTAACAAAACACTGAATATTATGCTCACTCTGTGCCAAACACTATTTTAGTTGCCTTAGAAATACTAACTTATTTAATTCCCATATGTACCCCAGGAATAAGTTCTATTATCTCCACCCTCTGGATGAGGAAACTGAAGCACAGACACTTGCTAAGATGAAAGAGGTAGTGACCCACTGGAGGAGGGACTTGAGGAAGAGGACACCAAGTGTGACCAAGAGAGTGTTGGAACCATGAACCAGAACCTGAAGGTGGAAGGCGTCCTGGTGCTTCTGTACCTGTGTTACCAGTATCTTCCCTTGTCTGCTGTGAGCTTTCTCAAGCTAGGGATGCTGGAATCACTCACTCATACCTTCCAAAATGCAGCACATGGCAGACTGCACAAGCACCAGACTCAAAACTGGGGGGTCAAAGGTCCTAGAATCAGCTCTGTCAATAACTTGCTGTGTGGTAAGTTCCTGAGTATCACTTTCTCCATCAGTAAAGTGAGGGTGTTGGATACGTGATGTTTCTCCCACTGTAAAATGGGCAAAAGGCCACAGGGTTGCACAACTCCAGGATGGGGGTGGATGAGCATCCACTTGGCTCTCCCAAAGATGATGTGAACAGCAGAACTTGGGCTTGTACAAGATGGGGTTATGGAAGAGGAGGACGGGCTGCAGGGGTACCTGCCAGAGACTGAATGAGTTAATATAGGTGAAGTGTTTAGACTATGCCTGGGACTTGCACGTGTTGGTTATTCTTGTTATTAGTATCTCTAGATTTCTTTCAGTTTGAACACCCAGTGTCAGAGATCCTTTGATTCCCTCCTCCCCCGAGACAGGAATAGTGGATTAGAACCTGAAGGATAAAAATAGTCTATAGGGAGACAATTTTCTCTCTTCGGCAGTTTGTTCCTCCTACTCAGTTACCTCTACTCAATTCCTTTGGCCCTGTTTCTTGCATCTTCTTCACTGGAAATTCCTACCTCCAGGTAAGTGAGGAAAGCACAGGCCTTGGTAGAGGCTGACATGCCCAGCACCGTTTCTGCTGGGCTGGCCCTGCCTCTGTGGATGGTTAAAGTCAAACGTGGACAATACGTTTTCTCCATGGAGGCTGCTTTGCCTAATGGTAAACACCATGGCTGGGGTATCTATGCAGTGTTGCGAGAAGCCTGGAGAAATGGAGATGGGTGTTCTCAAGCCACCTCTGTATAATGATTTTCTTTTTAAAAATCTAGACTAAAGAAAATATCTTCTGCTGTTCCTAAACAATATTAATCAGGCAAAGACACTTTGATCCATTTTTCTGAGCACACTTAAACCTGGAAATGTTGTCTTCTGAGAAATTTCAAGGAAATCAGTTTCTTATTTTGTATTCATTCAACCAATTTTAATTAAGTGTTTATTTACTACACATGGAGAAATGTTAACATGTCAATGACTCTGTATACTATTTATATAGACCTGAGGTAAGACCGGTTTTGCAATCCTCTACAACACACTCACTTGGCTGCCTCAGTGAGCCTCGGTTTTCCAGTCTACCTAACAGGGATGTTCTGGGGATCAAACGTTTTATTAGACATCATGGAAATCACATGTAAGTGGGAGATGTCAGCACTAGGAACGTGCTGTTAGGGCAAAAGCCTTAGCTCTGGGGATAATCTCACAATTCTTCCTAGTTAATGACACATTTAGGTGACTTCTCTCAGGACAGGTGACAGGAGAGAGCCTGTGTCATTGCAGTGAGAAAGCTGCCTTGGTCTGTCTTTTAGGCCACTTGCTTTGCCACTAGACTTGCCTTAAAACCCTTTGGGGAGTGGGGACCCCTCCAACTTCCCATACAATTTTCCCAAGTCAATAATCCTCCAAGGCCATTGACTTCCAAAGTTTTTCACCAACAATGAATGCTCCCCCAATCATGTAAGAAAATATTCACTTCTGTATCAATGAATATTTTCTTATATGACACCATCATAAGACACCTGCCGGTCTGCAGGAAAACATCCTTCTTCCCACTCCCTCAGTGATGGACTCCTGCAAAGCTGGCCTGAAAGGAAAGAGCTGTGAAGGGAGGTAACCTAATATAACATTTCTCAGTAAACCTATTTGATTCCTGTTGGGCATGGGCTTAAATAATTGGACCAGTCAGTGGAAGAATGGAGGGCTGAGGTAAGAATTCTTTCTTGGGCTATTTGCCAAGTCAGAGCTGAGAGGCATGAGGATGGTCAATGTCCTTCTTGGGTTGCTCTGCTCCTGAGCCACGTCCTTGGTTAGCCCATAAGGTCTTGAGTTTTGAAAGGCACCAGTGTGACAGGGCCCCATTCACAAGTCTCTAGGCCACTCTACGAGTTCCATAACGATCCCCAAAGGCACTGACTACTCTTGAGGACCTCATGGTATCTCTTTCCTTGCAGGCCCATCCTACTCATTCAGTAAGCCCTCAGACTTCAGACTGGAGCAGAACACAGGTAAATTTCCTGGGCCACTGTAGACCTGGCCACTCCCTACATCTGCACAGCTACACGTGGCTGCTGAGCACCAGGAATGTGGCTGTAAGCATGATATATTGGGATGTATTGAGACGTGCCATAAGCATGAAATAGTCACCAGTGCCTGAAGACATGGTGTGGCAATGGGAATGTAGAATAACTCATTCACAGTTCTTAAATGCTGATTATATATTGAAATGATGATATTTTGAATATATTGAGTTAAAATATATTTTAAACTTAAGTCTACTTGTTTTTCAAACTTGTTTTTAACATGGTTATTAGAAAATTAAAAACTACTCAAGTGCCTCATATTATATTTCTATTGGTGAGTGCCAGTCTTGGTTCCAAGCTCACATTGGAAGCGCCTAAGAACCCAGGTGAAGAGGTTTGGTTAGAAGAGACAGACTTAGGCTTTCTTACTTCAACGGGACCATCGTTCACTTGCTGTGAGCTCAGGGCCTGTGATGATATCATGGACTCAATCATACTTCTCATTCGACTTGTTTTAAAAAACTCTGAAATCCTATGAATTGTTTGGATTTTAGCACCTTATTTTGAAAAGAATTCTTTCTGTTATGGGCTGAACTGTGTCCACCGAAAATTCATGTATGGAAGCCTTAAGCCACAGTGCCCCGAATATGATTATATTAGGAGATAAGGCCTTGAAAGCAGTGAAAAAGTGAAAAATGAGGCCATTTAAGTGGGCCCTCATCCAATCTGACTGGTGTCCTTCCTTATCTTTTTTTTTTTTTTTCTGAGACAGAGTCTGGCTCTGTTGCCAGGCTGGAGTGCAGTGGCACGATCTTGGCTCACTGCCACCTCTGCCTCCCAGGTTCAAGCGACTCTCCTGCCTCAGCCTCCCCAGTAGCTGGGGCTACAGGTGTGTCCTTCCTTATAAGAAGAAAATGGGCACAAAAGGAGATACCACGAATGTCATAGGGAAGAACGATCATGTGAGGACACAGAAGAAGGCAGCTGGCCATCGCAAGTCAGGAGACCTCAGAGGAAATCAAACCTGCTGACACCTGGATCTTGGACTTCCAGCCTCCAGGACTGAGAGAAAATTAATTTTTGTTGTTTAAGCCATCCAGTCTGTGGCTTTTTGTTATGGCAATGCTAACAAACTAAACAACTCTTTCATGGTAGAACTGGAGAAGCCTGGTGACAAAAGAATAATTTCTCCATGGCCAGAAATCTGGCTTCCTGGGTCCATCTGTCAGGACCAGAAAGACAGCTATGAACTTTTCTCATGTTGCCTCTGCCTCAGGTCAGTGTCTGTTTTCCAGTCCCATGTCCATATTTTATGCTCCTCTGTCTCCTCTTCTAGTAACAGTCTTTTTTGTTCTCTGACAAATGACGAAGTTTTAAGAAATGGCATCATCAGAGAACTGTGTTTTGAAGATTTGAGGGAAGGGCTGACCTCAGGATTTTATACTAGGTTTGTGTAAACACACAAGATTCTTTTTCTCTCTGTCCCAAATTTAATCATCACACTCATTCAAATGAAATATGGAGTCATAAGTATTAAAATATACATGAGATTTTGAACATGTGTATTGAGAGAAAGAATTTTGTTTTCTAGAAAACTCATTTCTGCTGGACAGTGAGGGTCACCAATAGGTTGGAAGGGAGAGTGCTAAGCTAAATGTCCTCTAGGGTCTTTTTCTAGTTATAAGAGGAACAAATCTATAATTCCTGGTTCAGAGTTTCACTCACCATCCATGGGAGCTATCTCAGGGATGGAGAGAGAGGATTCAGATCAGGTGCATCCCTGAGTGGTGAGCCTCAGCCACGGCTTCATCTCGACAGACATTTGCCCTCAAGAAACAGACTTAAGGTCAATCCCTTTGCCAAGAAGTCAAGAAACTGCCTTCTCAACGAGGCCAGCAAAATCGGCATAAAAGACCTCCAGAGACATCAAGTCTCCCTAGAGAGACTTTCTAAACTTTCTGAACATGGCGTCTATGTGCTGGCCTGAACCCAGAATGCACTGAAGGGAGAAAAAATACAAAAGACGATGATAGACCCAAGGATTATCTTCCTGGCCTTCCCTAGAACAGCTGTCTGGCAAATGTTACACCACGTCTGAGATTATTTTAGAAACTTTGTCTTGAAGAAGAACAAGGAGAGAGAATACCAGACAGATTTGTCCTCATTTTTTTGTCACAGAATAAGAATTTCAAGGACATTTTTACTTTCAGTGAGATCATCCCGGCAATGCTCTTTTCATTTTTTGAAACTTAAATCGTGTCACATCTAATAAATTTATAGCTGTGTGTGGTTACAGCAATGAGTTGGTACCAATGGCTATTTAGGTCTTCTCCTCCCTCTTCTTGTTTCCTTTCCTCATCATCATAAGAATTAGACTATTCTAAAGATGTTTTAAACAAGAGAATTTCACCACGTTTCACTAGAAACCTGTCCTAAATGAAATGCCTATCTAGTGGTAAAATGTCAAATGATATTTGCTTTCCTAAATTTCTTTTTAGGCCTCATTTTCTGCCCACATGTCATATCTTCTGTGTTCAATGAAACACATCATGCCAGAAATAGAGAAAACAAAATTACAGCAAGACAATGATCACAGGACAGTATCATAAAACTGAGTATAGGCCTGGGGTCTCTATCTGGGCGAATGAATGAAAGCTTGGCTTAGCGTGACCCCTCACCATGTTCTTGTTCATATCAGAATTCCAAGCGAAGGGGCCGCTTGTGAACATGCATCACGAATGTTAATGTAGCCTCTGAACTATGGATGCTTGTCTCACAGCCGTCACCAGAAAATGCCACCTTAGTCATTCTATGTTTGTGTGTGTGTATATGTCTCTGTGTGTGTGTGTGTGTGTGTGTGTGTGTGTTAGAGTGAAGGCCTCTGTGGAATGAGATGTCCTTTCCAAGAGGTAGCTCTGGCCTGAGAAGCTGAGAAGAGTATTCCATACTAGTCAGGGATGAGGTGGCGTGGGGTTGCAGGGTGAGATGTGATGGGAGAAGGAACTATGGGATAGGGAAGGAATGTATCCAAAGACCTGAGTTCTAAATTGGATTCGATTTTCTTTTTCCTAGTGAATCAATGTAAAAATGTTCGGTTAGATTCCCGGGCTAGCCCATAGAAGCTTGTTGAAGCGTGATGTAGGGGATATACTCTGCATTTTTTTCTATTATTGTTTTCATTTTGTGTATGTGGAAGGCTGTGTGTGTGTGTGTGTTTGTGTGTGTGTGTGTGTGTGCATGCACATGCATGCACATCCATGCTTGGTTACATTAGCTTGTGTATGTATTGGTTACATTATACACTAATTATGAGGAGCTTTTGTGGCTAATTGGGAAATCTAATTATAATTTGTAACATTATTTCCAATCTCTAAATGATACTTTAAAAAAGAACTTTTGGGGACAGACGCAGTGGCTCACATATAATCCAGCACTTTGGGAGGCTGAGGAGGACGGATCACGAGGTCAGGAGATCGAGACCATCCTGGCTGACACAGTGAAACCCCGTCTCTACTAAAAATACAAAAAATTAGCCAGGCGTGGTGGCACACACCTGTGGTCCCAGTTACTCAGGAAGCTGACGCAGGAGAATCGCTTGAACCAGGGAGGCGGAGGTTGCAGTGAGCC
This sequence comes from Hylobates moloch, assembly GCF_009828535.3. Classification (NCBI taxonomy): domain Eukaryota; kingdom Metazoa; phylum Chordata; class Mammalia; order Primates; family Hylobatidae; genus Hylobates; species Hylobates moloch. The sequence continues at coordinate 102,788,274 of NW_026652288.1, read as the reverse complement.
AAGATTGCGCCACTGCACTCCAGCCTGGGTGACAGAGTGAGACTCCATCTCAAAAAAACAAAAAAAGAAAAAAGAACTTTTGGAACACAGTGAGATTGTGAGTTGGAGACAGCCTGTTCTACTTGGAGAGGATGCAGGGTCATTGCAGCTTCCTGTGGAATGCTGTGGAAATGCTCCAAGCATCCCTAGGACATGGCATTTCTTTGAGAAAGGAGAGTTGAAATACAGATCCAAGTTAGGCACAGCACACAGAGAGAACTTGAGGTCTGCAGACTTTACTCGCCTTTCACAAAGGAAGTGGAGACGTGCTAACTGCCTGTCTCATCTGATTCACAATCTTCATTTTCTTTCTCTTCTGCCTTTCCCAGGTTATATTAAGTTTAATTATAGGTTCACTAGGTGTTACAGTTTTCCTAAGGTTTGTAAGAAAAACACACTTTCTGATCTCCCTGGGTGCATGAAGACAATGAAGAAGGGAGGGAAGGAGAGAGGCAGTGAGGGAGGGCGAGCCAGCTATTGGTAGACAGAAGAGTCATACACTGTATAACATTTCATTGGAAATTCATAATTTAGCAGAAAAGCAGTAGACAGCAAGGAGAATATAACAGGAAGGTATATTGCTCTGTGTGGTGGTAAGCTGGTGCTGATTTTGTTTATCTTACATGCTGGGTGATAGCACATTCATTTCTGGTTGTTCTCCCTTTTAAGGAAACCAGCATTGACATTACAGTCTTAAGTTTTGTATTTTTTTTTTTTTAAAAAAGCACATTTATTAAAAGGTTCTTATGGATGGAAGCTATTTCAGAACACTTCAGTGTTTTGTTTTTCAGAAAATTTTTTTCATTGAATGAGTCAGATGTAAAGGTAAAATGAAAGAGCTGCTGTTAACTAAAGGTTGACTGTAAACGACCATGAAGTCTCATAAATTTAAGCTGCTGGGGATGTAGGACTGATTTGCAGACATTCACTGCAAACAGGGCTTTCTAGAAGCACACCAAGCTGTCTCAATTGACAGCTTGTCCTTGGTTACTACCCTGTCCTTGAGGAAGGCAGCCTATTTCCTGGAAGAAGTGACAAAAATATATTTAATATCCCCCGCTTTCACTCGCGTCTGGGAGTTTTCTTTAAGTTGTTTATTTTGAAATAATTACATGCTTACAGGAGAGCTGCAGAAATAGGCAAAGAACTTTTTAACCTGAACCTAAACACTTGAGTGTGTAACTCCTGCAAACAAGGACGTTCTCCTACATAATTATAGTGCAATCATCAAAATAAAGACATTCACATCAAAACATTCTGCCACCTAATCCTTAGATGCCATTGAAGTTTTGACAATTATTCAAATAATATTTCTTCTAGCAAAAGGACCCACATCCTGGAACACCTATTGCATGTAATTGTCATGTCTCTTTAGCTTCCTTCAGTCAGAAGAGTTCCTCGATCTTTCTTTAACTTTCATAACTGACACTGTTGATTGGATGTGCCGATTGTTTTGTAGAATGTCTCTCAGCTTGGGTTTGTCAAATGTTTTCTCCTGATGAGATCGAGAGGTGCATTTTTGACAAGATATTGACGTCTGATCAGGTGGTGCATGATTTCTACTTGACCCATTATTGGTGATGTTCACTGTGGGTTTTCTTTGGTTTTGCTTTTTCTGTTTTTTTTTTGAGACTGGGTCTCACTCTGTCACCTAGGCTACAGTGCAGCGGCGTGATCTCGGCTCCCTACAGCCTCGACCTCCCAGGCTCAGGTGATCCTCCCACCTCAGCCTCCCAAGTAGCTGGGGCAGGTACATGCCACCGCACCTGGGTAACTTTTTGTATTTCTGTGGAGATGGGGCTTTGCCATATCACTCAGCCTGGTCTCAAACTCTTGGGCTCAAGTGCCCCACAAGTCTTGGCCTCCCAAAGTGCTGAAATTGCAGGCATGAGCCACCGCACCCAGCCAATGTTCACTTTGATTATTCAGTTGAGGTGGTATTTGTCAGGACTATTCATTGTAAAATTACTCTTTTTCCCTTCATCGTTAATAAGAATTTGGCTGGAGGTACTCTGAAGGTATGAAATTTTCCCATTTCTTATTAAACATTCACCCACTAGTTCTAACATCTACTGATGTTTCTTGGCTGAATATCACTATGATGGTTGCTAAATGGTGATTCTGATTCCATTATGTCTACTTTTACCAGTTGTCATTTTACTATAAAGAAAGCTTTCTCTTCTTTCTTTGTATTTGCTTGTATCAGTGTGGACTTACAGATTTCTATTTTACTCTAACGTTACAACTATTATCATTATTATTTATTTTGATAAATAAATTGTCCCAGGTTTGACCAGCAGGTGCCCTTTCAAGCCAGTTTCTATGTTTTTGACATGCTCCCTGCATTCTTTGAGAGGCTGTGTGTCTTTGGAGTGGTAGTTCTGCCAAGCTCAACGAAAAGAGATCTCAGAGTCTAAAGACCTGAGTTGTGGTCTTCTTGGCTTCTTCCATTCCTAGTTGGGTATCACTGGGGGAGTAGTCCTTCTGTTCTAAGGTTTAAAATGGGGATAATCAGTCCCTACTACCATCTAAAGCAGTTGCTGTGAAATTCATCCCAAAGGGAGAGATTTTAAGATAGCCAGTTTCCCTTCCTAGAATCTTTCCAGAATTATTCTGTGCAGTGATATTGCATGATGGCCCAATCAGCTGATGAAGTGCCGCTTGAAACATCTGTCTGCCTGTCTCATTTGTGGTCTGTGAGAGTTATTCGTTTCAGTCAAATAAACATATGTTTAGCTTAAATGGCGTTTCCCTCTCCTCGGTATTTGATGCAATGCAGACTGGAATCCTCCCCCCAAGGGTGCCCTGGCCTGAGTGGCACAGAGATCAATGCAGCAGTCATTTCCTGGGCGGGGAAAGCCCATCCACTGTGGCCCTGGAATGATGCCGGTCTTATCTTCTATTCCTAGGAAAGCCCTATCTCAAGTGGCTGTGGTGCATGCAAACAGATGGAAACGGGTGTGGGGAAGCACAGGCCTCCTACCCATGTTAAGAGAGCTGCTCAGAGGCAGGCATCCAGAACCAGGAATGTCCCCAGTGGCTGCCCAAGGTACAAGTGGCAGGCAGCGGGGAGAATGGCATGTGAAGTCATTTGTAACCTGGCCCCAGCTTGGTTTCCAAGTCTCAGAGGAGATTATGGATATGGTAGTGCCTGGCTCAGTGCTTAAAATCCAGTCTCTTGCCATTTCCCTCACCTACACTCAGGCCCACAAGCCGAGATGTTCGCTGGACATTTCAGGCACTGCCACCCAGTTCTGTCTACCTTACCTGCTAACACCTGTTGACCATACTTCATGTGAAGGCTTCCCCAAATACTTCCCAATCAAAACACTAAAAGGCAAACCTGAAATTAATAAAAATGTTAATTAAATCTGTACAACAGAAAGCATAATGCCAATCTTATTAATTATGAAATGCAAAATTCATATAAATTTCACTGCTTTTGAAAACAATCTATGGCTAGATTCTCCTGGGTTTGTATGGTGATTACTGAAAACTGTAGAAAATATAAAATCAAGCAAGTTGTTTATAGGCAATTTCTTTCAGAAGCAAAAATTACAAAAGAACCATAAGATTTTTAAAGAGAAAAATTACATTTGATATGAGATAAGCATGCATTTTAAGATGTTTAAAATGACATGGAGTGGGGTACCCAGACCAGGAGAGCTGAGGGCTTATGAAGGACCTAAGGGAATGAGACCTGTTATGTAATAAGCCCCCATTCTGGGGACAGCACCACAGAGACAGGACCCCAGAGGTGGAAGAAGAGCCCTCCTGCACTGGGTGGTGACGTTGGTGTCAGCCCCTAGTTTGTGACCCTGGACACATTTCTCTGCTCTCTAGGCCTCAGAGTCCTCAATAAAACAAAAACATATGCAAATATACAAAATTCCTTGCTCTCTTGTCCCTCTGAAAACTTTCCCTGAAGAAGTTGAACTACCTGCTCTCTCTCTGTCCCGAAGACTCTAAAATTCTATACGTCGTCCCCTGAGCTTTGACTCCAGGAGCTGTTTATTTTGAGACTCACTTTCTGCACAGTCCATAATCACGGATTCAGCCTCTCTCGCTGCTGCTGTCTCCCCTGGAGAGGAAGTGGAGCAGTCAGGTTTTGTGAGCAGGCATTCTCCCTCCCTTTCACCGTAATTGCGGCCCTGCCCTGGGGACTGGATAGACAGAAAGGCAGGCTTTTTCCCCAGTCCATTAGTATACTGGTTTGTAGCTCTTGCCTTTAAGAAGTATATCAAAGAGAGGAACAAATGAAGATAAGTTATTTTGCGAAAGTGAAATTATTAGTTTTATATGGTCACTGTAACAAATTACCACAAATTGGGTGGCTTAAAACAGCAGAATTTATTCTCTCACAGGTCTGGAGACCAGAAGTCTAAAATCAAGGTGTTAGCAAGGCTGCAGGCTCTCTCTCTCTCTCTCTCTTTTTTTTTTTGTTTTTTTTTTTAAGACAGAGTTTCACTCTTGTTGCCCAGGCTGCAGTGCAGTGGCATGATCTCGGTTCACTGGAACCTCAGCCTCCTGGGTTCAAGTGATTCTCCTGCCTCAGCCTCCCAAGCAGCTGGGATTACAGGCTTCTGCCACCACACCCGGCTAATTTTTGTATTTTAGTAGAGACGGGGTTTCTCCATGTTGGTTAGGCTGGTCTCAAACTCCCAACCTCAGGTGATCCACCTGCCTGGGCCTCCCACAGTGCTGGGATTACAGGCGTGAGCCATGGTGCCTGCAGGCTGTCTTTAAAGGCTCTAGGGAAGAAGCCTCCCTTGAGTCTGTAAGCTCCTGGTGGTCCTAGGGGTTCTTTGGTTTGTAGCTGCATCACTTCCATCTCCTCTGTCTTCTCTTCATCTCTAGAAAGACACTTGTCCTTGGATCCAGGGCACATCCTGGTAATCCAAGATGATTTCATATGGAGAATCTTAATGATATCTGCAAGGTTCCTTTTCCAAATTAAGTCACATTCGTGATTTGGGGGGTTAAGATGTGGACATCTCTTTTCGGGGGGCATCATTTAACCTGCTACAAGGGGCATGACGGATGGGCTACTGGCTCTTAGCTGAGCTCTACAGTTCTTTGGGTCATTGTGGATGAGGAGGTGTATTAGGGTTCTCTAAAGGGACAGGACTAATAGGATGGATGTATAGATGAAGGAGAATTGACTCACATAGTCACAAGGTGAAGTCCCACGATAGGCCCTCTGCCAGCTGAGGAGCAAGAGAGCCAGTCTGAGTCCCAAAACCTCAGAAGTCAGGAAGCCAACAGTGTAGCCTCCAGTCTGTGGCTGAAGGCCAGAGAGAGAGAGAGCCACTGGTGTAAGTTCAAGTGTCCAAAAGCCGAAGAACTTGGAGTCTGATGTTCAAGGGCAGGGAGCACCCAGCACAAGAGAAAGATGAAAGCCAGAAGACTCAGCAAGTCAGCTTCTCCCACCTTCTTCTGCCTGCTTTATTCTAGCCGTGCTGGCAGCTGATGAGATGGTGCCCACCCACTTTGAGGATGGGTCTGCCTCCCCCAGTCCACTGACTCAAATGTTAATCTCCTTTGGAACACCCTCACAGACACATCCAGGAACAATACTTTGCATCCTTCAACCCAATCAAATTGACACTTAGTACTAACCATGACAGGAGGGTGCTGTTAACAGTGTCAGGAGTGGGGAGGATGGAAAGAGGAGGGTGCACATAGTTCCTTCAGACACTGGCTGGTGCTGCAATCCATCTCTCTTCCTTCCCAAAGGAGGATGGTGTATCAGGAAGTTAGGCCTGGCTCTGCAGCAGTAAAAAGCAACTCCAAAATCTCCCAGGCTTACAATATCAAAAATATTTTCTTGCAGTCACCTGATGCCTGAGAGGCTGACTGCAGCGCTGCCCCACGTTCCCTTCACTGAGGGTGCAGTAGGCCTAGAATCCTGCCAGCCTCATGCATGGGGAGAAGAGCACATGGTAAACCTTGAGCTGGCTCTTAGACCTTCTGCCTGGAAGTGAGAGATATCATTTCTGCGCATTTCACTGGCCAGGGCAAATAGCATGGCCAAGTGGAATGTCAAGGAGGGAGAGAAATGTCATCCTCTTTCAGGGAGGGGCAGTCAATATTTATGACCAACAGCGAGGTACCGTCAAAAGAACCCCTCTGTGTGTTGAGAAGCTGCGTAGCTTCCCCTACCACTTCCCACAGAGGCAAGATTGCTGCTCGCCCACACTTTCTTGAGACCCTTAACACTGACTTCTTCAAGGACTGTGCCATCTGCGTGTTCTGACCACACCCCATTCTTTATCTTGCACTATCCGGGCCTTCTATCCTTCTCAGTCCCTGTCTTCCAGGAAAAAAACCTCAAGTTGTAGTTTTATGCCATTGTCCTGAAGAGCTGCTTATTTGGACTACGCTTTCTAAACATAACCTAAATTGAGTGTTTAAAGCATGGTTATTTTCACAGCAGTTGTAGGAAGAACACTTTGCTCCTTCCTCTCCTTGCAGAGGCTCTGCAAAATGGTGAAGGAATTGAAGACTCTGAAGCCTATTAAGGCAGAAGAGGCCTTAGAGAGTGGGTAGTTTAGCTTTCATGAACCTGGTGGTCCACAACGGAATGCCAGGATTTTGTAAAGTCCCTAAATTGCAAGTAAAATTATGTGAGAGTTACATGTGCAGTAAATGTGTATTTTCTGGGGCCAGAAACCGTATCTTATATCTAATTCTGAAAGGATTTGCAAACCCAGGAAGATTAAAGGACAACAAAGTCTAATCCAATCCCTTTATTTTACTGGTGATATTTGGAGAAATTGCAGTTAGGTTCCTTGCACCAAATGGATGATTCTATTTAATATATTGCTGATACATTAAAAGCTTTTAGTTTTTAACTGATATATCAGGAGCTTTTTCCCCAAACTCAATGTTTTGTTTCAGTGGGTTTATTTCTCAAATACTGCAACCTACTCTGGGAGAAAGGAGGACTCTTTGGAAAGTTACATTGACTTTTAAAACCACAAGTGTATCATTTGGTGCGTTCCTGCCCCAGCAATTATTACCCTTTGAGAGCCTGCAGAGCTACCTCCAGCCTTCCCTTTGGTCTCCATGGGGACTCATTACATTTCTAACAGTCAAGTATGAAAACTTACAGTGCTGGCTTACCAGAAGGGTTTGCTTTGGGAATTTCACAGACAGGGCTACTTCTGTCTTGTAAAGAAATTTACATCCCATGAAGCAGAATAGGGAACGACTGTGGCAGATGATGATAATAGAACTGCATCAATATTACGTGTCTGCCAGGCAGAGAACCAATGTTTTAACAGCACAGGTCTATGTGGCCTCTTCCTTCTCTTCCACGAAGCTGGTTGGGAGTGAGTGCTATATCCTCTTCACAGATTAGGAAACAGAGGCCCAACATTTTATTATTCTCCAGAGCAGAGGTTCTTAACAGGGTCCTTAGGTGGGGCTTCAGGGGTCTGTGAACGCCTGAAATGACCTGCAAAGACAAGTATATATTTGTATGTGTATGGGAGCGTGGGGGATGTGATTTTTGTCAGATTCTACAAAGTTCTGTGACTCTAAAAGTTTCAGAACCACTACACTAGGGCTTCTATTCTTTGTAAAATAATTGGCAGGTTAGTCCAATTATTTTTACATTCGGGCTTATCTTTTTTTTTTTTTTTTAATGTGTTTTCTCCTTTTTTCCCTTGGTTACTGACCTCCATAACAGCAGACAAAATTGGAAGCAAGAACGATTTTGGAGGAGTCACACTTAGATGTTTCCTTTACCTAGTTCTGTGCTGGAAATTTAAATATCTTACTTCTCATGACAATCCTACATGAAAAATTAAAAGTCACAAGGATTCATGGATGGAAAACTGAGACTCAGAGAAATGATCACATTCACATCGTAATAAATCAGCAATTGTATGAGTGATTGTTCCTTGCTAAGAAATCAACCTAAACTCAGTTGGAAACCTTTTGCCAATATTACTTAACACATGACAATCTGGTGTGACTCATTTTTCTTGACATTATGCAAATAAAGGAAACAAGACTGAGTGGCCTTGTGTCCGGAGAGCAGGAAATGAAGGCCGTCTGGGGCCACGTGTTTCCTGGGACATGTGGTGTCAGAAATGGGTACAGAAGAACCAGGCCTTTGTTCATGTCTTTTATTTTTTGTTTTTATTTTTTTCTAGATGGAGTCTCACTGTGTCGCCCAGGCTGAAGTGCAGTGGCACTGTCTCGGCTCATTGTGACCTCCGTCTCACGGGTTCAAGCAATTCTCCTGCCTCAGCTTCCCGAGTAGCTGGGATTATAGGCGCCCGCCATCACGCCCAGCTAATTTTTGCATTTTTAGTAGAGACACGGTTTCACCATGTTAGCCAGGCTGGTCTAGAACTCCTGACTTCGTGATCCTCCCGCCTCGGCCTCCCAAAGTGCTGGGATTACAGGCGTGAGCCACTGAGCCTGGCTGCCTTTGTTCATTTCTATTTCATGAGTGATCTGCTCTTGTTGTCCATGGCTGGAGGAGTCAGCTCACAAAATCCACACTCTCTAGGAGTGCTGAACCGTAAGTAATCTATCGGGACTCCTAGTTCCCTCTCTCTCTAGAGCTGCACACAAGCTCCTTCCTTCCCAGCCCTGCTTCCCACTAAAGGAAACATTTGACTTTTGGAGATGAGATGTTTCGAGCCAGCCAATCCTTCTCACAGGAAGCAGAACCCCATCCGCCATGGAGCTTATCCTTGGGGCGCAGAGAAACACTGACCTAATGCTGTAATCAAGTACTGGATTTTATTTTAAATCTTTTTACCTCACAAGCTGACTTTATTCTGGCTGGAGGGCTCCTGAACCTCTGTAACCTCCCCAGGAGGTAATTTCCGGTGCTAATCTCGCTAACGAGGTGTCAGTTACGGAAATGGCCCGTGCCCCGGTCTCTTCTAAGTGGACATTACAGTGTTTCTTCAGAGGGGCCCGTGCTGGGACACCTCGGAAATGGAAGAATTTATAGCAAGGATGTTATTTCTCACTAAGTGAGCAGAAGAGCCGGAAGATCTCTTTAGAGATCATTAGAAGGATGGGGAAACTGAGGCTCAGAGAAGGGCAGTGGCTGCCCGAGGCCACAGCGCTGAGTGGCAGCAGGGTTGGGTTAGAGACTGGACCTTGTGGCGGAGCTGGCCTGCTTTGGGCTGTTCCACACACCCCTGACTTTCTAGATTGTTTCATATTCATGGAATCATCCTCAAACTCTCCTCCCCAAAATTGTACCATAGATTAACTTCGGGGCCCCCCCCCCGCAAGTCAAAACTTCAACAGCTAAGGGACACGGATCATGCGGCCTGCTGAACACGCCATCAAGTGGGGCAAAGTCCTCTTTCTTTGTGATCAGGGTATGCACTCTCCCTTGACCTCTGAATAAGCTGTGCCCAGGGTTCCTGGATGACTCAGCTGCAGCAGGCTATCCACCACACATGTCCGTGGCCACCACGGCGGGAACCGGGCTCACCGTCACTTACCACTAGGGATGTCAAACCACCCCCCTCCTAACCCAGCCCCCACTGCGGCCTCCCTGCCCTGCTCCAGCCTCAGTCTGTTGTGCAAGAGCCAGAGGGGATTTATGATCACGGAGCCACACGCCCAGGCCCAACCCAGGCCCAAGAGCTCCACCCGAGGGAAACGCCTAACTCAGAACATAGCACTCCTAACTCCCGGGGCAAGGAGGGGAGGCCAGGCAGCCGGAAGGAAACTCCTGGGCTTTTTACGGAATGCATAAAACAAAAGGTGAGGGTCTCCACGTAGGGAAAGAACGCAGTATTATTTACGGCCTTGGTCTGGAGAGGAGAACATGCTGCTCTTTGCAGCCAGGCGTGTGATTCATTTCCCCCGGGAGCTGCAAGGCCGAGGCAGGGCGTGCGCTCCGGCAGCCTCCGGACGGCCGCGCACTCCCGCCCGCTCGTTTATTTATGGTGCTTTATCAGCGGCTGTGCACCGCGGCGATAAAGTTTATGAAAAGAGGCGGCGTCTCTGGCCGGCGGGCTGGGCCCGGCGCTCCTTTCCCACACTGATTAGGATCAGCCAGGGCTTTGGAAGCTGCAGTTAAGGATCTCGGGTGCCCGGAGCCGCGGCTCCCCCTATCCTGCCCCGCCCGCGGGCTGGCCGGCTGCTGGCCCGCGTGGGAGGCGAGGTCAGGGCTGCGGCTGCGTCCCTTCCCTGGGGAGCGGGAGGGAGGAGGGAGGAGTAGGAGAGAAGCCGCCCTGCGGGGGAGGGAGCTCCAAGGCCCCGGGAAGTGGGAAAGCCAGAGAAAAATACCGTCCAAATATAAATGGGCAGTCCCCACGTTAAGAGATGAACGAGAATTTTTTATTTTTTGAGACAGAGTCTCGCTCTGTTGCCCGGGTTGGAGTGCAGTGGTGAGATCTTGGTTCACTGCAACCTCCGCCTCCGGGGCTCAAGCGATTCTCCAGCCTCAGCCTCCCGGGTAGCTGGGATTACAGGCGCCCACCACCACGCCTGGCTAATTTTTGTATTTTTAGTAGAGATGGGGTTTCAACCATGTTGGTCAGGCTGGTCTTGAACTCCTGACCTCAGGTAATCCACCCGCCTCGGCCTCCCAAAGTGCTGAGATTACAGGCGGAACAGGAATTTAATAGGAATTTTTCTCCTCTGAAGGCGTGGCACCCTCTCCTCTCCCCCATTTACTTTCCTACATTCCTTTCTCCTTTCCCGTCATTTCACCTGCATTTACTGTGTCTTTGCATTAAGGCTTGATTCATTGTGTCCCTTTTCATAGCCATGTTTTGTTCAGTCCTTCAGAAGACAGAAATTGAACACCTGCCCTGTGGACAACACCTCTAAACACTGCAGAGAGAGATTCAGAGATGAATAGCCCTGGCCCTCAGGGTTCTTATGGTCACAAGCGCCGTCCAGTAAGAGCAGCCCAGGGTTATGAGTAACAAGAGCAGACACTACGGCAGGAGCTTGCTTTAGGGACATTGCCTTGTTTCATCCTCACGGTGACCTCAGGAGGACAGTGCCATCGTTAACGCCGTTTAACAGATGGTAAAACTGAGGCCCAGAGAGGGGAGTGCCTTGCTTCAGATGACTCAGCAAGGCAGTGGCTGAGCCAGGATTTGAACTCAGGCAGAATGGTGGCAGAGCCTGTTTGCCTAACTTCTAAATTTCCCTAACTCTCTAGAACAGAGGGTAGTAGGAGTGCAGCAGACAGGACAACTAGCCCTGCCTGGAAAAGTCATGGTAGGCTTCCCAGAGGAGGCGTCCTTAGGCTGGGGCTTGAAGACGAGGTATTTACCAGACAAATAGGGGAGAAGAAGGCTGTCTTAAACAGAAAAAACTCCTTATGTGGTCCTGGGTTCTGAGGGCCCAGCTCTTCTCACCCTCCTTCTCCGAGGAGTGGGGACCAGAAGTGCAGAGGCTTTATGTTTTACCCTCCTTCTCCGAGGAGTGGGGGAACGGAAGTGCAGAGCCTTTATGTTTTGTGACAGTGGGATCCCCTTCGCGGGCCACCTTCTCGATCTGAAAGGCTCTATCTGCAGCTACTGAATTCCCTTCAGCTCACAAGTCTTAATAGCAATGTCATCCCCTTCTGAAAGCTTTCCTGGACTGCTCCGTATCTTGCTGCCGGTGATTGAAAGCAATCCTTCCTTCTCTCCTCCCTCATACCTGCCTGTTTGCATTAAAGTTCTTGAGTTGGACTCCATCAGTCTTTATTTTTTATTTATTTAACTTATTTTTTAGAGACAGGGTCTCACAATGTCACCCAGGCTGGAGTGCAGTGGCATGATAATGGCTGACTGTAGTCTCAGCAACCCTCCTGCCTCAGCCTCCCCAGTAACTAGGACTACAGGTGTGTACCACCATGCCTGGCTAATTTTATTTTATTTTTTTGAGACAGAGTCTCGCTCTGTAGCCCAGTCTGGAGTACAATGGCGCAATCTCAGCTTACTGCAAGCTCCACCTCCTGGGTTCAAGTGATTCTCCTGTCTCAGCCTCCAGAGTAGCTGGGATTACAGGCGTGTGCCACCAGGCCCAGCTAATTTTTGTATTTTTAGTGGAGAGGAGGTTTCACCATGGTTGGCCAGGCTGGTCTCGAACTCCTGACCTCAGGTGATCTGCCTGCCTCGGCCTCCCAAAGTGTTGGGATTACAGGCGTGAGCCACTGCGCCTGGCCTCTGGTTAATTTAAAAAAAATTTTTTGGCCAGACATGGTGGCTTCCATCTTTAATACCAGCACTTCAGGAGGCCGAGGCAGGAGAATTGCTTGAGCCTGGTAGTTTGAGACCAGTCTGGGCAACATAAGGAGACCCCCATCTCTACAAAAAATTAAAAAAAAAAAAAAAAATTAGCCAGGCATGGTGGCGCTCTTCTGTGGTCCCACCTACTAGGAGGTTAAGGTGCAAGGATTGCCTGAGCCTGGGAGGTCAAGGCTGCAGTGAACTCTAATCACACTCCAGCCTGAGTGACAGAGCAAGACCCTGTCTAAAAATAAATAAATAAATAAGTTTAATTTAAAAATAAATTTATTTTTATAGCGATAGATCTCACTCTTTTGCACAGGCTGGTCTTGAACTCCTGGCCTCAAGTGATTCTCCCAAGTTGACCTCCCAAAGTGCTGGAATTATAGGCATAAGCCACCGCAGCCAGCTCATTAGTCTTTGTTACTAGACTATGAGCTCCTGGAGGGCACTGGTATACTCGTTTGCTTCTTACTTGCTTCTGCCCAGGCTAATTTAGTATCCTACTCATAGAAGGTTCTCAGTAACTGCATTTGGTGAATAAATGGAGGAGAGTGGGAAAGCTGTGATCGAATAGGTATCTCTTGTCTCCTCTTTACCCCTTGATAAATTTCATAATCAAGCAAGCTAAAAATGGAGATGCGTGTCTCCACCAGACAAGGTCTGGACCACTCTCTGCCAAGACAGCACAAAGAGCAGGACACTGCCAGCAACCAGGCGGGTTGAGACAGAGTAACCCAAGCTGCTAGCCCGTAAAATCTCTCCAGCCTGGGAACAGGATTAGTGCTGGGGCTGGGACCTAGCACTGAGTCAACAAGCGGAAGTCATGTTGCCCTAGTTATCGGGGAGAGGGCTGTGAGGGCCAGGAACCAGGCAGGTCACTGCATAGTCCATCTTGAATTCAGTGAGGCATTCCATAGGGCCAATGACACAGGAGACATTTGACACCATAGGGTATAATATCAACTCTAGGCAGCCGTCAGGGCCACTGCCCAGGGGATCAGGGCTCTGTCTTGCCCTTTGTTATTTTTTGTTTGTTTGTTTAGAGCTAGTTTTTAAAAAGTTTAATTGAAAAAGTAATACATGCACATGATCTAAAAATTACAATGATTCAAAAACGTATACAATAAACATTCGGCCTCCAACCATCAACTTCCCAACTCATCTCCTTCCACAGGTACAGCCATCATTAAAACTTCTTTTCCCAGAGAGGCTACATGCATGCATATGCAATATTTCTATATTTTCTTATGATGACTTAATGAGGCCATTGTGAACTGAATACATTTGCAGGTCTTGATGACATTGTTATAGTTGTTGGCGCTCTGGAAAAGGGATATAAGGCCCATTGAACTTCAGAACTAGAAGACTACTCTTGCACATTCTCAATGACATTCAGTAATTAAAAGTGTGGAGTAGTAAAATTTGGATATCTCAAATATTACCTGGAAAAAGGCTAGTCTGACTCAAGGGTGGTGGAAAAATGATGTAAGGATGCATGGTTAGTCACAAATGGTATAGGAAATGTTAGGCCGTTGTAGCAAGTGCCAGTACATTGTCAGGATGGATTGTAAGAAGCATAACTGATAGAGATCAGGAAATTATTTGTTGGGTGAATTCTTGTTAAAGTATTTATAAATGTCCAACTTATTGGTTACTCTGCTATACACTGGTAGAGACAAATAAGGTAACTTCTAGTTGAACAGAGGACCAAAATGCACTCATATAATGGCAAAATAAAGGGTGCGCTTAATAAACCAGTTGATGGAACGAGCATCATTCAGTCTAGGGAAGAAAAGGCTAAGAGATGCTCACTTACTGAAGTACATGGCAAAGTAACTTGAGTTTCGCCAGGCCTCACCACCTGAGTAGGGATGACCTTCTGAGCGGCATTGTACCCAGAGCCTGCCCATAGCAAAGGACTCCCAGCTGTCTGGACTGCCTCTGGGTTATCCTGGGAGTTCCCAGGGGCCTGCTCCTGCTGGGCACCCTCTGGCACCCTGGAGTGAAAGCTCTGGGGAATCTGGGGGGGTGGGGGAGAAGATTATTCAACCCTCTTCCCTCTGTGTGAGCTTTCAGTCCCAAAGCTCTACCATCTGTGCTCTGACTTCCTGAACGACCTCAACAAGGTGGTCTTTCCCAATTTCCTTTTTGGTCCTGCTGCTCTTCACAGAACCCAGATATGCATGGCCGAGGGACGCTCAGAAAGAACTACTCTTCCCTCCAACGAGCAGGACTGTTTGACTCAGGGTAGGGCCTGGCGGGTCTCCTTTCCTACAGAGCAAGTCCCTCCCCACCCCCGGAGGCTCCCTGGCCTTGGTTCACACTGGGACCTAGGTTCCCTCTAGTCATGACTAGCAAGTATTCAGTTGTTTTGAAAAAAGATTCTAATCGATTGTTCTATAAGGAAGGTCAACCAAGAGGCCGTGGATATAAACAATAACAGGGAAGATTTAGTGAGTGGAAAGGAGGGATGATGTTAAGGAAAGTTACTTCTGTGCCCTAAGGAAAAGGGCACGGTCTTTCTTGAATAGTTTAGAAACAGGTCCTGGAGCTTTTCAAGCTCAGCCCTTGGTATTCCTGAGGTGGACTGAGGCGTTCCACCTTGAAAATCGAATGTAGTGGTCTTTTCCCTAACTCAGGTAATGTAATTTTTCCATGTAAATTTTTTCCATGCGTTTTCTTCCATTTTAAACCTTTAGCACCTGCAGGCAACAAAACTAATGAAGAAGTAGTAAACAGATATGAATGGGAAAGCTTGAAAACCACCAATCATGCTGAGTTTGTGGCTTTTTTTAAAAAAAAAAAAGAACATGTGTGCTTGTGGTTTTATACTGCCTGCTCATAATGCAGCCATATTTTCTGCTATTAAAATTGTTCTTAGTTCATGGGATGGAATGAAACAGACCATTATTCCAGGGTGTTCCCGGAAGAGCCTCATGTTTCAGGAAGCACACTTCGACTTTTAGTTCTCCACCACCTGAGTACACTTGAGTGCTGCTGTTGTAGACTCTGGAGTATTCGTTTCCTTTCCTTTCCCTCCTCCCTCTGCTGTTCATATCATGGCGCAGAATGACTCCCAATGTCTGCCAGGCTAAAGATAACCTCTCCAACTGGGCGATCACCCACAGGCTAAATATATTCTCAGGGGTGAGTTGGGGCTACCCTGACAGTGACTCCAGGCAGGCATTTAACCACTCGTGGCATTAAGTCATCTTAGGAGTTGGAAGGAGCTTGGGAGGGGGGAGGGATTACCACAGAAGGATGGCGAGGGGTAGGAATGAAAGAGGCAGAGAGTGATGGATAGGAAGCTGGCAAAGGCGCTTCCGATAAAGGAGGACATGCCGTGCCACATGGTGACTCCCGCAGAAGCTCAGTCAGTCTGCGGATTTGGCTGCTCCCAGCAAAGACTCATTTCTGTCCGTTATAATGTTACTTTCATGGAACTCCCAGAGGGAAAAGCCCAGTGCTAATCAGGGCTCAAGAAGTCAGTGGACTTGATGTACAGAATGGGGTGTTTAATTTTATGATGCAGCTATGGGTTACATGAGAGACTAATAAAAGAACTCCATAAAATGTGGCTTGCAGGAATGGGCCTGCAGCCTCTGCCAGAAGGTCAGCCTGCTCAGAAGTGGTTGGAGAGCCGGGCTGATCTCTAGCCGGTATGGCCACTCTGGTTCTTCAACTGTTCAAAGCCTTCTGAACCAGTTGGTAACTGGCTGCTGCTCTTAGCTTCTCAAGCACAGCCCTGCTGCACTGGCTGCCCGGCCCCCACCCTGGAACCTCCCCACAATCCAATAAGCAGATGCAGACGACCTGCAGATCCTGCTCTGTGTCATGTCCCTGGTGTCACAACATTTCTGAATGGCTAGTGCTTCCGTATCTCTGGTTAATACTTTAAATATCACCTGTCCTCCAATATGTCTTCCTTGGGATTTGTTCTTTCAAATACCTGTGGAACAGACCAGGGACACAGTTCCATAAAACTCTCCTTAACTGATCCCAGGCCAGTCCAGGGTGCTCCAAGGAGGCCTTTCTTGGGTGGGGGAGGCCAGCTGCTCTCATGGTTGCTATAAGGACACACTCAACCTTTCCCTTGAATCATAATTGGCTGCCTCAAAGGAGAGTTTTAATAGGCACAGGAATGACATCAGGGTTAAAGAATATTTTTGGAAGGAAGAGGCAAATTTGCATAAGATTTCTGAACCAGGAATTGCATTTGTCACAGAGTTTGAATTAGAGGGATGCTTAGAGCACATCTGGTCTCTCTTCATAGCCAGCACGGAACCCCTCCATATCGCCTCTGACAGGAGATAGCTAGCCCCTTCTAGGTCATGTCCACTGATAGGGAATTCAGCTCTTTGAAAGGAAGCCTCTTGGGTGAACCAGCAGGAGCTGAAATCTTCCTAAACAAATCAAAAAGTGTGAATCCTTTTGTTGAGCTGAAATCTTCCTATACAACTCAAATTTTGCCCCATCACCTAGATGGAATTGCAAATCCAAAGATGGCCCAAGAGTAAGCAATGACAGCTACTAATATGTCTGATTTTATCAAGTGAACCGAGAGGCTGTGAGATCATTCATTCAGCCAGTTTCCCGAGTGGCTGCTAAGTGCTGGTGCCTGGTGCTGGAGACTCAGCAGGCACCTGGAAATGGTTCTGCTCTGAGAGACCGTCCAGTCTCTTTGAGCCAGCACTAGACAGCTGGGGACCCCTGGGAAATCAGAGAGGTCTAACCTTTGCTTCTGGAGCCAATTCCAGGCTGGGGTCCATCCTTGGGCGGGGGCCGTCCTGGGTGACTCTGGGCAGGAAGCTTCTGTCTGTGCTCCTCCTTTTCTCTACCGGTTACTAACAGCCTGGTGAGCCTGCTGAGAGCGTGGGGCTGTCAAAGTGGGCTCTCACTGACAGATACTGAGATGGAGAGGCGGAGGGTTGTTTGCCATCTCCCTCCTCACACCCTCTGAGAATACCTGTAAGAGTCAAATGACATTTTGTAATGCATTTTGCTGAATTAACAATTGAACAAGCTCTTGTATCTTTCATAAACAAGAAACATTACACAATTTAGATAAGAAAAAGGTGGACAATAAAAGTATTTATAACTTCATCATCTACAGGTAACAATTTGGTGTTCGTCCATGCCAACATTTTTCTGAGTATATGTGATATATCCGTGTATGTGGGAGATACACACACACACACACACGTGCTTTGTAATCTGCCCTTTTCACCCAGTTGTTTTCCCAATGAACACAATTTTAAAGTGAATCTAATTATTCAAGGGTCTGTCATTAATGCACATAACTTTGAAGGATTCATCCAAAGAAATCAGATGTGGAGAACAAAAAGTTAAATCATCTCAGAAGTTAAGGAGGCATTCCCCAGGGACAGTAGATCCAGGGTGTCCTGGATTTCTATGAAAAGGCTGGGGTGAGATAGAGATTTTCATTAGATGGTGCCCTGTCTGCCCTCTACTCAAATCTTGGCCCCGTGAAGAGAGCCGGGGAGGGGATTTCTCCCCTATAAATCAGTGGGTGGAAAGCTTGGGGATGAAGCCGCAACTGTGGCAGGCCCTGCTCTTGGTTCCTTTAGACTCATGGACCCATGGAAAGGGCTACCTTGGCATTCATGGATGGGCTTTCCTAGTCTCAGGTTGCTGAAGAGAAGCTGAACGTGGGGACGTGGTGGGACTGAGAGGCCTCCTTCCTTCCCATGCCTTAATTGGGACTGACCCCTTATATCCAGCTACACTGATGGCCCACAGGGGCCATCCCTCCCATCACTCACAGGACTGTGATCACTGAAAGAACCCCCAGAAGCTGGCCTTGAACTTCAAAGAACAGATATAAAAAAACAACTCCGCACCTACAGGGCCTCAGTGGGCGGCGAGAGGGAGAGGAAGCATCTGCCGAACAGTCCTTCATGGAAATCACTGCTGGAGTAGACAGCCAGGGCAGAAGCACAAGAAGGACATTCAACCACAGTATCCCAAACAAACAAACAAAAACAAAGAAACACAGACTTCCTGGAGCTTTGACTAAAATATTCATTGGATACATTAAAGCAGGCTGAGAAGGCCAAGTGCAAGAATATCCCAAATATAGAACAAAAACACAGAGGTGGACATCACGAGGGCAAAAGAGGAGGCTAGGAGGCTAGACCCAGGAGACCTAATAGGAGTTGCAAGAGAAAGAGAAAAATGAACACACGAAAGAGAGAACCATGAAACAAATGATAGAAGGTGAGTTCTTTGAGTGAAAAAGACTTGGGTCTGAGGTTTAAAAAGAACTCGTGGGGTTCCTGAAATTCACATACCTAAACCCATCCAAATTAAATTCTTGAACAGCAGGTAAAAAGAGAAACTTTTGCACCCTTTAATACAAAGAGAAAAACATTAATTACCAAGAAACAGAAAAGAGACAGTGTCACACTTCTCACCTATAATAATGGGAAGCTGGGCCAGGGGCGGTGGCTCACGCTTGTAATCCCAGCACTTTGGGAGGCCGAGGCGGGCGGATCACGAGGTCAGGAGATCGAGACCACGGTGAAACCCCGTCTCTACTAAAAAAAAATACAAAAAATTAGCCGGGCGTGGTGGCGGGCGCCTGTAGTCCCAGCTACTCAGAAAGGCTGAGGCAGGAGAATGGCGTGAACCCGGGAGGCGGAGCTTGCAGTGAGCCGAGATTGCGCCACTGCACTCCAGCCTGGGCGACAGAGCGAGACTCCGTCTCAAAAAAAAAAAAAAAAAAAAAAAAAAAGGGAAGCTGGAGAGAGGGGAATGAGGTCTATAAAATACTTGAGCCAGCTAAAATACCTTTCGCTGGCCAGGGGAAAAAAAAAGTTACACCCTTCCGAGTAGGTGGTATTACAGGCATGCTCCACAATGCCTGTCTAATTTTTATATTTTTTTGGTAGAGGCAGGGGTCTTGCCATGTTTCCCAGGCTGATCTTGAACTCCTGGACTCAAGCAATCCACCTGCCTGGGCCTCCCAAAGGGCTGGGTTTACAGGCATGAGCCATCGCGCCTGGCCTAATTTTTAAAAATCGTATCACCGAGTGGACAAGACAGGGGTGTTGCTGAAAATGTCAGACTCAAATTTGGATAGCAGCAAGAAGAATTTCTTTAAGGGGGAAGTAGCTGATGAGGGAAGTGTGATTTTGACATTGGTGCCAGTCAAAGATGACTCAAATATGGAACAAATGGAACCAAGTGTTTCTTCAACTTCTGATGTCAAACTGGAGAAGCCTAAGAAATACAATCAAGGTCATCACTTCAAACACATTAACAATTTACAGCTCCACAAAAAGCTGGATGCAAAATACCAGCCCTTCCCTTGCCGACCCCTTTGCCTCCCATTAATAAGGTGTATCGGGACACTTAGCGGGACTGGTGTCAACAACTTGGTTTGAGTGCTAATGGCAAGAAAGTAGAAGTTTATCTGAGGCTCTGTAGGCATGCCTACCCTGAACAACAGCAAGATACGCCTGAAATGTCACAAGAGACCAGATTACAGCGATGTTCGAGGAAACACAAGGCAGTGACCAAGAGAGCAAGAGGCTTCAGAAAAGTTATGAGATGAATGAAAGAACAGAAGAGACTAATACAGTTGAAGTGATAACTTCATGATGTTGGCATCATGGGCAAGAATTGCTGCAAGAGCTGTTCAGCCAAAGGCTGTGAATTCATGTTCCATTCCTGTTTCTGTTGAGGGCTTTTGGATGCAAACCTCTGATGTCAGGCGGTGTGTGGTCCATGGCAGACGTCTCTCAGCAGACACAAAGGGCTGGGTATGCCTGCAGTTTCTGCAGATCAGGCCTGGGTGCCTACCACTCACAGGAGGATGATTTCTCTCTTCTTGTTACCTGCCTGCATTTTCCCATCCCCTGGCATAGAAGATAATATGTTATGCCCCGACTATGCTAAGAGGAATAAGAAGATGATGAAAAGATTAATGACAATGGAGAAGCAGCAGCAACCTCTTTGAATACAATGTACTAGAGAAGGAGGGATGTACTTTCAGACCATGTAACCTGTTATGAAGGAAAGGAAGAGGAGACAATTTGAATGAATCTTCGTGGTCTGCAAAACAAAATCGTAGTGACTAGGACTCCACAGTGAAGATGGTTGACCAGTGACACAGCCCCATCTGAAGAGCCCCTTTCTGTAAGTCTGAAAACCCATTAAAATTAAGTCACCGAAAAGAAAAAAGTATATCATCCAGGTATCCCATCTGAGAAAAATACTCCAGAAAGAACCTTAAGCAAATCAAAAATGAACTGAAATAGGTAACTCAAGATAGGAGATGAAGAGAGAAGTTGGTTGTGGACAAATGGGTCTCTCCTCTCTCTCTCTCTCTCTCTGTCTCTCTCCTCTCCCCTCTCCCCTCTCTCCTCTCTCCTCTCTTGTCTCTCCTCTCTCCTCTCTTGTCTCTCTCTCTCTCTGTCTCTCTCTCTCTCCCTCCCTCTCTCTCTCCCTCTCTCTCTGATGCAATTGCAACAGAAGTCCCAGCTGAACCCAGGGGTAGCTTTGGAGCTGAAGTTTTTCGGCATTGAGATGGGTCTGGCCTTTTCACTTTTTATCTTGGCCTTGAGGAGTAGTTGCAAGGAGGTTGCCCCAGGGAGGGAAGCAGACCTGGGGTGTGGGAGTTCCCTTCAGCTTAGAGCAATTCCTAGAGAGGGACTCAGCTGTGAGCTGTCTGCAGCCAACATTCAGCAGCTGAAGGGGAAAATGCCATGTATGATATAGTGCCTTTTATGTGAAATTATGTATGTATGTATGTATGTATGTATGTACGTATCTGTTGTGGTGTGATAGGAGATGTTTAACAGTCAGCCCTGGGGGCAGGGGGCGGGGGAAAGCCTTGATTTGTAGCTTTTGCTGATTTTTGTGGTGTAAATACTTTTATCATGGCTGATGTCAAACTACCAATGTGATGTCACTGAACGTGGAGCCCCAACAGGATGCACACAGTTGCCTCTCATGAGCACACAAGCTGGCTTCAACACACCACTGTATAAGCATAAGGAAATTTAGGGGGAACGTGGGCAAGGGGAGAGGCGTGTGGAACAACAGTCCTGGCCTTTGGGCATCCTGTTCAGTAGGAGAGCATTGAATTTTTTCTCTGTTTTCTCTCCATATGGCTAATTTTCTTTATTGGGGTCAAATTTCTAATCCTCCTCTCTACCGTCCCCTGCCCCTTTCCCCCCTACACCCCTAAGTTGGTATTCTTCGCAAGTAGTGTTTGAGAAGTCATCTCGAATACTTGTTCATATTGAAGTCCATGTGGCTATCAAAACAAGAATCAGCTTCTAGGTAGGTGCTTACGAGGATCGATGTGATAGTGAATGTCAGGGCATGGCAAACTTTATGTAAGGGGCCAACCGGTAAATATTTTTGGCTTTGTGGGACATATGGTCTCTGTTGCAACTGCGAATCTCTTGCAGGACATAGTTTGCTGACTCCTGTTTTAGATGATACCATTGTATCATAAGCCTCTACATAAGTGTTAATTACGGTTATTTCAAAGGACCCAGAGAAAGAAATCTTTTAACTCTAGAAATTTAGACCAACCACTCAGAGGAGGGATATAGGCTGTGGGGAAGGTTTTTTGATTCAGCCGGCTTTGTGACAGTAGCTGTATGCAGGATTTTTTTTAAAACTTCTATTTATCCAGGGTTAAATAAGATGAGAAAAAGAGAACCCCTGGATTCAACAACAACAACAACAACAACAACAACAAAAACCCTGCAAACCTTAAAAAACCAAAAACCGAATTCTGTGATAAATCCCTTTATGTGTTAGGATCTTGTTAATTCAGAATTTAGAAAAATATATTAATACCTGGGAAGGAGGCAGGCACTCACCATTACATTATCTGTAAAGAAAGATATAGTGGGTTGATTAACACAGTAAATCAGGTCAGGTGGGCAGAAACCTTCATACAGCTAAGAAACTAAACTTTTCGTCATCTTTCTAGCAAGTGAAATATTTGAATGTTAATTTGAAACCCACAAGTTTTTTATTCATAAAAATGGATCATGGTTGGGTACATGTTGTGTGCCTGTAGTCCCAGCTGTTTGGGAGTCTGAGGCCAGAGGATCACTTGAGCCTAGGAGTTGGAGGCTGTAGTGTGCTAGGATCATGCCTGTGAATAGCCACTGCACTTCACCCTGGGCAACACCGTGAGACTCTGTCTCTTTTTCAAAACAATGGATCATGTAGAACCTTTTTTGTCAATACTTGATGAGTTCCTCCAGGATGTTGGTAAAGATACTAAAGCTACAGTTACCCAAATATATTTGGGTCAAGTCTCTTCTCCTAGCTTCAGCTTTTCCATCTTTAAATGAGTATTTTAGATTTCTTAGACAGTGCTGTGGTTTGAATGTGCTCCCTAAATTTCATGTGTTGGAAACATAATCCCCAAATTCTTATGTTGACTAGAAGTAGGGCCTTTGGGCCAGGCTTGGTGGCTCACGCCTGTAATCCCAGCACTTTGGGAGGCCAAGGTGGGTGGATCACGAGGTCGGGAGATTGAGACCAACCTGGCTAACATGGTGAAACCCCGTCTCTACTAAAAATACAAAAAATTAGCCAGGTGTGGTGGCGGGTGCCTGTAGTCCCAGTTATTTGGGAGGCTGAGGCAGGAGAATGGTGTGAACCCGGGAGGTGGAGCTTGCAGTGAGCTGAGATTGCACCACTGCACTGCAGCCTGGGTGATAGAGCCAGACTCCATCTCAAAAAAAAAAAAAAAGAAAGAAAGAAATAGGGCCTTTGGGAGGCTGTTAGGGTTACATAAAGTCGTCAGAGTGGGGCCCCCATGATGTGACTGGTGGCTTTATAAGAAGAAGAAGAGAGGCCTGAGCTGACACAGATAGTCTTGGCCACTCTCCATGTGATGCCTTCTACATAGCACGAAGGCCCTACCAGAGGCCAGCACCATGCTTTTGGACTTCCCAGCCTCCAGAATTGTAAGAAATAAATGTCTTTTATTTATAAGCAACCTAGTCTCAAGTATTCAATGACAGCAACAGAAAATAAATGAATACAACCTTATGAATTTTTGTAAAATTCTCTAAAAATATTAAGCCCACTTACTAGAATATGCCCTGTCTTCTGACCACCTCTTGCCTTGTTGTTGCACAGTGTTGACTATATAAGAGGCCAATTCCATTTTGGCTTCCAATTGTCTTAGGATATATATGTGTCTGTGTGTGTGTATATTTATATTTTGGCAATGAGAGAGTTGTTTTCTAATAGAAAGTTCTTGTTTCATCATTATCTACAATGGTTTGCTTATAAAAATCCTTGCAGATTACATGGAAATCTCCACTAATCACTGAGTATCATATTTTTTTTTGTAGCTTTCAATAAATACTTGTTGATTTTCCCCTAGAGACCCGGAAGCTCAGAGGAGACTTTAGTGTCCAGAAAAACCCACTCAAGTTATGTTGCAGTTCTCTGTCAATAACTCTTAATCTTTTCTGTTTCACAGATTTCTATGGAAATTTGGTGGAAGTAAAGGGGAATTGACTAAGGACCATTAATATATGTATGGAGTGAATTCTGGTCACTCCTTTTGAGAATCCTTAACTACCACGTTTTATATTTTACTTGTGTTATTATCTGACACCCCAAAATGCTGAAGTACACAGTGACCTCAAAACAAGAGAGATGTGCACAGGATTGGACGGGTTCATTTGTTTATTTTAATGCAAAAAGGAGGAGATAGGCAACATTTTTTGAGAAGAGTATTTTTCTAGGATGGTATTACAGCTTAATCTTACATTGGGGAAAAGCACTAGACTAAACTGAAGCTTTGGTTTTTATCACTAGACAGTTCTGAGTTTAAACACACCCTTTCACTCCAGTCAGCCTCCATTTTCTTTACTGTAAACTGAGAAGACTATATGGGATGGTAGGAGATTAAGCAAGAGGCTGTACCTGGAAGTGCTGGCTACACGTAAAGTGTGGTATTGATGAGGGAGATTCGGTAAGACTGGCTCCTCAGAATCCACCTCAGTCAGCACTCAGATGAAATCATGACCAAGGGATGGACATGCAGAGGCCATCGTTCTTGCCTTGAACAGCAAATGCTACTTGCTGTGTGGCCCAACAGTCCTGTGCTTCCATTTGTTTCTTGCTTCTCCAACAAAAAGATAAACATTTAGGGAGGCTCTAACGTGGCTTGAAATGAGCACATAGAAACTACCACGCCAGTGAAGTCACAGTAAGTATCTCTGGTCTGCCCATGAGAAATACCTATGTCTACAATAGATCCTCTCCTCCCCTCTCCTCCACACATGCACACAGTTAGCCTCTCCTTTAAGCTCCAATTAAGGTACCAGCCGCTCTATGGACCCTTCCCTGAACTGTGTTCTTTTCTTTCTTCCAGGCCATAGGATTCTTGTCCGTCATATTGTAGTAGCATTTACTGCTTATTTTGTTCATCTGTTACTGAAGTTAGTTTATTGTGTACCTACTATGTGCAAGGCTCTGTGCAGATCATAATTATATATAGCCTTGGAGTTATATATTACCTGGAGAGGGACTCAGCTGTGAGCTGTCTGCAGCCAACATTCAGCAGCTGAACGGGGAAATAAGGTAGGTCAGGTCAGTCCCCCCAGCATCCTCCACAATAGACTCTGACAAGTCCCTTAAGATGAGTATTAGCATCGTTTATCTCTGTATGTGTTACACTCCTTGAGGCCTGGGATCGCTTGTGGCACACGCATTCTTCACATTGTCCAGCATGCAGAGTGGACAGCTAAGGGTTCAGCCATGAGTCACCCTACCACCTGCTAGAACGCTGGGATAACATGGTAGTGAGTAGAGCACATAGTGATAAAAGTTATATGTGCCCAATTTCAAAAGTTTAGAAATACAGACAAGTACAAATTTACCTATAATTTCACCCTCCAGAGATGACATCTGTTGATTTTTTAGTATATTTCATTTTAACCTTCTTTTATCTACGCCTTTATTTACCTGACTTGGAATAGTCTGCTTGCCAAGTTTTATGCCCCATTTTCCCATACCGTTACAAATTTTGAAAACTTAATTTAAATGTCTATATAATATTCTATCATATTGATGAACCATCCTTTATTTGCCAATTTCCTTATTAGACATTTAGGTTGTGGTCAATTTTTTCACTATTATAAACATTACTGTAATGAGGATTTTTTATAGCTATGTCTACATGTCACCATGCTTATGCATCTGATTATTTTTCTTTGATGTATTCAAAGAATTTAAATTACTATCCAAAGGGTATAAAATGTCTAAAATTATTGCCAAAATGCTGTCAGAAAGGTTCATGCTTTCTAGTCTTGTCAGCAGAGAATGCTAGATTTGTCATATCTACACTAACATTAATTGTATTTTTCAATATTTACAAATTCAACTAGAGTGTATGGAGCTCTGGTTTTACTTTTACAGATGTCTTTGATCATTAGTGAACTGAAACATTTTAATATATTTACTGGCAAATTTTTATTCCTTTTTCTCTGAATTATCTGTTTATGTTTTTAACCACTTAAAAATGGAAGTGTTGGTATTTTTTCTATTGTGTGCTACAGAGAAACTGCTAAAGGTTTTAAAAACCATTCTAAGTCACCTGCATGTCTTTTGATGCCACACCATCCATGGCCACCTTAGAAGAAAGATTAGTCCCAGATGTAAAAGGCAGTTTCTTCAACTACAGCCTTGGTTATGTTGGGTTATTGTGCCATTTGTTCCTTTGATAAAGAGTGCGCAAGGAAATGTGAGTACCATTTTTTTTCTTTTTTTTTCTGCAGCATGCTTGCTTTCCATTAAGCGGATCCTTTGTGCTGAAACAGATTTGCAGGCCTGCCAAACCAGACGCTGCTGCTGGCAGGAAGATGCACATGGGCTGATGTTAATGCAAGAGTGAGAAAACCTCTGTGGCATAGTCACAGGAGGTCAGCCCAAATGTAGAATTTCCTTCCTTCCTTCCTTCCTTCCTTCCTTCCTTCCTTCCTTCCTTCCTTCCTTCCTTCCTTCCTTTGTTCCTTCCTTCCTTCTTTCCTCCCTGCCTCCCTTTTTTTACTTTCTGTAATTCTAAGGTGGCAGGAACGACTTGACTCATTAGACCATATATTTTTTCAGAAATGTATTTCTGAAAATATATTCTCTGTTTTGTATATTTTCTCTGTTTTGTCTCTGTTTTGTATGTTTATCCTGGGTAATACAGATTTCTAAAAACACTGAAAGAGTAAAGCCTTTTTCGGAAGTCCATTCATAAGATGTCCAAGAAGAATTCATCACAGAAACTTCAACCAATCTTTTTAAAAAGTAGACTCCAACAGCTCCCTTCAGATGGGTATTATTATCTTGATTTTACAAATGAAGCTTAGAAAAGTTAAGCAATTTGCTCAGGGTCAATAGCCAGCAAAGCAACAGCATCAAAGCTTAGATCCAGTTTTGCTGATGCCAAAATGCATGCTTCAGTCTATACCATTCAACTAACCTAGCTGTAGCCTCTAATTATGTGAGATCAGAAAGCTCTAGTTAGTCTTTTATTTTTATTTATTTATTTTTTTGAGATGAAGTTTCACTCTGTCGCTCAGGCTAGAGTGCAATCACTGCAACCTCCACTTCCTGGGTTCAAGCTATTCTCCCTGCCTCAGTCTCCTGAGTAGCTGGGATTATAGGCACCACCACCACACCCGGCTAATTTCTGTATTTTTAGTAGAGACAGGGTTTCACTATGTTGGCCAGGCTGGTCTCGGACTCCTGACCTCAGGAGATCTGCCTGCCTTGGCCTCCCAAAGTGCAGGGATTACAGGTGTAAGCCACCGTGCCAGGCCTCTAGTTATAGTCTTTAACTGTGTGTGATTGGAAAGCCCATAATGGATCCATGAGGCAGGCCCTGCAGGGAACAGGACACCACTGTGGAACATTTGCTGCAGTATTAGACCATAAGGCTTGGAGAGTCCGCAAACTGCTGCGTGAAAGAGAATTCTTAATGGCGGCCAGGGCAACCATCTAACTGGAAAAATGGCAAAGGAGAAATTGGACACATTGGAGTAAAAAAATACAAAGAAGCTGGTTAATGACTTCCTCAAAGACTTTAGGAACTCCCCCTGTGGTGGGTCAGTTTCAGAGTCATTGCAAAAGGCTATGGAGTTTCTAGGGCTACAGAGGAGGAAGAGTAAGTCCCAGCAAGATGGAAATGAACTGCGAGAGGCGCTACTATGGTATAGAAATAGGATCTCAAGGCCGGGCACGGTGGCGCACGCCTGTAATCCCAGCACTTTGGGAGGCTGAGACGGGCGGATCACGAGGTCAGGAGATCGAGACCATCCTATCCTGGCTAACACGGTGAAACCCCGTCTCTACTAAAAAATGCAAAAAAATTAGCTGGGCGTGGTGTTGGGCATCTGTAGTCCCAGCTACTCCAGAGGCTGAGGCAGGAGAACGGCTTGAACCCAGGAGGCGGGGCTTGCAGTGAGCCGAGATCGCACCACTGCACTCCAGCCTGGGTGACAGAGCCAGACTCCGTCTCAAAAAAAAAAAAAAGAAATAGGATCTCAGGAACCAAGAGGATGAGCCTCAGGCATGGAGGGGCTTGAGCAGGAGAAAGACATGCCAGTGGATTGCCAGGGAATGGGCACGCCTTGGTTTCAGATGCCAACCCCTCTCAGGTGCATGGTGAATTGTCCCTGTTAACTGAGTGCCCTATTGTAACTGTAAACAGTGCTCTCAGGATCGTGGGCTTGGCTGAGGGGACGGAGTGCTTTCTGGTTTGGTGGAATCGATTCTTTAAGTCAGTGGCTTTCTTACTGTTTTGGATCATGACTCACAGGGAGGAGTATGTTTTCTATTACAAACCAGTGACCCAAACACATATAGATAGTCCCCAACTCACAATGGTTCCATATATGATGTTTCAACTTTAAAATGGTGCAAAGTGCTATGCATTCAGTGTGGTCCTCGGGTTATGTCTGGATGAACCCATTGTTAAGTTGAGGGGCATCTGTATAAGACTGAAGGAGAATTTCATGGCACAATATTTACCCTTTTACTATGCAAGATGCACTCAGATATTTCCTATCCTCTTCTATTCATTTAAGCAAAATCACTGGCACCTCTTGCTAAGTTGATTTCTCAATCCGTTAATGGGTCATGGCTTACTGAGTGAAAAGTCACCGTTTTGAGTTGCACCATGTATCTACAAGTGGAAGTAGTCACTTGGGCCCCTTGGAGCCACAATCAACAGCATAGAAGTTGCATATAGAATATTTTTTCTTTTTAGGGAGAAGAGACTAAAAGGTAGACATGTTAATTCTAGTTAACCTCTGCCACTTTAGCCTGCAAATAACTTCCCCTGTAGTGGATTTGGTATTGTCCAGAATGTGGTTCTGTAAGGCCAGGATTGGAAACCCGTTTCGAATACGTGCAGAAGTTTCTTGAATACCGCTCTAAGCTCGGTCTTGCCGAGATAGGGCGTCATCCCTCACGAGCTTCCCAGGACCCCTTGGCTGTGCACACAAAGAGAACCAGGCTTTTCTTGTTTGGGCCTTTGCTCCTTCCTATTTGATTGAATTTGAAGAGGAACTGTTTGCCTTCGGCCACACATCCTGAATCATAATCAGGATGCTGCTGGCACAGAAAACCTGCTCCCACCCTTGCCTGAAATAACTGAACAGGGAAGTAGAGTTCCTCCCCTCTCCAACCTTAAAGAAAGAGGCTCATAATTTATTGTGTGCTGGCAATACATCAAAAGTCAGTTCAGTCACTTACAGTAAAATCAAGGAGGGCAGAACAATGAATACAGAGTGGGGTTAAAACACCTCATTAAAAGGAACAAATTGTTCAGTTGACACCTATTCTGGTGTCATATTTGTTAGCCAGAGTCCAGTGGCCTTTGGAGGTGCTTCCCTGGCTGTGGGATATGAAAAAGGCATAAAGCCACACTCTCAGCTTTTTCAGTTTTTCAATTCAGCACACACGCTTTGCTCCAACGATGTATCAGAGACCCTGTGACTAGGGTATATTAGTTCTCTAGGACTGTGCTGCTGCAACAAATTACTATAAACTTGATGACTTAAAACAACAAAAATGTATTTGCTTTCAGTTCTGGAGACCAGAAATCTGAACTCAAGGTGTTGGTAGGACCACATTCCCTCTGAAGCCTCCGGAGGAGAAGGCTTCTGTTGGTTCCAGCTTCTGGCGGCCCCAGGCATCCCTTGGCTTATGACTGCATCACCTCAATAGCTGCCTCCTTCTTCACAGGGTGTTTTCCTTCTCTTTGAATGTCTCTTCTCTGTGTGTCTCTTAGCAGATATTTAGCAATGGATTAAGGGCCCACCTGGATAATGAAGGCTGGTCTTACCTGGAGATCCTTAACCTTATTATCATGTGCCCCTAAGAATAAAGATCTGTGTCATAATAGCAAGCAAATTACACCCAAGAATATTAACAGTAATTCGATAGAATCTATTACCAAGACTCGTTTTACTCTAACAAACAATCACAGAGAAGGGTGATGCTATGATTTATGTTATGGTGTCTACAATTTTCAAATGTTTTAGCAGAAATATAGATAGAGAAGCCTATGATCACAAAAGTGTGAAGAATTGTTAAGTCTGGGTGGAAGTTATATGGATGTTCATTGTTCTATTCTTTTGACTTTGTTTAATGCTTGAAATTATTCATAATTAAAAACTTGGAGCTGGGCGCGGTGGCTCATGCCTGTAATCCCAGCACTTTGGGAGGCCGAAGCGGGCGGATCTTGAGGTCAGGAGATCGAGACCATCCTGGCTAACACGGTGAAACCCCGTCTCTACTAAAAATACAAAAAATTAGCCGGGCGAGGTAGCGGGCGCCTGTAGTCCCAGCTACTCGGGAGGCTGAGGCAGGAGAATGGCATGAACCCCGGGAGGCGGAGCCTGCAGTGAGCCAAGATCGCGCCACTGCACTCCAGCCTGGGTGAAAGAGCGAGACTCCTTCTCAAAAAAAAAAAAAAAAAAAAACTTGGGGGAGAGTGGGGGAAGAAAATTCTTGAAGCAAACTTTCTTGACCTATCTCTCATAGGCTCTATGGGGAGTGGGGTGGAGGGGTTTCAGGGACCAGGAAGCTTCCAAATTTATATTTGAGCTTTTGTGGTGGCCGCGTGCAAGCGCGCGTGTGTGTGTGTGTGTGTGTGTGTGTGCGCGTTTCTTTCATTTTCTGGGGGAAAAGTTGATTGTAGCATTGTTCAGTATGGTGAATAAGAGCACGGAATTTAGGCAAACCTTGTTTAGGGTCTTGAGTTTGCCTCTTACTAGCATTATGACATTGACAAACTTGTTTAATGCCTTGAACCAATTTTCTCATCTGTGAAGTGGGGATAGTAACAGTTCCCATTTCATTGGGATATTGAAAGGAATAAGTAAAAATATACCTTTAATAATAGCTAACATTTTTCAAGGGCTTTCTGCATTTAGAGCACTGTTTAAAGCGTTTTTAGATGTGACCATCTTATTGAATTCTTGTAACTCTGTGAGCTAGGCCCTAGTATCACCATTTTGCATATACGAGAACTGAGGCACAGAGAAGTTGAGTAACTTGCCCAAGGTCATACCGCTATTAAATACAAGAACTGGGATTTGAACCAAGCAAGCCAAATCCTCTCCCTAGTATCTTTACATCCCACTTTGCACAGTGTCTCGCCCATGGTGAGCCCATTGGTAAATGTTTGTGTGACGGCACGTAGGAAATCCCTGATAAACACTGAATGACATCAGGAATTTCTTTCCAGGTTGTTAGTTAGAAGGGTGCTAAATGTGTTCCTGTTGTGGATGACAAAGTGTGCTCGTTTAGAAAAGGGGCATATTTTATGAGGCTGCTGTCCAGTCCTTTGAAATAATAGCTTTAAAGCTCACGTTTGAATAAGCTAGTGGAAAAAGGGTTAGTCTAGTGAAGACTTCTGCTCCCGTTCCAATCAGCTGCTGAGGTTGGGCTGCCGCCAGATTGATGACTCTTCTCCCACATGCAAGAGGGCGAAGCACTAGGGTGTTACCAGGAATTGAGACCCGGACGGGTTGCAGGACTGGGCACCCAGCCAAGTCACACCCAAGCGGTGGGCGCTTGCCAGCTTTGGGCCTAAGCTGTTGCCCCCGAGAGACTGGGCAGGGCCGGCAGCTCTTTGCTTGCTGATTCTCCCATCTCCCAGAGCAACAGCCTGGTGCAGACTGTGGTCACCCGTGGGAATGTTCCTCCGCCATCGGCGGGGCCTGCAGTGCCCCAGGGTGTGACCACATGCTCCTTTGGGCTCATACAGATGTCTGTACTCAGAGGACGCCACTGTGCCATCGTGGGTTCAGGGCTGAAGTGCAGGACAGGCGCTGCTTGCTTTGAGACTCAACTTTTGGGGCCCTTCACTGGGCTCCTGCTGAATGCATAAAGTATGTAAGGTGGGGCATTTTAAGGCTATTAGTGTGTCAATACTGATAGAAAAGAGATTAGAGACTTTGGTTCTAAAATAAACTCTTTCTCTGATTTGTTATACAAATTTGTGGAATTCACATTTTCTCCTCTCCAGGCCTCAACTTCCTCATCTGGAAAATTAAAATTCCTCCAGTCCTATCCATATCGCTGGATTATGCTGAGAACCAAATGAGATGATCAGTAAACTTCAAGACACTACACAGAAGCAAGCAGCCATTTTTTTCATGCAGCTGGGTGTTACAGCCCTGGCTCCTTCCAGCTGCTCCCCTTTGGGAAGACCGTCCATGGCCAGCCTTGAAGGGCTGGGGTTGGATTTGCTTCAAAGAGGTGGCTGGATTCCTGACCTGAGGAAGGAGGAGCCCAGGAGCAGGTGTTGGAGGCTCAGGGATTCTGCCCCTTTGACCAGGCTGAGAGCCTCCCTCCGTTTCCAGCCTGGGTGGGTTGGGATCTCATTTTGTTAGGTGGGAACTAAACGTTTCCTGACTCAGCGCCTGTCGGTGTTCCGTGCTGTGCTTTGTGAACTCTCTTTCTTTGGCTGTGCTTACTAGGGGTGAGGGGCACCCTTGGGAGGTGAACAGTACAACTGTATACAGAACTGAAGATGGGATAGAGGCTCTGATAAGGCTCCATCTGAGCACAGGAAGGACCAAAGTGGAGAGAAAGGAAGGAGGGAAGGGTGACACTGGCCAAGTGGCAGCCACAAGGTACTTTGATGTCGTCTCCATGGATTTTTGTCAGGAACAAAACAAACTTTTCAGATGAATTTTTTGGTGGGGGTCAGATAAGGGGGTAACTCGGGAGTTGCTTTCCATGTGACTAAACATTGTAGTAAGGGCCTAGCACTCTTTTTTTTTTTAATTTTTATTTTTTTTGTGTGCATGGAGACACAGCTGCTGTTGCACCAGAACAGTCTTCTGATGGCTACAGAGTGGTGGAGGGAAGGAGGCCTGGCCCAGGGGTTCCCCACTCTGTTCCAACCTGAGCATGTCCCCAGGACACTGGCCAGGAGAGTGGCAGGCCGGAACTCATGTCACGGAAAGTAAAGGGACTGAGGGGTGTTTAGCTCGGAACATTAGACTTCATGTACCCGAGGGAGTCTCATGGGGAAAGGTACACTTCCCACCCCTAAGTCCTCCTGCTCTTCTGCTATTCTCCAGGGAAGAGTTTGGCTCAACATGGGAGAGAACTTTCTATAAGTCCACACACCTGAGAGTGCTGAGGCAGAAACTGGCTAACCACGGGAAGGAGCCCGTGAGGAGGGGATTCCAGGACAGATGGGGGTTGGCCTGGATGATCTCCCTCCACGTCCAGAGGCTGCCATGTCAAAGGAAGATTCTGCAGGATCATGCTGAATTCCTACCTGACGTTCCCGCAGCCGCACCGCCAGAGCATCCTCCACCATGGAAATACCCTTTAGGACTGTTGTGCTGGATCTTTCCCCACAGCGATAAGCCTTCGAGGTGCTGTAAAGATCCCCTGCCCTCTGGTTTTGCTGGGAGGGGAGGATGGCTCACATCTGTCATTCTGGTTTCTGACTGGCCCTTTTTTCCTGTTTCCTATTCCTTCCTTATCCTCAATTTGTTGCTCTTGGCACAAGAGTTTGTGTGGATTTGTTCATAACAATTACCCTCTGCCTTGAGACGCATGTGGAATGTTTTAGGGATATTTTTATAAATCTTGGGCCGTATTTTTTATGGCTGGAAATTAACCAGGGAACTGCAAACATACGGGGTTGCTTATTCAGCTTTACATCCTGAAGGCGAGCTGCCTCCCTGCCTCCTACTTTCGTTCCCTAGCTCTTTGGACCCTATGTACTTCCTTGGACTGGGTCCTTCCTTCCTGACATGGACTTCATGGTTACTTGCAGCTCTGAGTAAGTAACCAAGACTATTGCTAAGTCTTCTGGTCCTCTTCTTACTTCCTAGATGCGGTCATTCTCCTTGATTTTCTTTTTCGTGCTTCAATCCTTGCCTCTTCCCGTTCCACATATTTACTCCTTCTTAGAAATCCCTACTCTTGGAGCTGAAGGTAGCTGCCCATCCCAGTGTTTACACCTTCTCCCTGACAGACTCATGTGGATTATGGATATTGAGGGGAGTGGGCTTTAGGTCCCTTTGAAGTGTCTTAGTTCTTTTAATTTCCCAAGATCTTTTGGGAAATGAGTTGACAGGATTATACATTCCAACAAGCATTGTTTTTCTCAGACATGATTGTAAAGCCCTGGTCCATTTCCACATTTTACTCATTTTGATCATTCTTTTTTTTTTTTCCTTTAAATGGAGTTTTGCTCTTGTTTCCCAGGCTGGAGTGCAATGGCACGATCTTGGCTCACTGCAACCTCCGCCTCCCGGGTTCAAGCCATTCTCCTGCCTTAGCCTCCTGAGTAACTGGGATTACAGGCACCTGCCATCACACCCAGATGATTTTTGTATTTTTAGTAGAGACGGGGTTTCACCATGTTGGCCAGGCTGGTCTCGAACTCCTGACCTCAGGTGACTCACCCGCCTCGGCCTCCCAAAGTGCTGGGATTACAGGCGTGAGCCGCTGCGCCCAGCCTGATCATTCTTTTCAGACTCCAACATAAAGTCGTTTTTCTGGTTCCTCTTATTTCAAACTTGAAATGCTAATGCCTGAGGAAAACTGAATCTTGCATGTGATCCTACAAGGTTCTGTGTATCAGTTCACGCCTCCACATTAACTGAGCAGTGACTGCCCAAAAGGCACTGGGGTGGACACCGAGGACAAAGAAGTCAATCTGACAGCTTCTTGCACTCAGGTGCTCAGAGTCAAGGAAGGTGACATCGGCCCACCGAGGCTTGGATTCGGCTTATGTGGAGGAGGGGCGGGGGTGGTGGTGATGTCTTCTTAGCTAAGACAGTGAAATCTCAGGTGGGTCTTAAAGTACAGGAGTTACACTTTGCTAGGGAGACAAGCCTATTATGGGCAAAGGAGCACTGTTGGGAATAGCAAGGGTTTATAAGAATTTTATAAAAATGATGCTATGTTTAGAGATCAAAGAGCAGCTGGGGGTAAGTGAATGTAGTACAGGGGGTGGGAGCAGAGAGAGGAGGAGCGATTGGGAAGTCGTCTCTC
Source organism: Hylobates moloch (assembly GCF_009828535.3). NCBI lineage: Eukaryota > Metazoa > Chordata > Mammalia > Primates > Hylobatidae > Hylobates > Hylobates moloch. The sequence goes on along the minus strand of NW_026652288.1, from coordinate 102,753,472 downwards.
TCATAAGGAGCCTTGGGCATCATGTGCAGAAGTGTGGACTTCGTTGATGAAAATCATTTATCTCTACAAACCCCTCACTTCACCATGACCTTTCTGTAGGGCTTCCCTGCCCACTGATGGATTCATCATCTCATTGTGCGATGCTCTGAAAGACATGCATGAGTTTGTGTTTTAGAAAAATCCTTCAGGCTGCAACATGGAGAACAAACAGAAAAATCCTTCAGGCTGCAACTTGGAGAACAAACAGAAAAATCCTTCAGGCTGCAACTTGGAGAACAAACAGAAACAGCAACAGGCCAGTCACAAGGAAACGCACTCAACAATTTTGCAATAATCCGGTTGAGAACTGTGTCTATGAAACCAGCTGCATCTGTCTCACGGAGTGCATGTCGGTACTGCCCTGCCACAGCCTGTGACGTGGGCTTCACCTGGAGCCCAGACAACCTCTGCCTTGACTCTTGGTCTTTGTGGTCACTCATCACCACCCTTATCAGAACTCATGTTGTTTAGAGAGGCCTTGACTGCAATTTTATCACCCAGATGGTCTGGAGAATTCCCCTCGGGACACGCATGCCAGAGAAATGGCAGGATATATGAAGTATGGCCTCAGGTCACCGGTGGACCAAATGCTTAGAGGGAAACAGGTTCTCTGCGTCTCAGCCGAGTTCAGGTCAGGCTTACCATTTCTGGATGTCAAACGCAGTCCTTATTGCCATCCTTGTGTGATGGGATGCATCAGTGAGGCTAGGAGGGCCTGCCTGTGTTAACGTGAACACAAAGACTTCCTGTTCGTGGCTTCGGACATGTTTCTGCAGGTTTTTTGGCTGTACCTTGGTAGGTTCCTATAGTACCTCACCCAGCCGAACATCTGCTGGTGCCATCCTGAGGGGTGCTAGAAGCTCCCGTGTACTCTGCAGACCTGCCTCTGGACTTTGCCTCCAAAGCTTTAAAGCAGTTTTTGCCTGCATGTCCTAGACGTTCAGCAGAAAAAGATCTCCTCGTGCTCCAGCACCTTTGGGGAAACCAGGGGCTCCACAATGCTCAGCAGTTTAATTTACTGCAGGTCTTCTCAACGTCTTTAATTCACAGTATGTGTTATGAATCTGCAAGAGGGGGTAAGAGTGTGAATAGTCCATTTCCCACACCCATTTGACCGCGGAACTTCCTCCACTTCTGGCCTTGGTAGAGGCTCCTCCCCTGGGGAAGAGGAAGCACAGCTAAGGGCCCAGTCTGGTCTGGAGGAGATGCCGAGGGCAGCCCAGCTTGGTCTCCTAGACTTTAGGGGTAGGCGGGTGGTTCGGGATAAGGATCAGCAATGTCTGGATTTGCCTAGGGCAGTCCGAGCTCACACAGGTTGCCCCAGTATAATTATAATAAACTCCCTCTTTTTTCTCCCCAAAGGGTCCTGGTTTGGGGCATCAATTCTATGATCCTGGCCATAGTCACCGCAGACCTAGGGTCCCGCCACTTGGCATTTTGAAGCCCAAAGGGCAGCTCATTGTTAGACTCTGCCCCTGCCCATAACATAGTCTGATGTCATCCTTTGACTCACCACTTGCTCCCTGACAACATCTGATATTTGCCACTGGGTCCCAGATTCTTTCCCCTTTATTCAGCCACCGTATTCAGCCTGGCAAAATGCCTCACCTTTTCAAAAATAATTCTGCAAGGGGTTGGCAGGAAATCGGTGCCCCTAAGACCCACAAACCTTTTGCGGTAGGTGTCTCTTCACAATGCCTCAGTCATAGCTTTTCTGGGCCTCCTCAGTGCGTGAACTTTTGGAGGCCTGTTGCCGAACTGTTTGCCTGCATCACTCTTTCTCCGTGTTCTCTTGTCTCTTTTTATTCCTGCTACTGAAACAGCCATCTTCCTGCTGTCAGTTGCTCTGAAGGAATTTGTGTTGGAAAATATCAGGAAACCATCCTCATTTAGGGGATGAGAGAAATAAAAGAGGAAAAAGGCCAGCGGTGGCTCACACCTGTAATCCCAGAACTTTGGGAGGCCGAGGCAGGTGGATCACCTGAGGTCAGGAGTTTGAGACCAGCCAGCCTGACCAACATGGTGAAACCCTGTCTCTACTAAAAATACAAAAATTAACTGGGCATGGTGGTGGGTGCCTGTAATCCCAGCTACTCGGGAGGCTGAGGCAGGAGAATTACTTGAACCCCGGAGGCAGAGGTTGCAGTGAGCCGAGATCACACCACTGCACTCCAGCCTGGGCAACAAGAGTTAAACTCCGTCTCAAAAAAAAAAAAAAAAAAAAAAAAAGAAAGAAAGAAAAGGGCCAAGCAGGCAAGAAACCAAGTAGATGGTAAATTAGGGAGATCACAGAACCCACTGAGAAAAATAAGAGAATTACAAATTAAAAAAAAAATTTCAAAGGGGTAAGTAATAGCCTATTGAATTTGACTTCAACTATTTTTCATTTTTTAAAAGTACTTCTGTTGGTAAATTAACTTTCAAAATGTCAATGGTTGGCTTTCCAAAATTCTTCAGTCAGAAACTCAAAGTGGAAAGAAGATTCATTGAAGAAATGCCTTTCTTTTTATTTGACACGAGTAAATGGTAAGAATTATCTTTAATATTTGCAAAAGCATCAAAAAATCACCAGTGAAAAACACAAAAGGAAACTAGTATCAAGTATTTAGGATCTCTTTTTTATTATAGACTGTTTTGGATATAAATCCTACACACCCAAGTCTTATCTGGTTTTAAATGTCCCCGGCAATGGAGTTGCCACATTTTCTTCACGGATATTTTGTTTAATGTTCTTAAGTATGTCCGGGACAGACTCCTAACTCCCTGTCTCTCTCTCTCCAAACAAACAAAAAAGAAACTGTTTTGTCTTTTAAATTTAATCTACTAAAAAATTACTCAAGCTCTAAATCTTAAAAAGTAACTGTTTTCCTTTTAATAACCATTTTGTACTTTTTTCCACCCCTTCGGCTGTATAGCTTTGCTTTGCCTTCTTTAGAGGATGTAGAAGTATTTTTTCCTCTTGATTCTTTTGAAAGTTTGGGTTTATTTGGCTTTAATACTGTCATTTAGGCATTTCTTATATGTATGTGTTTATGGTAGTTTCAAATTGTCCTTCATACCATAATTTTCAGCTCATTCCCCTGTTGTAGAGTCTTCATGATGATTTTTCTCTGACCAAACTAAACAAGAATCAGACCAGAACCCAATCTCAACAAATCCAAGACAACTGAGCACCCTGGCTAGTTTCATTGTCTATGCATCCCTCTGGTTCTCAGAAGATAACTGACTAAAGTTTCTTTCCTACTGTTTCTTTTTTTAAAAACTATACCTATGCACATCAACCTATACCAGTATTTCAAGTTTTGTTTCAAAAGATGCTTCAACTCCATTATGTAAATCATGACTTAAAAATGTAAAAGAAATATTTGTACATAGACATTCAAATCAAACCTTGATTCCACAAGCTCCTCCTTATTTTGTTGACTTTATTTTTAAGAGGGAAGGCCATTTAATTAAAAAAATTCTCCTTTTCTTTCCTTTTTCCCCTGCTCCCTTCCCCCACCCCTCCGATTGTCTCCTAGGACCAGGAAGTTTATATGTAAACAGAAGCCGTAATCAGACCCCTGACCTCCTTCGGCTTTCAACCCAGTGTTTCCACAGAGGGATTAACCCCAAATACCAACTTGCTCTCAGAGGCAAAATTGTTCCCCAGGCGGGTATCTCCAAAGGTTTTTCTTCTCTCGAGGCTTTCTCATTCACCCTGCAAATAAGTCTCCTCAAAGGGAGGCTTAAAGGCAGCCGCTGGAAAGCAAATTGCCGGGCAGGCTGGAGCCAGAGCGAGGCTAAGAATTCTCTGGACCCTCAAGGCCCTTACTCCGTCCTCCCCGAGTTGGCCGAGTGGTTGTGTTGCCTTCCAGATGCATGGGTGCTATGGGAAAGAGCCAGGTTGCTGGGTGTGTGTGTGTGTGTGTGTGTGCACGCACGTGCACACCTGCTCTTGGGTTTACACGCTGGAGTCTCATGGACGGCTGGGCCTCATCTGGGCTGCCCGGGCATCTCAGGGATACTGGCAGGGAGGGGCTTTGGGAGTGGATAGGTATTCGTGTTCCCCTCTCAGGGGAGACAGGAGCAATAGCACTGGCCTGTTGTACAAAACCACAGCTGTGCGCCTACAAGCGGAATGTTTGCAAGTCTTTCTGTTTTATTCTTCGCTGCAGGTCTTATAATGTCCACTCAGGAGGGAATGCTTTGAACCGGGCATCAAGCTCTGGGCCGGATTCCAAGTCAGTCTAAAAACAGTCTGAGCTCCCTGCTCCCCCCACGCCCCGACAACTCCGGTCCCCTACTTGCTGGGCAGAATGGGTAAAAGAGTGGGTTCTCCCTTCTGCCTGCCCCTCCCTCCTGTCGGGTCCTCACACTGCCTGCTCAGCCCTGTGCTAAGCCCAGGCACGGACCAGACCAGGAGATTTTCTTATGGCAGAACATCTTCTCCCCATCCGGACCCCAATGCTTTCTCAACAGAGAGACAGAGTATCCGTATTTTAAAGGCTCCACATAGCATGTCCAGAAATTTCCCATGTTCTTCAGCAGGGTAGGGGTGGGGAAAGGTCCCGATGAGGCTACGGACTGAATAGCTCCGAACAGCTGTGGAAAGTTTGATGCAGCAGGAGCACCCAGACAGAAGATTAAAAACCTAATAAAGTCCTCAGTGTGGGGGCGCTGGCATCAGGACAGCTTCACTTCTCCAGACACCTAATAAAGAGACATTCCGGGACACTAACTCATAAGGGAAATCTGCAGGGGTCACCGAGAACAGTGGAGAGCAAACCATGGAAACACAGCAGTCACACATTGCTACAGGAAAGGTTCGTTTGCTTCTCCCCTTTTTTCCCCCTTTTCTTCAGTTCAGAAAAATGGCAGGGTGCTCAGGACCCAAAGAAATACCACAAAAAGAGGTGATTCCAGAAGTCCTAGATGTAGAAGCCTCACGTTCATGGGCAGAATAAGCGTGAGGCTGATGTTTGACACTTTTGGTGATGGTGGGTGCAGAGGGCATTGAGATGGGAAGGTGGTTTGGCTTCAGGAGGTAGCAGAAAAAGGGGGTTTTGAGAATTGAGGTTTATCCACCTGGATTTTGTGAAGTACCATCCTTACAGTGGGTTTTCTTTTGTGGATTTTCCCACTGGAGATACTTGGTCATTTTGGATCTGAGTTTCTTGTGGTCTGCTAGGTGATGGGTTGCTGGTTGAGACTTTTGGTTTTGAGGGGCATTTATGTTATGTTGACTTGGTTCTCAAGTTTGGCTGTCTATTTGAAGAAAAAATAAATGGTGCCTTTGGGCATTCAGCCAGACCATTCATAGTCAGTTGTGGAGAGACTCCGTTGAGTTGGTGGTACTTGTCTTCTCACACAGATAATGTATAGGTATAAAAGATGGAAGGAACGAAGCAGCTAGTTAAGAAAAGAGAATAAAAAGTGGGGAATAAAACAGATAAAACATCTGCAGTGTTGAGTTCAGTTCAAGTTCTTGAGAGAACCTCAGGTTATTTATCACTTTCTGCCCATTATTCCAGCTAATTTGTAGTCTGGAGACCAGCAGTCAAACCTGTTCATTGACATTACCTGTCCACAGCAGTGTTTGCAACTGAGTAATGTCACATTTGCTCTGGAAGAATATAGTTTCATATTGTGCAAATTTGTGAAACGGCTTTTGCATATTGATCTTAAGAGAATCCTTGTACAGATTCTCTGAGGTCTCGTGGTGTGAGGTCAAGAGAACGGGAGACATGAGACCTGGGCCCAATCCCAGCCAGCACTGCCACTAACGGGACTGGGTTGCTTGGACAAGTCACTTGCCCTGCAGGACTCAGTTTCTTGTTCTGTAGGATGAAGGGAGTGAGACATAACTTCTAAGGCCTCTGGCTGCACCCACACACTGTGGGTCCCTGAGGTTGGAAGGTTGGTCTCTGCATTGGAGTTCCTGGCTCTCCTGTGTTAGAAAGAGTGTTTTCCCCTGGCTTTCCGTTTAGTTGCGGCTTGGCAGAGGCAAAGCTGCAGTCTTTGGGTGTGATGCAGGAGAGGTCTGTGGTTATGTGAGCAAAATGAAATATGGGCGTTTGAACTCCTCTAGTTCAGCAACCCTTTTTTGGCCTTTACTGTTTCTCTCTGGGTTTCTTTCTGCCTCTCTGTTTTCATTAAAAAAGTTTTTTTTTCCTCCATGAGAATAGTCCCATATTAAAAAAAAGAGCAATGTTTCTGTGGGGTGGGAATAGGCTACCTTCTAGTAGGGAACATTCCCTGAGGGAGGCCTGGGAGGTTGTGGCTCAATCTGGAAGGATCTAGACCAGTGCTTCTTAAAATTCGCAGTGCATGAGAATCACTTGAGCGTCTTGTTAAATCTGGATTCTGGCTCAGTAGGTTTGGGTGGGACACGAGTTCTGCATTTCCAGCGAGCCCCCACGTGATGCTCGTCCGTGGACCACACTTTTACTAACAAGGCTAGATGATCCCAAGTCAGGCCTCCCCTGGGCTCCTGTAGAGAGGAGAACTCACAGGATGGGGACACCGTAACCAGGTTCTTCAGCCTGGGGCTCTTCAGGCCTCTAGGTTCAGCTTCAGCCTAGAATGAACCTGCAAAGTCAGCTCTTAATATAGGGAATCTTATCCCCTGGAAGGCTGGGCTGTCATAAACTAGCTGGGAATCAGACTTTATGGAGGTTCTAACTTTTGCATCTGACCCTCGAATGGTTTTCTTTTTTCTTTTTTTCCTTTCTTTTTCTTCCCCTGGACTGTGGGGTAAAGAAGAACAATGCCTCAATTAGCTAGAAAGCTACAGTATTGAATTAAATGAGCCCCATGCTATGGCTCATTAACAACATCCTATTACTTAGCAAGTCTATAACTAGTGTTTCAGCTAAATAAAGAAATGTAAATCATTTAATACACCTTTCTTAATTGAGCTGCACACCAGGGGCACCCTCCTAATGGTATTATGGCACCAATTACCTCATTAGAAGAGAAGAGCTGCTTTTATGACAGGTTTTGGAAATTAAAATGGCAGAGAGATGTCTTTTAGGAGGAGTAATTCTGGGCTGGGCTGTGCTGAGCAATGAGCAGGGGCTGAAAGCGCACGTGGGGCCTGGGGACTAAAGGCAGGATGGTGACCCCTGTCTGGTCTGACCCCCATCTTGGGGATGAGATCTGAACTTACTCTGCATACTGTCTGGTCAAGAATGTAAGCCACGGTGGCTCTTGTACTTCAGTGTGTATAAAATCCACTGGGGAGGCTTGTTAGAAATTTAGATTCCAGGGCCCCACCCTGAGATTCTGACCCAGGAAGTCTGGGCTGGGCTCCAGCCAAACCATACTTGTAGTAAGACCTCTGGGAAGCTCCCTTGCAGAAAGCTCAAAGACACATAGTAGAGAAGGCCCCGATGATTTCCACCAAAACCCAGCTACGTGTCCGCAGGTTCCTCTATTACTAGGGGTTTTACTCTTCCCAAAGACTGGATTGAATGAGACTTATTTTGGTTTGCTTCTTCAGACACAGCACAGCTACCTTCCTCCTTTTCTCTCTGCTTAGCCTGCCTTGGTTGGTCCGTGGGGTAGAGCAGCGGGGCAAACGGGGATGACTGTTTGCTTGGATGTTCACTCGCTGTGTGGTGTCGGGCAGGGCATTGTACGCTTGGGGCTGCAGTTTCCTCACCTCAAAATGTGCACGGTCAGGTAAAGGGTATGAACACGTTATTGATCAAGACACTTTGTCTTTTTTGCGACTCAGTTTTCCTTATCTATAAGATGAGAATGTTGCACTTTATGAATTTGGCGAGTGTAAATAGGAACTGAGATTCTCTTTCTGGCAGCTTTTCTTGGTTTCCTTTCTGTGGCAAGGAAAGGAAGAACTTCAACCTCCAGATTTTGTGTAAATATTGAATCTATAGCAATGGTTTTGTGGAGTGTTCCAGTTTCCTAGGCGGATGATTAATGTGGTTTTCTCTGTGAGTGTTGAGGCTTCTCAAAAGGCTTTTCCTGCTCTTCCTGTGAAATGCACAACGGCTAAGTGTTAGTCCTGCTTTTTTCTCTATTGTCGTGTGGAAGGGGGAGCAGATGCATTCTGCATTCCTCACAGGGCAGAAGATGTGTCAGCCGACAGACATGTGGGGAGGCAAAACTGGCCTTAATCTGATATGAATTTCCTGATAATTACAATGACCTTGCTGATCCCAGACCTTTGCTGGCTTTATATTGCCTATCACATCACACACAGACTGCCCTGTTTGGCCTGCCGTGTCCCCATCATCTGGCTTGAGCAGGCTTTGTTAATCCTATATCCTCGAAGTAACTTGAATTGTGGGGCTTTAACTCGCTTTTAAAAATTTATTTATTTATTTATTTTTATTATACTTCAAGTTCTAGGGTACATGTGCACAACGTGCAGGTGTGTTACATATGTACACATGTGCCTTGTTGGTGTGCTGCACTCATTAACTCGTCATTTACATTGGGTATATCTCCTAATGCTATCCCTCCCCTCCTCCCCCCTTAACTCACTTTTCTGATGCTCGCTCTCCAATCCACATTTCCAGCTACGTCCTATTCTACATGTTCAACAGCCCACAGAGCTCCCCCAATGGACTATGTTGTCATTACTACAAACCCAAAACGTCCTCAAGCACATCCATCAACTTTCCCTTACCCTTGTTGCCCTTCCCATTGATCTCTAGTTCAGGTTGCAGAAGCACGATCTAGGCTTAGGAAATGAAACATAGCTTGGAAGATCCCGAACCTCCTCATTTTTTTAACTACTCTATAGCTAGAATCTATTGCTTTGAAATAGCTCAGAGTTTAATAGTCAGAAGAAATCTTTTCCAGTTCTTACAGCCCATACTGTTTCTTCTCCTTCCAAATCAACAGTGAAACATCTCTAGGTTTTATAGCTTTTGGGTCTGGTTAAATCTCATGTGTAGGAGAGAATGGTTTGTTGGCAGCACACGTGCAAATGGGGTGTGCAGGCTGCATAAGCTGAGTGTAAATCCATGGTAGGTGCATGCCAAAGGTCACATATGTCCGTTTTCATTAAGAAAAAGTGCAGCCGCTTAAGTGAGCAAAGGTATTGTCCTGATTAACTTGCACTGATTGAAACATGTCTGGGATGCGTCTTAACTTATTGTTATATTATCATATGTGTATTACCTTTCTGAGCTGTCAAAGACAGTGACTTGAAGTCTGCCATTACTAAGTCATTTCTATCAATTTCTTTCTGAATTTCCATGAATTCTTGCTTTATTTGTTTTTATTCTGTATTATGTGGCAATTAAAGCGTCATGACAGTTATTTACGTGCTATTCACTTTGTCAATATTTATCTAAATTTCATGTAAGTTTTCCGTTTTAAATTCTCCTTTGATACAAAATATTGTGATCCTGGTTTCTTTACAAATCGAGTCTTTGTGCACGTGATGTATTTGCTAGCTTATCCTTTCTTATTCTAATGCTTTTCTTTCTTTGAGGTATATATCTTGGGATAGCACATTGATTAGTTTTTCAAATATGGGAGTTAAAGCCAATTACATTTGTTATCATAGTTACCATTTTCATTTTAACTTTGGTCCAGTTGCTTATGCTTTCTGGATTTTAAAAATATTTTCTTGCTCTTTGCTTAAAATTGTCTGTGTTACGTTGTTTGTATTTTCTTTTTCTATTTTTCCACTAGTGATATGGAAGATATAGGTCCTATTTTAAAATTTGGGATTGCCCTGAAGATTTTAAAAATACACGAATCTATATTTTCCCACTTTTTGATTTTTAAAAATGCTACCTATTGATTGTTTCTTACGCAAGGTTAAGAAATAAACTTTTATTTTCCCCTCTTTCCTAAGTTCACTCAGTTTCTTATTTTATGTATGTAATTTTGGACTTTAGACTCAGGGGTCATCTTTTTTTCCAACATACTATTTTATAAACATTTTCAAACATACAGAAAAGTTGAAAGAATTCTACAGCAAACACCCACGTGTCTACCATCGCCATTTTCCTATACTGGCTGCTGTATCATGTTCTGTCCATCTATCAACCCGTGTTTAAAACAAATGCATTTCAAAGTAAATTGAAAATACCAATTGCTATAGTTTGATGTTTGATTCTTTCAAATCTCATGTTGAAATTTGATCCTCAATGTTGGAGGTTGGGCCTAGTGGGAGGTGAGGTGGGGCCTAGCGGGAGAGGTTCAGGTTGTTGGGGTGGATCCCTAAGGAATAGATGAATGCTGTCCCTGGTGTGGGGAGGAATGAGTGAGTTCCTCCTCTATTAGTTCCTTAGAGAGCTGGTTGTTAAATAGAGCCTGGAAGCTCCCCTCCTCTTCTCTCTTGCTCTATCCTTCACCATGAGGTCTCTGAGCACGCGGGATTCCCTTTGCCTCCACTATGAATGGAAGCAACCTGAGGCTTTCACCAGATGCCCAGTCCCTCAGCCAGCTGAACTCTGAGCTAAATAAACCTTTCTTCTTTATAAACTACTCAGTCTCAGCTATTCATCTATAGCAATGTAAAACAAAGACATCAATATACTTCTTGAATACTTCTGCATAAATATCACTAACTAGAGTTTAATAATTGCTTGCAGTATTTTTCTTTGAGGCGAAATTTACAAACAATGAAATACACAAATTTTAAGTGTACATTCATTGAAGTTTGACAAATGTATGCCAGTTGTTATTTTAAAAATTATTTTCTCTTTCAAGAATTATTGTTTTGTATTTAAAATATCTTTTACAACCATACTTTAGATGATGTTTAATTGATTTTTAGTAACCACTATGACAGCTGGGCATGGTAGCTCATGCCTGTAATCTCAGCACTTTGGGAGGCCAAGGCAAGAGAATCACTTGAACCCGGGAGCTCAAGGCCCACCCCATCTCTACAATTTTTTTTTTTTTTTAACTGAGCATGGTGGCATGTGCCTGTGGTCCCAGGTACTCAGGAGGCTGAGGTGGGAGGATCCCTTGAGCCCAGGACACAGAGGCTGCAGTGAGCCGAGGCTGCAGTGAGCCAAGACTGCACCACTGCACTCCAGCCTGAGCAACAGAGTGAGACCCTGTCTCAAAAAAAAAATGAAAATAAAAATAAAAATAAAGTAACAACCGTGAGTTCCATTTCATTAGAACTTCTCCATTTTTTGTTTTGAATAATTTCTGAGTTGGCTGGAGTATGATATAAGTAGTTTTTTCAAAAATAATGTCAGTGATATGGCTTAGGAATCTGAATAATTGAAATATTTTGTAAGAAAATGTAAAGAAATATAAGAAATTTTTTTCAGACATGAATGACAACTTAAATGAGTTTAGAATTCTTGACTAGCAGGCAATTTTTTGCACTCAAAACTATAAACATTTCTCCATTTTCATCTGATGTTTAATGTTATAGGGCTATCTGATGCTAGTCTATATTTCTATCTTTGTAGGTAACCTAACTTATTTCCTGTCTAGGTAATTGTAAAATGCTCTTAATGTTCTTGAACTTGAGTTCATCTGCTAGTTGAAGTCTTTAAGGTAATTTTGCCAGGTACTTAGTGAGATCTTTTGATCTGTAAATGTACATTTTCATTCAGTTATGGCAGAAGTTGGTAGTGGTTCCTCCAAATCCATAGTTTTCTTCTTAAAAACATAATTCCTGATATGCCTATGGACACATAGCTGCATGGAATACAAACTATTTCGCCTTCCTTATGGTTTAGTTTCGCAGCTGTCACAGATAGCTGACCCTGGTCCTAATGGAAACATCAGCTCAGGGAAGTTTTCTTCTTCTATATTTATTTTTTTGTTTTATTTATTCTGCTCTTCCCCACGCCCCAGGAACCTCTCTTCCTTGTGATTTCTATATTACCTCTTCTTCAAACCCTTTTCTCTCAGTTTTTAAATCACTTTGTCTTTTTCCTCCTTACTCCACAGCAGTTTTTCAGGTTTCTCTCCTGCATTGCCAATTTTGTCTTGTCTCTGTACCTGTTCAACTCTTCCTCGCTTTGAGTGAAAATTGTAATTTACTATTTCTGTTTTAGTTTCCTAAACTTTTGTGATTTTTTGCCTCTGCTGAGCCAGTGCCCTGTTCATTGCTGCTTTTATCTCTCATTTTTCATCATTTGATTGATCTTTTATTGGAATTTTTATGGAAACCTAAATCTGAGTTTCCTAATTGTTTTCTAAATTTTGTAATTCATGTTTGCTTTTTAGAAAGATACTTTTTCTTTTTTTTTTTTTTTTTTTTTTTTTTTTTTTAGATGGAGTCTTGCTCTGTTCCCCAGGCTTGAGTGCATTGGTGCCATCCTGGCTCGCTGCAACCTCCGCCTCCTGGGTTCAAGCGATTCTCCTGCCTCAGCCTCCCAAGTAGCTGGGATTACAGGTGTGTGCCACCACGCCCGGCTAATATTTGTACTTTTGGTAGAGATGGTATTTCACCATGTTGGCCAGGCTGGTCTCAAACTTCTGACCTCAACTGATCCTCCCACCTCAGCCTCCCAAAGTGCCGAGATTACAGGTGTAAGCCACCGCGCCCAGCCAGATACTGTGTTTTTCTGTATTTTGAGCCTAGGTTTTCTGTCTTATATAATCCCCATGTTGGTTCTCTTTTACTTATAAGAAATAAGAAAAAGGTATGTCTAGTTCTGCTGTTTGTTCATAAACAGTGTGAGTACATTTTTTTTGATGGAAGTAAATTTATGTGACTGCTTAAGATGTGCAACAGATGGAGGGGAGTAGAGAAGAAGCTGAGATCAAGGGCAGACAATAGGGGACAGTGGCAGAAGGAGGGAGCTGGAATTACCACAGGCTCAGGGAGAGGACTGGGGCTCCTTGTCTGCACACTTCTCTACCAGTGGTGCAGCTGCTGGGTCCTGTGCTGACTTTCTGCATTTCATTTTCTTTCTGCCTGACTTAACACTAGGATGAAGCTGTGTTTTCTTCTGTCTCCTTCCTTGAGTTGTTGTCCACAATGTGAAGTTGGCTGCCTTGTATAATATTCATGTAATGGAGTCATTGTGCTTAGGCCGGGGTCTCCTACTGCTACTGCTTTCAAATGCTCATCTACAGCTGAAGCAAGTCCTGGTCTTCTTACTTAACCTGCACACAACACTCCCTCAGCCCTTCAAAACTGAAGTGGGGCAGTCATGTTTGGTGGGGATCTCAAGGTCCTTCTGCCCTTTTCTTCCTATAACCACTGCTGTTTTCCAGGAAGAAGAGCTGCAAGACTGTCCACAGTTTCTCCCTTCCTCTGGTCCCATCTAAGCCATATTGAAAAGGATGGTGCCAATTTCTACCATGTGGAAGGTGCGCTTGCCTTTTTCCCAACACTGCTTTAGTACTTTTTCTGCCCTGAAAGAAATATATGTAGATATGAAAGCATATCTACATCCTTAAAAGGTAAAAACACATAAGAGATGGCAGCCATCCTTTCTTTCTCTTTTTGCCTCTCAGGCTGAGCCCTATGGTATGGAAAGTAATTGATAAATCCTTATTGGTTAGTTATTGAAAATGAAAGCCCAGGAAATACTGAAGAATAACTAAGGAGACAAAAGGAGTGAAAGAGTAATTGAACACATTATTACTACCTTCTTTGATATTTATGTTTATAAGCTTTCTTTGAACCTGTGGTGTTATCTGCCTAGAAAGTCCCAGATTTTATTAACCATTTTCATATTTTCTCTCCAATCCTTCCTTCTAACCCTGTCATTCCCCTAACACTCAAAATTTATTGTAGAAAGCTATTCTTTTAAAGATCTTTATAAAGAAATATCATTATCTATGGTTCAATGTCACTTTTAAAGTTGTCCCTTGATACTTTTTGGAGGCTACTGGATATGTTTAATTTCCAAACACTCTTGAAAGTCATCCAGCAAGTTCAAGCAGGGAGTGAATGGTCAGGGTACAGGGTGTGTGAAGAGATTATGCTGTGAGTTGGCCGGTATCATTTATTATGGGTAATTCAACAGGTGCCTCAATAATTCCTACTGGGAGGTTTTCCGTTCAGCTTCCCCAAATGGCTCCATTTCAACATCCAACGGTGACACTGTATTCTCAGAATTAGATTAGCTAAGCACAAGGCAATGCAAAATCCACTGGAACGATCCAAAAGAAAGGCTTGCTCCTTCATCAACAGTGTTAGCATGAAATATGCTTCTGTTTATTTAAAATGGTAGAATTCATCAGCTACTTGAAAACTCCTATTCTTTGAAATGGAGGTGTGTACATTTCATGTGATACAGTTCAATCCTGTCTATGTACTTATACACGTAACTTTGAGCACTTACTCAATGTGAAACCCTATGCTGGCTGCTGTGGAGGTTAGAGGGATGAGTAAGACCTAGCCTTGGCTTTGCGAATTTACACATTTCTTGGGAGATGGCAGCCTATGTATCATCCCATCATAGGACAGATGTAGAAATTAGAAATGCAAGCAAAATGCCATTGGGTTAGAAAGGAAAACTTGAAGGTGCTTCTTGGTAGAGGAAGACTTCAAGCTAAGCAATCTTGCCTTTATTTATTACATAGACAATTGTTGATTGGCAAGTTGGTTCACGCACTATACTACAAATAGTCAGGGAGAGCCAATTTTAGTTGTGTAATTATTTACAGAAGAATAAAGTTCAACAGGCAGAATAGACCAAGGAGGGCATTCCAGGGAGGAGGGACTGAGTGCAGACCTTCAGGTGACACGACGTGTGTGTGGGAGTGAGTGTGGGCTATGGGCTATGGTGAAGGTAATGATGGGATATAGAGCTGAGCAAAACTGCAAAGGGCTTTAATGCTCAGTAAAAAAACAATACATTTTATTCTAAATTGCATTTTTATAAATTGAGCAAATCTAAGTTTACTAGGATTGTTCCCTATTAGGTATAACAGTTGGAGTTGCACTGGCTTGGAATCAGACCAAACTTAGAATTTGAGCTGTGTCATTTACCAGACCCAGTCACTTAACCCTCCTGATACTCAGCTTTCTCATCTGGGAAAATGTGGTTTATGACGATTAGTTTCAAGGAGATAGGGGAAGACACCAAGGACGTCGCCCACCCTTTGGTAGGCATTCAACAAAGGTCAACTTCTCTTTTCCTCTCCCTTCCGCATCCTCTCCTCTCTTTCTCGTAAGAGGGCTTTGATGAAGCATATGCTCCATAATGTCACCAGGTCATCTGGCATGATTGCTAAGCATATGCTCCATAATGTCACCAGGTCATCTGGCATGATTGCTAAGCATTTTCTTAGACTTTATTCCAGTGGTTCTGAAACCTGAGCAAGTATCAGAAGCACCTGGATGCTGATCAAAACACAGTTTGTGTGCCCCCAGCCCTAGAGTTTCTGATTCAGTGGGTCTGGGTGTTGGGGGGGGCGGCAAGGGGCAAGAATTTGCATTTTTAAGAAGTTCCCAGATGCTGCTGATATGGGAACCACATTTTGAGAGCGTCTAGTTTTTCTTATTTTGCCCTGGGGCAGACCCTGTCGGATGCTTCCCTAACAACCATCCCCTTTTCCCTGCTAACAGAGTCCTGAGTTGTTCTGGCAGTACAGAGAGATGCTTTGATTTCAGGGTTAGGCTTTTTTTTTTCTATCTCAGTGCCAGAAGATGAATGATAATGGGTCTAAATTGTCATAGTAATCTCAGTTCTCTTGGCCATTGATTGATCTGAGGGTGGGCAGTTAAGTTAGTTCAGTGTCCTAACTTAGAGACATGAGCTTCAGCTATACTCCTTAATTTTTGAAGAAATTGACATTCCAATTAAACAGAAATTACAGAGCAATATTAGAAATCTTCCAGAAAATGCAATTCATCCCAGGCTCCTTTATAAAACCAATCCCAGCCTCTGACTTTGATCATCTTTTTTCACCTACCCTTTCATCATACTTGGACCCTCCCAGCTCTGCTACCTTCCACTGTCCAGATCAGTGCAAATTTGTTGGAGAGATCAGTTTTCAATCACACAAACATGTATGTCCATTGTCCTATTGACTGTGACATTTGGCCACCATCTTCTGAACCCCTAAGGAAGACTGAAATCCTATCATTACTAACTTTTGGATCAGAGCTGGGTATTTATGATGGAACTTAAATTAGTTACCATCACTAACAATATTTTCTTTAGCATTTGAAGAAGTATTATTTCAGTTAAATGACCATAGTAGTTCACCCATTTGTTCATTCATTGATTAGGCAAATTTTTATTGGATATTCTGTGTGCTACAGTGCTACAACGTCATCCCTCTCTATGTATACAGTTACTTATTCATAGTTTATAAAGCACTTTCAAAGCATGAGGGGCTGGGGACTAAGTTATAATGGAGAGGAAAATCAGTGCATGCAATAGAATATGCCGCTCTCATTGTACCTATAGGTATTTGCTAATAGAGTTGTGTGTAGAGGTACACACGTTTTTATTTGCTTTTTATAACTGTTACATTACCATAGTTACGAGCATATGAACATACATGTTATTGTTGCATCGTGTACTGAATTCTGGTTGGGGATCTTGATTCCCTCCCCCGGTTTTATCATTTTTTTAATGTTATTATCAGTAGCAAGGTAGGAAATTAATTCGATATGCTGTTTTCTATTAAGAAAGAAGGAATTGATAAGTCCCTGTCTGTTCAACATTTACTTTTACTTCTGCTGTCTGCCACCTGGCTTCTGATTGTCATTCATTAATTACTTAGTAATTAATTCCACCCACATTTCCTGAGCAGAGTCCACCTAAATTTGGCACGTTGGAGAAAGTAGAGACTAATAAGCTCAGGACTCTGTCATAAGGGGCTCACCATACGGTAAAATACATAAGTCACGCAAAAATCACTGAAATGTAACGCAGCAGTCAAAGGATACGTGTAATAGGAAGAGAGTAGATAGGAGAGCAGAGGAGAGAGAGAGGACTTCTGACAGGAACATCAAAGAAGCTTCCATGCTCTATGTGGAAGGACCTGTGCGCTGGACTGTCAGAGATCCTGCAGGATTCAGGAACTTGGACTGAATTGGAGATTCTGGGCTAAATTATCGAGAAAGAGCTGTCTTCACTCTGTGCCTGAGAGGCCAACAAACCCATCCGATGAAATTTGGATAACACTGATCAACCAGGCCAAATCCTGTTACGCCAATGCAAAAGGACTGTCCCAAATACTGGGATCTGTCTGGAATAGCTCTTACTATGTATCATCTCATCACAGGACAGATTGAACACCAAACAGCTCATCTGCAGAAGCTTGTTAATTTTTTGCGTAGAGGTTTGGGTGAGATGGTTTGCACATTTGCTGGAAAGAGGCTGACCTGTATACTTTCTTAGGAATGGGGAAAAGCTGAGTTGGCTGGCACTTGGAAAGTGTCTGTACATTCTTGGCTTGGGAAGTGTTTGGGATGCATTTATATAATGCGGTTCCTTTTCCTATAGCACAAAGAAATGACAGTAGGAGGAGGAGGGCTGATCACACAGCAAAATAGTGCCCCATACTTCAAACCAGCCCCTTTGAGTTATCCAAGTGTACCATGTCCTCCCCTACCCCAAGTTACAAGCAGCTGAATTGAATTAAAAAAACAGTCCCTCCGTTGCTGCTGCGACCTGGGCTGCCAAGTTCTCAGCTGGCGTGAGTTTTTATAGCTCCGTTATAAACCCCTGAAAAGTGAGGCATATAATGGAAACATTGACATAACCTGAACGCCTAGGAGCGGCTTGTGCCACTCTAATTATCCTTATGTCTTACTGGCCCGTTTCTCTCCTTCCCCTGGCAGGACCTGCTGCCGCGGTTAGGCCTGACTGTCGCAGGGGCTGGGGGTTCGAAGCTGGCGTTTGCTGGGGAATAATGAGATAGTGTCTGCTGGTGGGAAGCCCCCTGCTCCATACATACTGGCTCCTCCCCTTTGCCTTTCTTCCCTTGTTCTCCTCCTGCACCACCTCCCCCTGCCCCCTCCCCCGCAAAAAAAGGCAGAACAGTTCAGTTGGTTGTAAAAATTAATGAGTTCAGATACAGACTTGCCTTATTCCGGTCCAGCTGCGTAACCAGGGTGATTCCAACCAGCATTCTAGACGCTGACATCAGCTCCACACCCCGGCACAATGCTGCTCTGTTTGATCTCAGAAACAGATCGGGCTCCTGGGCTTTATACATCCTGCTTCCTCCCTACGTAAACTCATTTTATTACCCACCGGGAGAATGCATCTCAACTGTGCTCTCCCTGGGCAGCCAACGCCAGAGGATCAGGCCCTACAGCTGACTCTTCTTCTACCAGCTGGACACTTTGATCCAGTTTTCCTGGTCCTCTTTGAGGTTTCTCCCCAACCAGGAATTGACAACTGGTGGAAGATGATGGTGATAATGATTTCACCACTTTTCATTTTCAGTGCTCTTCTACGTTCCTGTCTGACCTGTGGGCCACAACCTCCCCGCCAGGTGGAGGTGATAGACCCATTTTATAGATGAAGAAAATCTGGTAGAGCTGGTGAGTGGCAGAATTAGGAATGGATCACAGGGTTCTTGACTCATAATCCAGTGCTCATTCCAGGGACTCAGGGGGTTGACCTCTTAGTGCAGGCACCAAGCAAGGTAGATTTAGTTTGTGTTGTGACCTGAGCAGGAAGAAGGCTCTGTGGACCCACTTTCTGGGAGGCAAAAGGAGAGAGGAAGTGACAAGTCTACGGCAGGCCCTTCAAAGTACATCATGGTGTCCTTCATCGGTCACAGCTCCTGCCCCTTCTACACCCTTTCTGCAGAGTGCTGCTTGCTCTGCAGCTGGCCCAAGAAGCTTCACCTCCCAGGAGCACCAGACAGACGATCTCCTGCTTATAGTGGTTCCAGGAGCACCAACCCCAAAGAGGAGTTATAAGCAGGTCCCTAAAGAGATTTTAGGAGAAGCTGCTAAAATGGTGGCGAAGCTCTTTAGAAACATAGAAGCATAAACCTTTTTATGGGGGGAACTTCATTCTAAGAGTTTGGAGAGGTCTTCCAGGGTAAGTGCTATAGCACGTATCTACTGAACAGGGAAGAGGAGATTAGGGGGTCTGTGTTAGTTTCCTGGGGCTGCCATAACAAAATACCACAGACTGGGTGGCTTCAACAGCAGACATTTATTCTGTCTCGGTTCTGGAGGCTGGAAGTCTGAAATGAAGGTGTCAGCAGGACCGCGCTCCCTCTGAGGTTGAGCAGAATCCTTCCTTGCCTCTTCCTAGCTTCCGGAGGTGGCCGTCAGTCCTCGGCCTTCCTTGGTTTGCAGCTGCATCACTCTGATCTCTGTCTCTGTCCTCACCTGGCATTCTCCCTGTGTGTCTGTGTCTTCTTATGCCCTTTTTCTTTTTTCGTTTTTTGACAGAGTCTCGCTTTGTCACCCAGGCTGGAGCGCAGTGGCATGATCTTGGCTCACTGCAACCTCTGCCTCCCCGGTTCAAGCAATTCTCATGCCTCAGCCTCCTGAGTAGCTGGGATTACAGGCACCCGCCACCACACCTGGCTAATTTTTGTATTTTTAATAGAGATGGGGTTTCACCACGTTGGCCAGGCTGGTCTTGAACTCCTGACCTCAGCTGATCCACCCGCTTTGGCCTCCCACAGAGTGTTGGGATTACAGGCGTGAGCCACTGTGCCTGGCCCACTTTCCTCTTTTTATATGAACATCACTTAGTGGATTAGGGTCCATCCTAAATTAAAATGAAGCCGTCCAAGATTGTTGGGGGCGAGGCGAATTTTATTCAATGACTGATGTCCTTTTAAGAAGAGATCCTTAACTTGATTAAGTTAACTTGATTATATTACTAGGATTCTATTTCCAAGTAAGGTCACATTCGTAGGTACTGGGGATGTCTTTTTGGAGGACACAATTCAGTCAGTAACAGGGTCTTATGTTTCTTTCATAGTTGTCTAACTGCTTGTCTCTATTCAGCAAAGTAGAGAGTTGGATTCGTTCCCAAATAGCCATTGACAATGGTGTTAAGAATCCCTTATACTTGTTCAGAGTTTTACTGACGTGTTTTCACACATATCTTTATTCAGTCCACACAACCGCCCTGGAAATGGCAAGGGGTTATAATTTCCATTTTACAGATGAAGAAATGAAAGAGAGGAGAAGGGGATGCCATTTGCTCAAGGCTGCTGGCACACTAGGCTGGCTCTGGGACTGTCACGAAAAGTTCCTAACCCCCTGCCATGGCTCTTCTCACAACACAAGAATGAGCTCAGAGAGGTTAATGAACCTGCCAAGGACCCCAGCTGAGAGACTGAGTTGGTCTGCGGATTCCAAAGCCCACATTCATTCCATTTTATCTCATTTTCAGTGGACTTTGAACATGCCTCAGCTTCACCCTGACCCTCGGTGAAGGTGCCGAGAACCAAGACCCAGTGCAGTGGTGTCTCTGGAGCCTCCTGGAGCTCGGCAGCCAACTCCCAAACCTGGAGGTCCTCACTCTGCGTCCTGTGCTCTGCCCTCTGGCTGATCCTCAGCATTCCCGGGCAGCCTGGCTCCCTGTAAAGTTGTTTAAACTTCTGTTTATCATCATCTTCCATCATTTCTAATTGTTTTCCTGTGTCCCTTTCTTTTGTAGAGGATATAAACTCAGCATTTTAGCTTTTGAAATAGATTTGCTGTGCAGTTCCATGGCTCTTTAGTGGCTTAAAATGTATTGTTCTGTGAGTCTCTCTGTGCCCGTCACAGCATTCATTGTGGGAAGCAGCAGGACGCCAGCGATGCTGATGTTTATTTGATTTTAGGGGGCTTTAAGGCATTCCTGGGACCATACGGATTATAAATATTCTGCCTCACTGTCTTCAGAAGCTACTAAAATATCCTAGAAATGATCATGTTTCAGCATGTAAGCTACATATTTCACCTTACCTCTTGTATCCATACATAGCCTCTATCAAGAGCCTGGCATAAGCCAATGTAATGGTTCTGAAATGGGAACAACATGGTTCTTCAATCACTAAAGCCCTTTCCACTCTGAGAGTGGACATTCATTGCTGTTTTCTGCCAGGGCTCTGATTTACAAGACTGTCTGTGAGTTCTGTGTTTAATATACAGAACTGGCTGCCCTCAATGCATGAGACTTCCTGGTATTTTTTTCATGTGATCAGATGGATTACATTTGTTATATATTTATTGTTTAGATATACAAGTAATCCTCTCCTCACTTTCCAAAGTACCATGTCTGCATACTGAAACCAGGTACTCACTTTGTACAATCCTTTGGTAACTGCAAAGTGAGAACACAGGTCTGATATGTACAAGTTTCAGTGAACATGGTACTATGCATCATGAAGACTATCTGAAGTTGCTTTCAAATAAAATTTGGATAAGGACTGTAACTACAGCCGTTCTCATTCTTAAGGAAATAGTAATTGCTGGCCGGGTGTGGTGGCTCACACCCATAATCCCAGCACTTTGGGAGGCTGAGGTGGGCGGATCACCTGAGGTCAGGAGTTTGAGACCAGCATGGCTCACGTAGTGAAACCCCGTCTCTACTAAAAATACAAAAATTAACTGGGCGTGGTCGTGGGCACCTGTAATCTCAGCTACTTGGGAGGCTGAGGCAGGAGAATCACTTGAACCCAGGAGGCAGAGGTTGCAGTGAGCCGAAATCGTGCCATCGCACTCCAGCCTAGGTGACAAGAGCAGGACTCCGTCAAAATAATAATAATAATAATAATAATAATTGCCCACTGGGCATAAGGTGCTCTGCTCATCTGTGTACTGAAATACTACTCACACAGCCCCCACCCTCAAGCCATATAGTCGGAGAGACCACATGAAGCAAGAAAATGACCGAGGACAAAGACTGCTGAAAGTTATAAGAGGTGAAGTGCTGCCAGGGCTCAGAGGCCACGTGGTCATTTTTTATTGGGAGAAAAAGAATCAGAGAAGGCTTATGGAGAAGTTAGTATTTGCATTGAGCTTTAAGAGAAGAGTGGATTTTAGAAATACAGAAGAGGGAAATGGGAGGTGGGCATTCCGGGCTGAGCCAACGACATGAACAAAAGCCCAGGAGCGAGTGACAGCACCACATGGTGGAGGAGCAGCAACTCACAAGGAGCACAGGGTGACTCTGGCTGCAGAGACCTGGTAACAGTGTGAGAATTCATTTGATGACATAACTAAACCTATGAAACCTTAAAACTAAGTTGAAACCAGCTCCCAATTTGAGCATCCTCAAGATGGCGGACTAGAGGTGCTCAGCACTTGTTTCCTTCACAAAGAAGGACCAAGCCAACAAATAGGTAAGCACCCTCAAATAGAGTGTCTAAGGGAGAGCATTGAAATTTAACAAGGAAGTGACAATGACCCTCTAAGGCATGGAAACTCAGGATGGCAACATAGAGAGGGAAGTGAAGCAGCCAGTCAGGATTAGCTCAGAGCCAGGAATAACTGCCCATTGCAGGGGAAAGGTAAGCGGGAGACCCCCAGAAGTCCACATTCCCACCAGAGATACCCACCATCCTGGCTACAAGAGAGCCCCTCAGCCCTCACAGGCCCTGAGCCCAGTATAGGCAGCTACCTGGAGTCCACGTGACTGCATTATTCCAGAAAGGAAATTCACACCATGGCCCCACTGACATCCCACCACATCCACCAAGAGGACGGCAGTGTCACAAAGACAGCTGGATTCAGCAATGCAGCTGCGACCCTGGACCCGAGCCCATGCAATGTCCTACATCCTGGGAAACAGGTAGTTCAGCACAGCAGGGAGGCTGCCCCTAGGATAGTGGGAGCCAGTGGGCACACTCTCCAGAGGCTGAGAGCCAACCGCCCTGGGGCCTGCCATTGCCACCTGCCAGTGACCCTGCCCCCTCCAGCAGTAGAACCACCACAGACCTGTGCAAGCTTCCAGGGGTTGGCCCACCTGGGGTTGCAAATGCCACAGCCAGCAACCTCAACTGCTTCAGTAGCAGAGCCATTGTGCACCCACAGGCACTCCCCAGGGGCCCAGGAACTGGGCTGCCCAGTGTTCCTATCCCTGTCAAAGCCATGCCATGGCCTCTACAAACAGCTGTAGCCTAGGCCACTGAGGCACTCAAAGGCACCACTGATGTTGATTACAGCCAAAAAAATACAAAGGCTACATTACTGCGCCCACTCAGAACCAAAGCCAAAGCATCCTATTCAGTTGACACTGTAGATACATCTACAAGAAAAGACAATTCATATTCTGAATGAGATACTCAACAAAGAGATTGATAGTGTAAAAAATAACCAAATAGATACCTTGGAAATGAAAAATTCAATGAATTAAATAAAACATACAATTAAGAGCTTCAACAAT
The DNA here is from genome assembly GCF_009828535.3 of Hylobates moloch. NCBI lineage: Eukaryota > Metazoa > Chordata > Mammalia > Primates > Hylobatidae > Hylobates > Hylobates moloch. Next base: position 102,730,229 of record NW_026652288.1, on the reverse strand, counting down.
AGACTAGACCAAGCAGGAGAAAAAAATTTTGAACTTAAATACAAGTCTTTTGAAATAACCCAGTCAGACAAAATAAATAAATAAATAAATAAGAAAGAATGAAGAAAGCTTATGTGACATATGGGACACTAATAGGCAAATTTGCATTTTGAGAGTTTAAGAATGAGAAGACATGGGAAAAGGCATAGAAAATGTATTTAATGAAAGAATAGATGAAAACTTCTCAAGACTTGGGAGAGATACAGACATCTAGATATAGGAAGCTCAAAGATCCCCAAATAGATTCAACCCAAAATGTCTTTGAGGCACATTATAGTCAAACTAACAAAAATCAAAGACGGAGAATTCTGAAAACAGCAAAACTGTCAAGTAACATAGAAGGGAATCTCCATCAGACTAACTTTAGATTTCTCAGCAGAAATTTGAGAGGCCAGGAGAGAATAAAATAGTATATTCAAAGTGCTGGAAGAAAAAATTTGCTATGTAAGAGTACTATATCCAGCAAAACTATCCTTCAAGAATGAAGGAGAAGTAAAGTCTTTCCCAGAAGAACAGAGACTGAGGAAATTTATCATCACTTGACTGGTCCTACAAGAAATGCTTAAGGGGACCCTATTACACCTGGAGCCAAAAGAAAGTTATCTACCATCATGAAAATATAAAACTCCCTGTGGAGCAGATACACAAGTGAGAAAGAGAAAGGAATCAAATGTTATCACTACAGAAAACCACCAAAACACAAAGATAAACAATAAAAGAGGAATAAAGGAACAAAGGACATACAAAACAACCAGAAAATAATCAACAAAATGACAGGAGTATGTCTTCACTTTTCAATAACAACTTTGAATGTAAATGGCTTAAACCTGAATTAAAAGATGTAGACTGGCTGAATCAATAAAAAAAAAAAAGATCCAACTACATTTTGCCTATAACAAACTCATTCACCTGTAAAGACATACAAAGACTGAAAGTGAAGGCATGGGAAAAAATATTCCACACAAATAGAAACCAAAAGTGTGTAGGAGTAGCCATACTTACATCAGACAAAATAGACTTTAGTCAAAAAATATCAAAAGAGACAAAGAAGATCATTACATAATTAAAAGCGGATCAATTCATCAAGAAGTTATAACAACTGTACACGTATATGCACCCAACACTGGGTCACCCACAAATATAAAGCAAATATTATTAGAGCTAAAGAGACTCTAGACTCCAATTCAATAATACCTGGGGTCTTCAATATCCCACTTTCAGCATTGGACAGATCATTTAGACAAGAAATCTTTGTTTCAACAAAGAAACATTGAACTTAGTCCACAAGATAAGTCTCAAGGTTTTTTTAAATAAAAATCACATCAAGCATCTTTTCAGGCCACAATGGAATAAACCCAGAAATCAATAACAAAAGGAACATTAGAAACCATAAAAACACATGGAAATTAAACAACATGCTCCTGAATGGCCAATAGGTCAATAAAGAAATAAAGAAGGAAATTTAAAATTTCTTGATAAAAATGAAAATAGAAACACAACATACCAAAACCTATAGGATAAAGCAAAAGCAATACTAAGAAGGAAATTAATAGCAATAAATGCCTACATTAAAAAAGTAGAAAGATTTCAAATAAACAACCTAGTGATTGATGTGTCTCAAGAAACTGAAAAGCAAGAAAAAACAAAACCCAAAATTAGTAGAAGGAAAAAAACAAAAAAGATCAGAGAAGAAGAAAATAAAATAGAGACAAAAAAAAATCAACACAATGAAAAGTTGGTTTTTTTGGTCAATAAAATTGACCAGCTATTAGCAAGACAAACTAAGAAAACAAGAGACTGGACACAATTAAATAAAATGAGAAATAATAAAGGAGACATTACAATTGACAAAGGGCCATTAGAGACTATTATGAAAACTATGGACCAACATATTGGAAAACTTACAGGAAATTGATCAAATCCTGGACACATCTAACCTATAAAGATTGAACCAGGAAGAAACAGAAAACTTTGTGTATTTATACCAATATATATTCCAATATCTGTTGAGATGATCATACATTTTCGTCCTTCATTCTGTTGATGTGATGTATCACATTGACTGATTTGCATTTATTGCACCGTCCTTGCATCCCTAGGGTAAACCCCACTTAATCATGGTATATTATCTTTTTGATGCATTGTTGGATTCAGTTTGCTAGCACTTTGTTAAGGATTTTTGCACCTGTATTCATCAGAGATGAACAGACCAATAACAAGTAATGAGATTGAATCGTAATAAAAAGTCCCCTAACAAAGAAAAGCCCAGGACCAGATGGCTTCACTGCTGAATTCGACCAAGCTTTTGAAGAACTAACACTAATTCTTCTCAAACTATTTCAAAAAAATGAAGAAGAGGGAATTCTTTCTAACTCATTCTATGAAGCCAGAATTACCCTGATACCAAACTCAGACAAGGACACAACAGAAAAAGCCACAGGCCAACATCTCTGATGAATACAGGTGCAAAAATCGTTAACAAAATACTAGCAAACTAAATCCAACAATGCATCAAAAAGATAATATACCATGATTAAGTGGGGTTTACCCTAGGGATGCAAGGACGGTGCAACAAATGCAAATCAGTCAATGTGATACATCACATCAACAGAATGAAGGACAAAAATGTATGATCATCTCAATAGATATTGGAATATATATTGGTATAAATACACAAAGCAATATTATTCTGACATAATAAAGAATAAAATCCTATAATTCATGGCAACGTGGATGAGCCTGGAGGTTATGATGTTAAGTGAAATGAGTCAGGCACAGAAATACTGAACGTACTAACTCATGTGTAGGAGCTAAAAAACTTGAGCTCATAAAAGTAGAGAGTAGAATTGTGGTTATTAGAGGCTAGAAAGGGTGGCAGGGAAGGGAAGACAGGAAAGATGATTAACAGATACAAAATTATAGCTAGATAGGAGGAATAAGTTATAGTGTTCTATAGCATTGTAGCATGATTACAGTTAACAATAATTTATTGTACATTTTCAGATAGCTAGAAGAAAGGATTTTGAATATTCCCAACACAAAGAAATGATAAATGTTTGAGGTAATGCATATGCTAATTACCCTTATTTGATAATTACACATTGTATACATATATCAAAATATCACACTACACTCTATAAATGTGTCAGCCATTATGTGATTACTCTATAATCATGATATGTCAACTAAAACATAGGGAAAAAAAAGATGAACAATTAACAAAAAATCATAGCAGTGAGAAATTCTGAACCCCTGAGCTGAGAAGTTCTGAATAATGACCTGTGGGTGATACTGACCAAAGGGGAAACCTCAGCTTCTAAAGCCCATACTCCAAAGGTAGTTGGTAATAATCAGTCAAGTATTAGGGATCCCAGGTGCTGTCACCCTCAGGCCTTGTTTGATTCCCAGAACAAACCTGTGAAGAACAGAACCTGGAAGCATGTCACCATTTTATAGATGAAGAAGCAGAAACTCAAAAGACAGAGACTTGTCCAAGCCTGTACAACCAGCAAGTGACTCAGCAACGGAAAGAATGCAGGTTTCCTACTTGGCCACATTGAGAATTTGGTGCTTTGACAACTATACTTCATCTATTGTAAATTTTCTAGCTTCACACAGTTTCTTTTATTTACAAAAGTACTAATTATTATAGCTAATCTCTCCCTAAGGAATCACCCATTGAGGGAAAAACAAGAACACCAACGTAGGCACATCAAATGGCCTTATATTTTGTTGCTCACTTATTTCCGGTATACTTAGTTTTATTTGAAAATTAATGTTGATTGGATTAGAGAAAACTGTTCCCCGCAGGATATTTTCAATTGTTAGAAAAAAATAAAATAAAGAACACCACCACTAAAGGGTTTCTCCCATGGTGCCAAGCTGTCTTCCATTTTGGATTTGCTTTCCGTGTAGCCAGTAATTACCCCAGGACTGCCATTCTGGGCTCCTTCAGGCACAAGAGCTGAAGGGTGCCCTAAAGAATATTGCCTCCATGGCTGAACTCTTCTGTCCTCTCATCTTACCACAAGCATCACAAAGAAGCCTCTCCATCAACCGCTTTTTGACAGATCAGCATGGGTTTAATCCCAATCAGAGTATCCCAGGGCCAGCAAGATGGGGCTGTCAGGAGGCCCACCCTGGCTAGTCTGAAGCCTTTGATTGAGTAAACACAGTCTGAAAGGGAGCTGGGGAGCTTGAAAGTAAAGCTGTAAATGATCCCTTCTGTGATTCTTGGCCGATTATTCCCCTGGGGTGGACCAAAGTGGGGGAAACCAGAAGAGAGGGTCCCTCTTTGCTTTAAACAAAATATCATTACACTTCTAGCATCTTCCTTGTTTGGGGCATTTTCCAAGTGAAAGTTCATTAGGGAGACACAAAAGCACGTTCTACTAATATCCATCAAAGAGAGGTTCAGTTTCAAAGCGCAGAAGAAATACAATAGCGTTGAAGTAAACTACATGAAAAAGATCTTATGCGCCTGAGAAGTGAAAGAGAAGCAGGGACTAGTGACTTGGATTTTCTTTTTTAAGCTAATCTTTATTTGGGACAAAATATGTAAGTCCAAGGAAAATGAGTATCTCCTGGGCACTCTCTTATTTACATGGGGCGGCTTGAACTAAACATTTTGAAATGTTTATAAATGTTTGGGTTTCCTTTTCCATATTTTCTCTGGTTGGCACCAAAGCTGCAGGCCTTGGCATGTCCTCAAGCTCGGGTCTTACCCACTGTGGTGACAGTTACTAATGAGCATTAATGTGGAGGACACACAGAGACAAGATGAAGTGCAGACTGGAGCCCGGGGATTAGGTCCATCGGCAAATAAAATGTAAACAGGGGATGTCTGAGAGGTGAGGAGTGGAGGGGCTCATTAAAGGTCTGGACTTGGGATCAGGGTGGCTTTGTGTCTGTCCTCAAGCCAGCGAGTGGGCTCAGATGCTGGTGAGCACTAGCCAGGCCCCTGGCTCAGCTGTTGGTCTGAACAGTGCCAGAAGGTCCTTTCCTTGGGCTGTCCAAGGGTGTTGGGTAGGTCCCAGGATGACACGCCGCTCGTTCAGGCCAGGGAAGGGGACGCTTGCCCCTACTTCGGGCTTTTTGCTGAGGAAACCCATGTTAATCTCTCATTCAGAAATGCTCCTTTGGGGAGTGGTTCCCTTCCATTTCAGAAGGACCTATCTCCCTTGACTGCCCCTAGGAAAAAGTAAATGTTTTCAATGCTTCAATCGCGTGCACTGTGAACTTCTCCAAAATAGTTCTTTCAAAGTAAGGTTTTGGGTGAACATAAATGAAAAGGTCTAACTCCCCAGGGGAAAATTTACCATAAGAACTCAGGCTTCGGCCTCAGGTAATATTGAATCTGGGTTTCCAGCCATGAGATTGAGAATGTGAGGCATGCCAGCAAAACAGACCTGTCCTGATTCTGCTGCGAGGCCCGGCTGGAGGCCCACCCAGTCTGTCTGAAGTTCCCAGGTTCATTCTGGGGAGTCCTCTGAGAAGGGTTTCTCAACCTCGACACTACTGGTCTTCTCATCAGTTGCAGGGACATGAGGAAGCAAGTTATATAGTTTGTTTATAATAGAGTAGTTATTATAGGTTTGGAATCAAAGATATGAGGTCACACCCCAGCTTTCATTGCTCAATTTTCTCACCTGTTAAATGGGGATAATATCACTCACCTGAGAGAGTAGTTATGAAGAATAACTGTGGTAATGTGTGCAAGTGGCTATTTATTAAACGCCTGGCACATAGTACATGCTAACTAAATGGTACGTTTACTACTTCCTAATGTGGACTTTTCAGAGAAGCGTGTGGATGGGGGCATTAATATTTAGGGACCACTCACTTTATAGTATACTTCCTATGATTGCCTACATGGAAAGTAGGGAAAATAGACCCTTTGCTCCTCAGGTGTGGGCCAGCTGTCAACTTAAGGTGATGCTGGTACCTGGCACCAGAGGCTGAGTGTGGAAAAAATGAATGCTACCTGTTCCCTTTTCTTAGCTGTAATGCAAAAAGGCTAAAATGTTCTATTCTTTAGTGATCTCTCACTGATTCTTAATTGAGGTAGATACTGTGACGTGCTTTGGCAGCTGAGATTATAGCTTGAAGTTTATGAAGAGAAAAGACTTTTATCTTCACTTATGGCTGAGTCTTGGATCTTACCAAGTTGCCTATCCAGGTTTGGTGGTCAGCAGCCAAGCTGCTCCCCATGCTTCTTCCCCTAACTGCTAACATTTCTTCACAACCCTCAGCATTCAGAACTCCACCTCTCAAAGCCTGGGTGAGAAATCCTGAATTATCCTGTTGGTCAACTTAGGTAAAGTGAGAATAGTTAGAAAAGGTAAATGAGTGAGACAGAAGGAAAAAGACAGTGAAATAACCATTCATTGAATAATTCCACAACCATTTGGTACCATACATACTGCATGCCAGCTACCGGTCATGGTGCTAAAGTTACAAAGATGAACAAAACTCAGCCCCTGACCTCAAAAATATAGTGGCTGCTTTTTGTTCTGGGCGCTGGTTGAAATTTGAAAACATTTGACTGGTTGTATACTTAAGATTTGGGTGGTTTTTGATATACGATATTCTTCAATAAAAGGTGTGTGTGTGTGTGTGTGTGTGTGTGTGTGTGTGTTTAGTGGCAGACACAGACACCAGAACAGGTGATTCTAAGTGCTAGTTACAGATACACCCAGGGCATTGTAAGAGAATAGGGGTCCAGGTGGGAGAAGCATGTTGGGTCCTGGAAGAGATGCCAGCATAAGCAAGTTTATGGAGGAGAAAAGACACCAGGGCAGGAAACTAGGAAGAGCCCCGTGTTGCTTGGCACGTAAACTGTGAGGCAGAAAATGATGAGCATGGAGGGTTGAAGAAGGAGGGGGAGTTTTATGTCTATGGAGGGTAGACTTTATCAGGTGGACAATGGGGAGCTCTGCGCAGGTGTCAGCCAAAGGGAGGAAGTGGTGAGATGTGCCTCTTAGACACAGTTGGCAGAGGTTGGCTCAAGGCCAGGGGCACTTTTAATCCCATTGCCATTTTCCAGATGAGAGATGGGTGACAGCTTGAATGAAGATACAAAATCTTATGCATAATATGCACATACACACACACATACTCACATCTCCAACGGCTGCAATAAAAGAAGATTTTCATATACCATACGATTCTACAGAAAATCCCATTTGAGTCTGGCAGACATAAAGGTATAATTGTTTAAGATGAACTCATTTATCTCTTAAAACTTTTAATATCTCAAGATTTGGAGTGTGAGTTCAATATCTCCTATGTCAGATATAAGCAGCACACATGAGGGCCAGGTGCGGTGGCTCATGCCTATAATCCCAGCACTTTGGAGCCCGAGGCAGATGGATCACAAGGTCAGGAGATGGAGACCATCCTGGCCAACGTGGTACAAAAGTACAAAGGTACTAAAAGTACAAAAAAATTAGCTGGGTGTGGTGGCACATGCCTGTAGTCCCAGCTACTCAGGATGCTGAGGCAGGAGAATCGCTTGAACCTGGTTGAACCTGGGAGGCGGAGGCTTCAGTGAGCCGAGATCGTGCCACTGCCCTCCAGCCTGGCAACAGAGCCAGACTCCATCTCAAAAAAAAAAAAGGAAACAGCTTGTATCTTTTGTATTTTGGGTGGGGGAAGAAATTTGGGAGGAAGCCATTTTTTATTCTCTCAGTGGTTTATTTGCTGCTTGTCTCATCTTTGAATTATTTTCTGTTATCTACTTTACTGGCGAGATTCTAGTCCAGGGAGTGAACACTCTGGCTTAGCTCATCTTTTCCACCTTTAGCTATTCACTTCTTTTCTCACATGTTCCGGAAGAAACTCCCAAGTAGCAAAATTGATGAAGAGACTTTATCGCCTCTGCATAACCCCAGATTGCCTAATGTGTTTTCTCATGTCTTGTTCTTTTTTTATTCTCGCTCTTGTCCCCCAGGTTTGAGTGCAATGGCTAGATCTTGGCTCACTGCAACCTCCGCCTCCCAGGTTCAAATGATTCTCCTGCTTCTGCCTCCCAAGTAGCTGGGATTAAAGTGCCTGCCACCACACCCGGCTAATTTTTGTATTTTTTAGTAGAGATGGGGTTTCACCATGTTGGCCAGGCTGGTCTCGAACTCCTAACCTCAGGTGATCTGCCCACCTCAGCCTCCCAAAGTGCTGGGATTACAGGCGTGAGCCACTGCGCCTGGCCACGTCTTGTTTTATTAAAACAGGAGGCTGAAAGGTCTAGCCATCTATCCAAGAACAATGGCCGACGCCTCTGTAGGCAGGCTCTGAGAGAGACGTCGATGATGCCAGACTGTCACTGGGGAGGGTAAGTTTGTGAGTGTGGACGGCGGTATCATCAGCTGCAGGGAATTTTGAAAGAGGGATGGGGGACCGCAATGACTCAGTATATTCTTCAATGCCTTGCCTGTACACCAGGTGTAGGAGAGAAGAGGAGGTGGTGACAAGTACGTGTGGTCATCTATCCAAACTCTCATGTTTCAAAGGAACATTAATTTCATCGTCCCCAGAGAGGAGAAGTAAATAATGAGGTATTGTCTAAGTCAGGTTGTTTCCTACTGGAAGCTAGAATTCTGCAAAGTGTTGGACTTCAGTCTAGACTTGGCTCTAGGTCTGTATGAACCACTTGTGGGGAGCGTGGCTTTTGGCAAGTTACTTTACCTCTTGAAAACCCATTTCCTCTTTGTAAAAATGGGGATAACAGAGCATGTCTTTTTGCCTTTAAAGGTTATGCAACATACACTCATATGTTCATTGCTGCACTGTTCACATAGCAAAGACAGGGAATCAACCTAGGTGCCCACCACTGGTAGATGGGATCAAGAAAATGTGGTACATATACACCATGGAATACTACACAGCCATAAAAAGAGTGAAACCATGTCCTTGCAGCAACATGGATGCAGCTGGAGGCCGTTATCCTAAGTAAATTAATGCAGGAACAGAAAATCAAATATTGCATATTGTTTCTTAGGGGTAGGAGCTAAACACTGGGAACTCATGGACATCAAGATGGTAATAGAAACTGGGGACTACTGGAGGGGGGAGAAGGGGATAAGGGTTGAAAAACGAACTATTGGGTACTATGCTCAGTACCTGGGTGACAGGATTAATTGTGTCCCCAAACCTCACCATCCTGCAATATACCCAGGTAATAAACCTGCACATGTACCCTCTGAATATAAAATAAAAGTTGAAATTATAGAAAAAATTTTTAAAAAGATTGTGAGATATTGGGAGTGGAAATATTTTGGACATTGAAAAGTGCATTTTGAAAATAATGCTCTAATGTGAGAATTTTCTCCAGAGCATTAGCCAAATCACTACAGAGGCAGCTTTGGTTACAGTAGAGGGGTCTGAGAAACAAGGAGAAAGTACACAAGATGCTCCCTCAAGGAGGCAAGAGTATACAACAATGTCTTGATTGATTATCCATTTTAGGGAGATCTATGGTAAATGCTCATGGGCTTTGTCTGGCCCCTCAGCATACCTCTCTCTTTGCAGAGTTTTGGAAACTCATTTCCATCCTCGCCAAGGCAAAAACACACTGGAAAGTGAAGCCGAGATTCAGCCATATTAGAAGGGAGGGCACTGGCCTCAGTACCCCCACCTGGGTTTGGGTCTCAGCTCTGCCCTTCTCTCCCTGCAGGTACCCAGCTAGGAATCTTCCCTCTCTGGGCCTCCGTTTCCCATCCGTATATTGGTCAGAATATTATTAAGGTCCTTTTCAGCACTTGAAATGGATTCTGTGCTGTCCCAAGGTATCCAGTCAATCCCAGCTTCTAGTTGCTGCAGTGACTGGGTCACTGGTGCAGCATCTCCTGTCCACTCACAACAGCAGTCAGGAACTTATGTTGCTGTGCCGATTCCCTGGTCCTCGTCCTGTTTCCTCACAGTGGCATGATGGATCGGACATGCCACGCGACTGCATGGTGGCTCAGCTTTCCCGGCATGTGAGAACGTGCAGGGTGCATACAGATGCCATGTTTTCTAACCATCGCAAGTTTGAGGAGGCAGCAGGAGATGAGGCTTAGGAGGGAAGTGATTGCTCTACAAGGCAACCCATGGTGGTGGGAAGAGGGGTCAATTGTAAAGTTGTAGGCCACTGGCTGAGACCTGCTGAGTGATGAGCATTACTCAGAGAGTGGGTCCAGTTCCCAGTTTGGACCCAAAGTAAACTCTCCAGGCTCTGTTGTAGTTGGCTAATGGCAATCCGCAAACCACAGGCTCCAGAGATATGAGCCAGTGTTCCAGGAGAAGCCACCCGCAGGAGAGGGGAGGATGAAGGGAGAGAGCCTGGCTCAGAGTCCTGTGCTTTGGGGACTGATTGCTTCAGATGGAGGCTTAGTGCCTCCTTTAGTTCAGGGTTCAATGGTAAGATCTCAAGCAAAATCCAATCCACGTTCACGGATGCGCATATGGGAAGGGTGTTGAACTCATTCTCCCCAAAGTCAACATCAAGAGAACCGAGGGACTGGTGGAGTCACTTGGAAGTTCTTCATTCTTTCTTTTCTCAAGCTCAGAAAGACCAGCATACCACTTAGAGGCTTGGTTTGGACAGCTCTCCAAACCCGTGGTCAGATTGCTATCTTGCAGCTAAAACACAGGGTTAGCTGAATTTTCTTCCAGACTTCATTGTAAACAATTATCTTGGCTTATTATCTGTAACATTTCCTTTGGAGAGTTCCTCCATGTTAGAAAACAAAAAGTTTGCCATACCCTGTGAATGACTGAATTAAGAAGTAAAACCTCAAATCAGTCAAGATGCATGAAGATTTGAGTGACTTGTGAGCATGAACTACATTGACAAGGACCTCATGAGGATGTCATGGCTAGGAAAGATAAGACCGTAGGATAATGTCGATCTGGACGCCTTTGCAACTTGTGAAATCTGAAAGTCCCACCTTGACGAGTCACCTGTGCAATCCCTTGCCCTAAGGTACAATCATACTTGAATCCTGAGTCTTCAGACTTTGTAGTCCTTGAACACACATGCACAGAAAATACACATTTGTATGCAATATTGCACCCTCCCCCATAACTCACTGCAATTAGGAGTTGAATTCCCCAGTTTGCTGGACTGAACTTAGAGACCCAGCAAAAGGGGCTCTTGAGAAGTTTGAAAAAAGGAATTCCACACTGGTGAGGTTAGGGCTGCAGTCTTGAAAGCGAGATGGCTTCGTGGAGACTGGCTGCTTTGGAAACGGCTGGGTCCTGACGCTCTCAGAGGGGGAGTTGGGTGAAGTGGCGTGGAGAAAACCACTCAGAAGCCCGGAAGACTGGAGCGGGTGCTCGTGCGGGGCCGGGATTTGTGTAGCGCTGTGGGTTTTACCTTCCGAGCACCCCATCTGCCCTCTCACAGGCACAGCAAGGGCGCTCTAGTTGCTCTATTCTCTACCCATCTCTGAAAACTTTCCTTCTCTGATGCTACTTCAAAGCCCCCTGGGAAAGCCAAGTTGCCAATTAAGCCTCTTTGAGGCAGGTTCTCATTCCTTCCCCACTAATTGAAATGTTACTCCTTTTACTAAACCCATAAACCACCCAAACACAACGGTCTTCCTCATTTGCATTGTAACAGTGTCCCTAATGTGCTTCCAAGAGCTTTACGTAAAGGCGAACCTTTTCTCCTCTCCCCGTATGAACGGTCAAAAGCAATTCCGAGGCAAAGGCCTTCATTTCCATCCCCATACAGCTGCTCATTAGCTAAGGTGGAATAAATTCCTTTTATTCTGGATTCATTTCCCAGGATGATAATGTCTTTTTTGTCTCAGACCACTGTTCCCAAACTAGGCCTTAATTGCTGATAGTAATTGAGTTAATACATATTTACAGCAGGGTAAGGTTAAAGCAGGTCTCCTGTAGTTTTACTGGAGACATTTGATTTAACCTGCAATAAAATCATTAACAAGTTGTTCAGTGTTCATTCCGTCTGTCCTTTATCTTGTCTGCTCCTTGGGAAAGTTGGGTGAAGGCAGATGGCTTTGGCGTAGGCTCAGCTCTCAGGCTGCAGAGACGAGAGACCCCAAGTCTCACCTCCTCACCTCTGGGTCCTCCTGTATTCAGAGAGAAGGGCCTCTCCCACTGAAAGCAGATAGCCCGGGGCAAGGCTATGCAGCTCCCCAGGCGTCCAGCCAAGGAGCGCAGGCGGGAGGATGAAAGCCCATCAAAGCCACAGGGCTGGGCCAGGCTCCTGAATCAGCTCCCACCAGTAGCTCCAGCCCAAAGTGGCCCACAGGCGGGGCACCGAGCCGAGGTGTCAGGCAACGTGACAGTCCTGGCCACTGGCGCATGCCTAGAGAAGGGGGCTGAAAACAGGGTAGGAGGAGGGATCAAGGGCCGAGGGCAAAGCCAGGGAAAGCCAGGGGAAGCCAGGGCGTTTCCAAATTACACCCTGGGGGGCCTGATGGTTTGCTTGTGAAAAAGTCTTCTCGAACCTTCTCTCTCACCTTCTCATAGACAGGGAGAAATGTGGAGGCCCTCCTCACCCAGGGGTTCCAGGCCTCTTTATCCACTGGAGTGAAATTGGCTTTACCCAAAAAGTGAGGCTGGCTTGAGTGCACTGCAGGCTGACTGCTGCTCCCTTCCTCCCTCACTTGCCTCGCCTGGGCCTCCGGCTGCTTTTCTATTCAGAAGGAGCCTGGCCTGAAATAAATAGTCCTGACTGGCAGAGGTAGCTGGCAGTTCCCTAGAATCCCCGCTGTCACGGGCTTCCTGGGTCCACAGCTAGATTATACTTTCTAGCCTCCTTTCCAGTTGGATGTGGCTGCGTGACAGACTTCCAGCTAATGGTGTTTGGGCCAAGGGAGGAATGACACGGGCCATCTCCGTGCTCTGCTCTCACTGGTGGCCTGGGGAGAGCAAAGATGACCCTGGGGCAAACATTGAAAGCAGCAGAGCTGCGGTCAGCTCAAAAATGTAAATCATGAAAGAACTGCTGTCTCGCCCTTCCCTGTGAGTGAGCATGCCATAAATGTCACTGTACACTTAGGGGACTTTTTTTTTTTTTTTTTTTGAGATGGAGTCTCCTTCTGTGGCCCAGGCTGGAGTGCAGTGGCACGATCTCGGCTCACTGCAACCTCCGTCTCCCAGGTTCAAGTGATTCTCCTGCCTCAGCCTCCTAAGTAGCTGGGATGACAGGCTCACGCCACCACGCCCAGCTAATTTTTGTATTTTCAGTAGAGACGGGGTTTCTCCATGTTGGCCAGGATGGTCTCGAACTCTGACCTCAGACTATCCGCCCGCCTCATCCTCCCAAAGTGCTGGGATTACAGGTGTGAGCCACTGCACCCGGCTGAGGACTATTTTTTGTAGCGGGGAATCTACTAAACAGTCTGAAGTACACAGCACCATGAACTGGCATGGCCTTTGCCTAGAATGCTCATCCACCAAGACTTTACCCATGCACTCCTGAAGACCCGCTCAAATTCCAGCCCGGCTCTGAAGGCTTCCCATGACCAGAGGACACACCAATCCAGCCTCACACTGTGATTATTCCTGGTCTCCTACCACAGCCGCCTTTGCCTGCCTCTAGGCAGATTGAGCCAAGCAGGAATCAGGCCTGACCACCTGAGTAAGATTTAGAAACTGAGCTTTAAGGCCAAAAGCCTCAAAACCAAAGGTAGTTCCTCAGAGACTCTGATTTTATAATTCATTGTTTTTGAAATCAGGCTCAAGAACCCGGGATGAGGAGGAAAAACAGGAAGCTGATTTCTGGAGCAATTTGGCATGTTGGAGAGAGATGGCCCCTTCTTCTTACAGACGAAGAGACTGAGGCCCAAAAGCAGGGGAGAGACGAAATCAGCACCCAGGCCTCCTGCCTCTCAGCCTGGGGCCCCTTCACTGCCTTCTTTAAACCTGACGACAAAAGCAAGGCAGGTGGAATGTGCTGGTATCAAGGCTCCCTTCGTACCTCCTGGTACATCCTTTTCCTTTCACCACGTGTGCTTGTCTTCAGTGCACCCAGCTTCAGTATTCTCAAATGGTATTCCCAATCGCCTTCCGTCTCTATGTGCATTTCATGGCAAAGTTCCTGGTGCTGACACTTCCCATGTGAGCCTACTGGGAAGTGCCAACATTTCCACGGATACTGAGGCATGTTCAGTATCCCTGTAGATGGACATGGCTTGTTCAAGGAACATGAACACTTGATAGCGAGGATCAGGACGGGCAGGAAACACAGCAACAGCGAACCTCTCTCTATTTCTTTGTAGCATCCTTCTCTTCGTGGGAAGAGAAGAGCCCTTGGGGAGGGATTCCATCTCCTATTACAGAGAAATAAACTGAGGCTCGGAGAGGTTGGGTGATTTGCACAAGTCTGGCATGTGCATTTCTTCTTCTTTTTTTTTTTTTAGATGGAGTCTCACTCTGTCGCCCAGGCTGGAGTGCTGTGGCTCGATCTTGGCTCACTGCAACCTCTGCCTTCCAGGTTCAAGCAATTCTCTTGCGTCAGCCTCCCCAGTAGCTGGGATTACAGGCATGAGCCACCACGCCCAGCTATTTTTTGTATTTTTAGTAGAGAAGGGGTTTTACCATGTTGGTCAGGCTGGTCTCGAACTCGTGACCTCAGGTGATCCGCCTGCCTCGGCCTCCCACAGTGTTGGGATTACAGGCATGAGCCACCGCGCCTGGCCCATTTCTTCTGATTCCCATTCCAGTGTTCTTCCCATGGAGGAATCTGCTATCAGAAGGAGAAGTTTCTCTTTTCTATGTCATAAAAGAAGGCGACACCAGGCTACAGTTTGAAGCTATATTTTATTCTTTAAAATTCAATCAACAATATTTTCTCTAATGATCTCCCAAAGCAGAGGCCTATTTTCCAGTGTTAATTTCTTAGAGTCTAGAAGCATGCTGATCAGAACTTGAAATTTGACCTAACCTGTGGGTTGACCTAGCTTTCCACAATGCAGCACCTCCGTCAGCGTTTTTCTTCATAGTTGGAGCTGGTTCAAAACCCACGTTCTCTGCTTTCACATCCTTCCTTGCAGGAAGCTGCAGGGGAATCAGGAACCTGGATGCTTGGCTCAGAAGGGGTCCGTAAGGCCATATAGTCCAATTCTTATTTTACTACTGGGGTGCCATAAGCCCACAGCAAGCCTGTGGCAGGGCATGGGGGTCCCAACTCTCTAGCAGAAAGTGCTTTATGGGAGAATGTGGGAGATGGAATCCCAGAATGGTTAATTTTCCATAAAGGAAAAGAGGAATAAACATTTTCTTTAAATCTCGTAACCTGGAGCAGGGAGGAGGAAGCTATCCACATCCACGATTTTCCTTTGGGAAATATGTTGCATGCCACCCTATCTACACATTTAGAAAATTGTCACTTTTTTGGATGTCGATGCCTGTTTTCCCCTCACATGGCTCTCTGCATCCTTTGGACTCACCTCTTCTGTTTTGTCAGCAGTTCTTTTTCTGTTAGTGAGTGTGTATGCGGGGGAGCGGTGGGAAGGGTGTGCGTGGGTCGTGGGTGGGGTGACAGTCACTCAGACACTGGAGAGAGAGGAGAGAAAGGAGAGGTTGACAGGGTTGGCATTGGAAGTGCCTACCAACAGCTGTTCTTTAGCATTTATTGCATGCTTTGTGTCATGAAGGAATCTTGCTTCATGTATACATACTGTGTAATTCACTAGGTGCTTTTTCCATCTTTGTTATTCTTTAAAAAAATTCTTAAAAAAGATCTTCGGAAAGCAGAGACCTGGAGAGCGAGAGCTGACATACTGGGAATACTACAACATTCTACATGATGTGCTTCTCATTTTCACATAGAAATGAGAAAACTCTTTCAATCTCTGACAACGGCATGGGACAATCACATCTTGATTGTCGTGGTGAGGAGGTCTATGCTCAGAGAAGGGCCTTGTCTAAGATCACACAGCTAGTAAGTGGCAGAGGCAGGATTTGAACTCAGATCTGTCTGAGTCAAAGTCAAATTTCTTTCCAGAACATTAAACTGCCTCCTAAGTGCATAGAACTGTTAGCAAAGAAGAGCAATTGTCCCCAGTTTATAGCTTGAGAAAATGGAGTCTGCAAGTCTCAGAGAAGAATCAAGTCCTATAGTTTCTAATCACAAAACTGTGACTAAAATTCCAACCTGTGTTGAGTGAAATGGTAGGTACAGGAGGACTCCAAGGTTTGGCCCCACCCTCAAGAGACCAGCCATCCATTGAGACCTATGACTGCTGCTGGTGTCTCAACAGGGAATGGTTCTGAATGAGTATGTTGGTGAGGCATAGGTTGGGTGGTATAAATAATGAAGGTTGAAGAGTCTGAGATGGTGATCAGTGCTGAGTCCAGACTGTTGCCCTGTCTGCAAATCTGCTAAAATGGTCTTTGCTAGAGGCCATGGATCCTCTTACATCATTTATCAGGATCTCTTATCATCTGGAAATAAGAAAACCCAAATCAATTGTTGACAAACATTTTGCAGTAATTGCATCTTCTTACTAAGGGCTGGACTATCTCTCTTTGAAGAATGAAGCTGGAGAGTGTAATTGCTGGTCAGATCTTCTCATCACAATGGCCTGAGTAAAGACTCTGAGGCCAGAGAGAGTGGGAGCCTCTCCCCTCAATGTTACCTCCAAAAGGAACAGGGGATAAATACCCTTGTAAGACAGTTGGCCTCATTTTGTGGATGTGAATTCAATGGCTCACAGCTCCATTCTACTCATCCTGGCTCCGGCTTAAGTTTTAAAAACTAATTCTCTCTGCATTAATCTGAAAAGATCCTTCAAACAAAAGCTCAACATCTGAGTCTATTTACCGAGTGTGCAGCTGTGTCAATTGGCCAAGACAAAGCGAAGGCTTCCTGGTCAGCCCACAATGGGCGGCAGGTAGTCTTGCAAACAGAGAAACACAAGGCAGGGGCCTTTCACGAGTCGGCAAACCTCCTTCCAACAAGGAAGAGCTGGAGCAGAGGGGTCAGGAGGATGGAGTGCCGCCCCATCCCCACTCTACCGGCACACAAGTGGGACTGAAAGGTAGGATCTGTAAGCCCATCAATTAGGGCTATTAAGAAGGTAATTAGCCCTCTTCTATGGAAACCAAGGACAGAGATGTGAAAAGGGGGACACTCATTTCCATGTGGTTACATTTTAACGTGACCAGTACACTTTAGTCATGAAACGAGGTGCTATTGTTGAGAATATCACTTGGTGGGTTTTAATGGGAAGGTGCTACTAAGTCAGTTAAGGACCTATCTTATATTTAGAATAGTAGCTATTTTTAATTCTTGAAAACTACATTTTTCTGCTATCAAACGCTAGATTCAAATCAAATGGCCAGGTTTGGGAAGTGAGGGAGGAGTTGAGAGTCATTTCTTTTCTAGTTTCCTTTCCCGAAGAGAATTGTGGCAGGAAATGAAATTTTAAAATGTCAACAAGGAATAATTTGTCTTGGATTCTGGGAAGTGTGAAATTTAAAATTAACGTTTCTGTTTCCTCTCTTTTTAAACATGTGTGGGTATTTCGGTAATAAAGCCCAAGAAAGACAGAAAATGAATAGAGGAAAGACCTTTGTTATAATGAGATTTGAAGACAGTTATTCAAATGGACCTAAAGCATATGACGCTCTGTGCAACACTGGCCCCGTTCACAATGAATGCACTTACATGTATTTACATTGCCTCTTTCTGTGTGTGTGTGTGTGTGCACACACGGTGGTAGTGGTGGTGGTTGTGTATGCACACCTGCAAGTAAAGGATAATTTAATTTTATTTCTCTACCATCTCATGCTCTCCTTCTCCATCACTACTCCCACTACATTTTTGAGGTAAAATCGTGCATACAATGAGATGCAAAGATCTTAAGAGTACGATTGGGTGTATCACATCCCATTAATCCACACAGTAATGAAGAGATACAATATTCCCATCACATCAGAAGTCTGCTGCCTCCATCCAGTCAATACTACCCTCCCCAGGCAATCACGGTTTTGATTTTTATTACTATGGATTCATTTTGCCTGTTCTTTAATTTCATATACATGGTATCAAATGGTATGAATAGTTTTGTATCTGGCACTTTTCACTCAAAATATTACTTTCTGAGATTCATCCATGATGTTGAGTGTATTAGTAGTTCATTCTCTTTTATTTATAAGTAACATTTCATTGTATGACTATACCACAGGGTATCCATTCTTGTGTTGGACATCTGGGTTATTTCCAGTTTTGGACTATTACGAATAGAGCTTCTATAAACATTCTTGGATAAGACTTTTTGTGGGTATATGTTTTTATTTCTCTTGGGTCATTATCTAGGAGTGAAATTGCTCACTCATAGATTAGGTGTATCTTTAACTTTGTAAGAAACTAAGAAACTGCTAAACAGTTTTTTAAAGTGGTTCTACCACCTTCCACTTCCAACAGCAACATAATGAGTTTCAGTAGTTCTGCCTCCCTACAGACTTGATGTTGAGAGTCTTTTTAAATGTAGCTGTTCTGACGGGTATTTCGTAGTCATCTCATTGTGGTTTTAACTTGCATTTCTCTGATGACTATTGATGTTGAACTCTTTTCTTACATGCTTTTACCGTTTCCGTATCTTCTTTCATGAAACTCATTGAAGTCTTTTGTCCATTTTTATTAGTTTATGTTATTATTAATTTGCAAATATTCTTTACATTTTTCTGGATAAAATATCTTCTAATACACAGGTATTGCAAATATTTTCTCTTGGCCTATGGCTCTCATTTTCATTTTCCTAAGGGGTCTTTCTGATGAGCGAAAGTTTATTATTTTGATGAAGTTTAAGTTTTCAAATTTTTATTTCATAGTTAGTGTTTTCTGTATCTCATCTTTGGGATACAGAAAATATCTGTAATCTTTGCTCTACCCCAAGGTTGTAAAGACATTCTTCTGTGTTTCCTTTTAGCAGCTCTATAATTTTAAATTTTGTGATTGAACTGATAATTCATCTCAATTAATTTTATATGTATGGTATGAGGCAATTTTGAGGCTTATTTTCCTCCTAACATTTATCCAGTACTTCTAGAACCATTTGATAGGCTTTCCTTTTCCCTCTTAACTGCTCTGATGCCTGCATCATAGATCAGTTGATTGTATCTGTGTGGTTGTATTTCTGAGCTTTCTATTCTATTTTTTTTCTTTTTGGTCGGTCTTCATGCCAGTATCACATTACTATGATTTTTGTATATTTTTTAATGCCTTGAAATCAGATAGTGGGGGGCCCTTGAATCTTGCTCTTTTTTTGAAGATTCTTTTGGCCATGCAAGGTCCTTTGCATTGTTATATAAATTTTAGAATCAACTTCTCAATTTCTACAAAAAGCTTGTTAAGATTTTGATTGGTTGTGTTGAGTCTGTGAATTAGTTTAGTAAGAGGGAAATTTAATGCCCTAACAATATTGAACCTTTCAATGAATGAATATGCTATTTCTTTCTATTTATTTGTTTTCCCTTATTTTTCTCAGCAAGATTGTATAATTTTTACTGGAGAGGTCTTGCACATCTTTTGTCTAACTTACTTCTAAATATTTTATGTATTTTGATGTCATTGCAAATGACGTTTTGAGATTTTATTTTCTAATTGCTTGTGGTTAGTATGTAATAATAGAATTGACATATGTATATTTAACCTTGTAGCTTGTTATGTTGCGAAATTCCCTACCTAGTTCTAACAGTCGCTTTACATATCTCTTAACATTTAATATATGTATATATATTCACATTATCTGCAAATAAAGAAAATTTTACTTCTGTCCAATCTTTACCCTTTGTATTCCACCTTATTGAACTAGCAAGGGGTGCCAGTACAGTTGCTAAACAGGCAGTTAAATTACTGATGATTTACTTCAATATTGTGGAAGCTGTGTTAAGGTTTCTTTTAGCGTGGGTCCGTTTCTTATTCTATGGCACAGTCCTTTTTCCTAAGGTGTGGAATTTGCAGTGTGAGATGCTCACCAAAGTGTCTCCCCTCTGCTTGGCTGGCATTCCAAAGTCTCCCAACCCTCAGGACCTCTGGTGTCTCTATTCAGGTTTCATCCCCATTGAATCTTTTCTCTAATGGCCTAGTGGAGTTTTACCCTGTCCACATACAGTCCTGTTCTCAGCCAAGAACCCTGGAGGACTGCCTGATACAAACTTCCCGCAACGTTCTTGCACAGATACTTCTCCTCTGGTACCTTGCCCTGCAGATTCCACCTCTCCCGCACTCCCAAGCTCCAATCTCTGCCTCCTCCACTAAACACGCTCACCGTCCTCTGCTTGTGCGCCCCCTCCTTGCACTGTGATCTGGTAACTGTCCACGGGCGGAAAGCCAGATGGCATGCAGGGCTCACTTCAAGTGCTTCCCTTTTTTCGAGGATCACACCTCTGCCGTCCATTATCAATACCTGAAAATAATTGCTTCAGATATTTTGTCCTGTTTAATCATTGCTTGTGGTGGAAGGCACATCCAATACCAGTTTCCTCCATCATGGCCAAAAGTAGATTTTTACCCGTAGGTACTTTTGTTAAACCAGCCATCCATACCAAGAACACATCTGTGCCATCTCTTTCATTTCTCATGTGCTTACAGAGGGCAGGAACCATATCTTGAATTTAGAAAAATCACTGGGCAATTCTTATAACACTTGTCTTCCAATTTCCTCAACAAACAAACAAAAACAAACGAACAAATGAACAAACAATCAAACAAACAACAAACTGTATTTTCTAAGAACTCAAGCCAGTCCACTAGTTGTCCTTACTAGACCAGCATTTCCTGTGTTCTGAGGAATGCTAGCTCCACAAGAGGATAAATGGCAATCTGGGTGTACAGTTTCCTGATCAGATACTTTTGGAAAATGTTATGTCTGATTTTTTCCTGCAGGAAAATCACTTGCACATTAACATATGAAAAAGGCTGATATGTTCTGTTGAAAAATTTCATCCACTTAATGTTGCCCAAACTTAATCCGTGCAACTAAGTCTTAAGAGAATATTCATTAGTATTGGAAAGGTGTGCTCTTTCACATCATAAATTATCTGACTTATTTATTTTCCCCGAAGTTTTGAAAAAATACTATTCAGAGGGCCAAAAGAGAGTTTTGATGTTTGGCAAGTCAGTCAAAATTACAGATGCTGATACGATCTTTAAGCTGATCATTTCTGATTGGTAGGGCCACCAATTGAACAGATGAGTTAAATACCTCAGAATCTATGTGTCTAGTTCCCACATCTCAACTGTGCAAACAAAATGTGATGGGAAAATGGACTTTTTCTTTTAAAGCTCCGATCAGCATATTTATCTTTTAAAGGCCTAGAAATCCGGAAATATAATGCTAGCCCATAAAATCTTAGCTTCAAAAGTATTTCACATATACTCTATTTTTAAGATAATAACCCACCTCTATAAATTTTATTAATCATTTATGAACCCCCTAAAATACTTTTGGAAACATTTTGCAGCTCAAACACCTTTTTAAAACACCTTTTTAAATGACATCATGTCTCTTGGCATATATTGTTCCATAATGGAGATCAGGAAAGCTTCCCCCCAACTCCACAAAGCGACTGCTGAAAAGTTTGTCATCATCCTCCCTAAATATGAGCACCTGGAAAATCTGAGTGCTATGAAACCCCAAAACATAGCTCTGAGGCAGACAGCTAGATTTAAAAATCTCTCCCTTGGAGAATCGCCTCAGGAATAGCAGAAGCATAGTCCACAATCCTGGGGAACTTCAGGGGCCCCCGAAGGCTGAGCCACAGTGAGAGGCTTTGAGCTGTACTCTAGAACATCTCCCAGGAGGAAAGACTCTCAGTGAGTTTCTCTACTGAGCACGCTGTCTGCTTCCCTTCACCTCCCTGCTGCTGTCCGCTAGCTCCACATTCTGACCTACAGGCAGAGGCAAAGTGGATGCACACTTTTTCATTCATCCAATCCATTCAGCTATTCATTAAATTCAAAACTGAATTATTGAGTGCCACTTATGAACCAGGCACTATACCAGAGGTGCTAGGATGCAGTGGTGGACAAAACTCAATCCCAGCCCTCATGGAGTTTATAGTCTAGGGAGCAAGGAGAACAACCAGCCAACCAAGGCACACGGTAAGAAGTGCTACAGAGAGGAACGAGTCACGTTAAGAGGTTGGAGAGTGGCTGGAGAGTTACATAGGATGATCAAGAGGGTTTTCTCTGAGGAAGTGACATTTGTGCAGTAGTATGAATGAGAGGCTGAGTCAAAGAAACATTGAGGGGAACAGCTTTCCCAGCAGAGGGAACAGTAAGTAAAAAAATCCTGAGGCTGGAGTTTTTGGTTGAATCCAATGGCTCCTAAGCACTAACTAGTTGCATTTGACTCACCAAAGAAGCTTAAAAACAAATACTATTTCTGGTATCCACAGTCTCAGAGCCCAATTCAGTAAACTAGGAGTGGGGCCTGAGAACCTAGATTTTTTAAAAGCCTTCCCAGAATATTTTGATGCTTAGCTCAGTTTAGGAAACTCTAATCTCATCCAATGACCTCATATCACAGAGGAAGAAATTTAGGTCCAGAGAGAGGACGTGATTTAGCTTCTGGTCACAGAGTTACATAATCATAGAGCCAGGCCTAGAAACCGTATTCCCACATTCCCAGTCCTCCCTGCTCTCCTATCCCCTCCTCTCCCCTCTTCTCCTCCTGCAACAGAAGAGGCCACTAGAAATGTTTTTCTCCTAATAATATTTGTTGTTGTCATTATTAATATAAATAATAACTACCATTCATTGAAGATTTATCCCAGGCACAGTTCTAAGCACTCTTCATATATTAACTTATTAAATCCTCACAATAACGTTATGAGAGTGGCATGCTTATGATTCTCACTTTGCAGTTGAGGAAGCTGGTGGAGAGGTTGAGCAACTTGCACCAGGTCACACAGCTGGCAAACGATGGAGCCAGGCTACCTTCCTGCAGAGCTGATGATGCTGGACTCCCCTTTGGGGCTGCCTCACGCAGACCAGGGCAAGATCATTACTGCTGTTATTGATTCTCATCAACAGGAGCTTCAGTTTCTCATCCTGTGCACATTGACAGGGACACCGGCCATATCATGATGCAGACAGCTGGGAGTGCACCTCAAGGCCATGGTACAAGTTCAGGCACTGGATTCTGTCCCTTTGGAGAGCAACTGTGGTCTGAACATTACTTATTTATCTTTTAGAAACTTTGGGTGATCGAAGTTTCCTTTTGGTGATTTTTTGAAGTCAGGCTCTGCTGAGAACGCAGAGGGAGAAGCTGGTGTTCTTGCTGCATGTTTATAGCCAAGCCTGGCACATCTTCTGAGTCACAGCTGCATCCAAGTAACACATCACTAGTATGTCTTCCCTGTGGCCAGGATGACCATGTCGTTGATCTCACTGTGCGAGACCCTGAGAGCAAGGTTGAAAGATAAAACAGGATGATCCCTGTTCTCTAGGCGCTCACGAATAACTGTAGTTCCTGGCAGAAAGTAGCAGTGTTCCATTAGAGTGCTGGAGGTTAGAGGGCCATGGTGGTGAAGAACAGCTTGTGCCTCCTGAGAACAGGAAGAATTTTGTTGGAGCTGGACCTTGATTTGACAGGTAGTGACAAAGGAAGAGATCTGCAGGACGAAGGAACAACCTCAGGAAAACCACAGTGGTGTGACATGGCATGGCAGTTTTGGGGAAGGGAGATTAAAAAAAATAGTATTTTGTTTTGTTTTGTTTTTTGTTTTTTGAGATGGAGCCTCACTGTGCCACCCAGGCTGGAGTGCAGTGGTGCAATCTCGGCTCACTGCAACCTCCGTCTCCTGGGTTCAAGCGATTCTGCCACCTCAGCCTCCCAAGGAGCTGGGATTACAGGCATCTGCCACCATGCCCGGCTAATTTTTGTATTTTTAGTAGAGATGAGGTTTCACCATGTCTGTCAGGCTGGTCTCCCACTCCTGACCTCAGATGACCCACCCGCCTTGGCCTCCCAAAGTGCTGGGATTACAGGCGTGAGCCACCACTCCTGGCCATATATAGATGTTATTATGTTTACAGCTAGTATATTTCTATAAGCTAAGGGTTTAAGGTGAGACAGAGGCCATATATAGTTTTACTAGCTTTTCAGTGTGTATTATCCTCCAAATGATCATTACCAACAGTATAGAGCACGCTCTATTGGGATCCTTGTCAAATAGAGGAGAGAGTTCATGGTTTACTAATTACTTTATGCTCAAAATACCGTGGTGCTAATTTATTTTTATTATTCTCCATAAAATTTTTAATTGTTTTTTAACATTTTTGTAGAGATACGGTCTTGCTGTGTTGCCCAGGCTTGTCATGAACTCCTGGCCTCAAGCAATCCTCCCACCTCAGCCTCCCAAAGTGCTGGGATTACAGGCATGAGCCACTATGACTGGCCATTTTTAAAAATTATTCTTTATAGGTTAATAACAGATTGTATGATGGGGTTACAGAAGGAGGGCATTTTTAAGGAGGGTGAAAGGCTGAACTAAAGTGACCTCTTCAATCTGTTCCAGCATCATTGATGTGCTATGTGTATACCTATTACAGTAGCAATAGGTCAGAATTTAAGTATTCATGTGTCTGCGCTACATTGCTAAGTCTTCTGTGATGCTCTGGTATCTAGATAAGGTACTGTTGTGGATCCCTCCCAGGCTTTTAGACAATTATTGTCTATTTCACACCACTGCCTGTAGAAAGTATGAAAGAGAGGCAAAGAGCTTGAAACTTCAGAATCAGCTGTGAAGACAGGATGGGACACCACTAAGACACAGGGGTGTGCTGGAGCTCAGGAGAGTCAATTGTTGAATTTTTAGAATTTTTGTGGGCCAGTTGTTAAATACAGCCATTATTAAAATTAAATTTTATGGATTTATAATTAAATTATATTCTCAAAAAGGAAACTAAGGCACGCCTGTAGTCCCTGTTAGCTCGGTAGAGGCTGAGGCTGGAGGATCATTTGCACCTAGGAGTTCGGGCAATATAGCAAGACCCCATCTCTCAAAGTAGGTGAGTAAATTAATTAATTAATTAACAAATGAAAAGGAAACAAATACTCAAAACTCATTGCTTCCGGATTATTTTACTGTATTCTACCATTACACATACTCTTGAGGTTATTAGCAGCTATGGTAGCTGCACGGCAGACGGAGATACTGCAGAATGGTGTCCATCTCTTCTCAGCTGCATTCAGTGATATCATGTTGGTCACGTGACATCAATTGTCACGTGAGTATTTACACTACGGAAATGGGCAAGTGCTAGAAACCTGTGGGTGACTCATTGTTTTGCTGGTATCTTGACTTAAGAACACGATGGAAAAATATTAATAATGCAGATTAAATTTAACAGTATGTTTTGTCTATGCCATTACATGGTGAATAGCACAAAACATTGAGGAAGTATTCTTCTAGTACTCAAAAACTATTACCCAATTCTGCAAAGAAGCTGCATATCATTGATGAAAGAGTAAACTTCCTACATATCTTTATTTTTTCACTTCTCTCTTATGTATTCACTTAAATGAAAATATCAACCAACGTTCATGCCAGAGCTCCAGCTATTTGTCAGCTGCTCCCATAGATTGGCTACATATTCAAAGTTTCAGCAGCAATCAATGAAAGCCTTTTGTGAGTCTCGCTTGGCTGTATAAAATTTACGGTAAATGGTATTATGATAGGTAATTTTATGTGTCAAAGTGACTGGGTGTAGCGATACCCAGATAGCTGGCAAAACATTTTTTCTGGGTGTGTCTGTGAGGGTGCTTCTGGAAGAGATGAACATGTAAATTCTTAGATGGAGTAGGAAGATTCACCTTCACCAGTGTGGTAGACATCACCCAATCCACTGAGAGCCTTCCTCAAGAAAACAAAAAGAAAGTGGAGGAGCAAATTCTCCTTCTCTTCTTGAGCTGAAACATCACCTTCTCCTGCCCTTAGACATCAGAGCTCCTGGCTTTCAGGACTTCAGATGCCAGGACTTACACTAGCACCCTCGCACCCCCCATTTCCACTCCCTACCTCCCAGCCCTGGCTCTCAAGACTGGGAGTTACACCCTGATTCTCAGCCCTTCAGACTCAGACTGAACGACGCCACTGGCTTTCTTGGTTCTGCAGCTTGCAGACAGCATATCGTGGGACTTCTCAGCCTCCGTAACTGAGTGTGAGGCAATTCCTACAGTAAATCCCATCTTATATATCAAAATCTGCCTACTGCTTCTCTGGAGAACCCTAATACAAGTATTGTGTGTTATTATTTTTAAATTGTGTTGTACACGTTCTTTATATTAGTAAAGTTTACAACAAACTTATGTCTGTCTATGTACCTATCTGTATTTTTCCTCAGATATCCAATTGTTAAGTCTTTGACACTATACCGGTGCTGAGACATTTCTTCCTTGTAAGTTGACAGGAAGGAAAAATAATTCTCTTGAATAACACAAATCAAACAATCTCTGGAGAGCAGAATCGACTTGGTTTGGGTGCAGAGCGTTTCCTGGGAGCTCATGAAAAGCAGGTCACTAACTACACAGTTGAATGAGTCATAGTTTGCTCCTTTCTAAAACACAATGCGCTTTATTCAAGAAGCTCAAGATTTTAGCAACAGCAGCTCCTCCCAGCAGCCTCTCAGGATGAGAGTATTGGATGCTTCACTCCCACCTCTTCTTAGTGACTAGCTCCGGGAGCCAAAAGTCTGGGTTTACCATCTCCTAAATTCTTCCTCCCTCATTTTAACCAGCCACAGCAGCCCTCTTCCTGGTCTTCAGGCGTGCCGAGGATGCTCCTGCCTCTGAGCTTTGCATCTGCTGTTCTCTCTGCCTGGAACAGTCTTCTCCGGATACTAACATGACTCGTGCTTTTTATTCAAATGTCACCACCCTGACCACCTGTGTTAGTCAGGGGTCTCTAGAGGGACAGAACTAACAGGATATATATACATAAAGGGGAATTTATTAGGTATTAAGTTACATGATCACAAGGTCCCACAATAGGCTGTCTGCAAGCTGTGGGGCAAGGAGAGACAGTCCAAGTCCCAAAACTGGAGAACTTGGAGTCCCATGTTCGAGGGCAGGAAGCATGCAGCACGGGAGAAAGATGTAGGCTGGGAGGCCAGGGCAGTCTCTCCTTTTCATGTTTTTCTGCCTGCTTTATTTTTGCTGGAAGCTGATTAGATTTTGCCCACCAGATTAAGGGTGGATCTGCCTTCCTCAGTCCACTGACTCAAAAGTTAATCTCTTTTGGCAATATCCTCACAGACACGCCCAGGATCAATACTTTGTATGCTTCAATCCAATCAAGTTGACACTCAGCATTAACCATCACAAGTCCACCTCTTGTCAACTTGAACCCATACACATCTCATGAGATCACACATAATCTTCAAATAAAGACAATAATAAGGTCATAATTACGCCTAACATTAATACAACTATCATTGGTACAACGATAAATGCACCAATCCCCAACTCAAATACTATTTCATAAAGTTAACAATACTTAAATGCTGATATGAAGTCAATAAATCTTACATCACATGATAAAGGAAAAGGAAATAAAATAAAGATATTTTCTTAGTATAAGCATATACCTGCACAAACATATTTTTAGCAAAAGAAGGGAGGAGGAAATACTCATGACAATTAAGTCCCCGTTTCTGCAGCTGGTCACTTGGTCATAGCTGGTATCGATGACTACCCTCTTCTACTACCCATTCTGTATTCCCTTTGCCTTCAGCAAGCACTTCAGCAGGTTGTGGTTTTTTCCCTGGTGGAGTGACCCAAACCTTCATTCCTGAGAGGTCTGGGCCATGTGTAGTCCTGTCTGGATTGGGCTGTTGTAGTTTCCCATTGACCTTAATCACAGAGGGTGGTAATACCAAGAGATGCCCTAATGGATCTCCTGGATTCCATGCATACTCTTCCTTACCTCCGTTATGGAGTAGTAGGCTGATTTCATCTTGATAGTCTGGGTCAATCATCTCAGCCAACACTGTAATTCCCTTCTTAGCCTGTTGACCTAAAGGTAGGAGGAGCCCAAATTGTCCAGGTGGCAATCTTAACTTCCAGTTTAATGAAATCGTTGTTGTATCTCCTGGTGGCAGCTTTCCTCCCTCTGGAACTAAGACCTCTAGGCCAGCAAAATGTAATCTCATGGGAACAGGAAGCAGAAATTTTGCTACTGGATCACTAGGGGTGATGGTGAGTGGTGCCACTTCTACTTCCACATCTTGATTCCTGGACCCGTGAATCCTGGCCATGGGAGAAACAGTACCATATATATATATATATGACACTGATTCAGAGCATACAAGGCCTTCTGGAGAACTCTGCCTCAGCCCTGGAAACTATTGTCATCTAGTTGGCATTGTAATTGTGACTTCAAAAGGCCATTCCACCATTCTATCAATCCAGTTGCTTCAGGATGATGGGGAACATGGTAAGACCAGTGAATTCTATGAGCATGAGCCACTGCCACACTTCTTTAGCCATAAAGTGAGTGCCTTGGTCAGAGGCAATGCTGTGTGGAATACCGTGACAGTGGCTGAGGCATTTCATGAGTCCACGGATGGTAGTCTTCGCAGAGGCATTGCATGCAGGATAGGAAAACCCATATCCACAGTAAGTGTCTATTCCAGTGAGGACAACCCTTTGCCCTTTCCAGGATGGAAGAAGTCGAATATAATCAACCTGCCACCAGGCAGCTGGTTGAGCACCCCCAGGAATAGTGCCATATCGAGGGCTCACTGTTGGTCTCTACTGCTGGCAAATTGGGCACTCAGCAGTGGCCGTAGCCAGGTCAGCTTTGGTGACTGGAAGTCCATGTTGCTGACCCCGTGTGTAACCTCCATCCCTGCCACCATGGCCACTTTGTTCATGGGCCCATTGGGCGATCACAAGGGTGGCTGGGGAAAGAGGCTGAGTGGTGTCCACAGAACGGGTCATCCTATCCACTTGATTTTTAATATCCTCATCTGCTGAGGTCACCCACTGGTGAGCACTCACATGGGATGCAAATATCTTCACGGTTTTGACCACTCAGAGAGGTCCATCCACATACCTCTTCCCCAAATTTCTTCGTCACCAATTTTCCAATCATGCTTCTTCCAAGTCCCTGACCATCCAGTCAAACCATTGGCTACAGCCCATGAATCAGTATATAATCTCACATCTGGCCACTTCTCCTGCCATGCAAAGTGCACAACCAGGTGCACTGCTCGAAGTTCTGCCCACTGGGAAGATCTCCCTTCACTGCTATCCTTCAGGGATGTCCTAGAAAGGGGCTGTAGTGCTGCAGCTGTCCACTTTCGGGTGGTGCCTGCATATCATGCAGAACCATCTGTGAACCAGGCCCTAGTCTTCTCTTCCTCTGTGCACTGATCATAGGGAACTCCCCATGAGGCCCTCAGTGCAGGCTGGGGAAGAGAAGGCAGGGTGGCAGGAGTGGAGACCATGGGCCTTTGAGCCACTTCCTCATGTAACTTACTTGTGCCTTCAGGACCTGCTCGAGCCCGAACACATATATACCACTTCCATTTGATGATGGAATGCTGCTGTGCATGACCCACTTTATGGCTAGATGGGTCAGAAAGCATCCAATTCATGATGGGCGGTTCAGGTCACATGGTGACTTGATAACCCACAGTCAAATGTTCAGTTTCCACCAAAGCCCAGTAACAGGCCAAGAGCTGTCTCTCAAATGGAGAGTAGTTATCTGTAGAAGATGGCCTTGCTCCAAAATCCTAGAGGCCTCCACTGGGATTCACCTATGGGGGCCTGCCAAAGGCTCCAAACAGCATCCCTATCTGCCACGGACACCTCAAGTACCATTGGACCTGCTGGGTCATATGGCCCAAGTGGCAGAGCAGCTTGCACAGCAGCCTGGACCTGCTGCAGAGCCTTCTCCTATTCTGGACCCTACTTAAAACTGGTGGCCTTCGGGTCACTCAATAAATTGGCTGGAGTAACACACCCAAATGAGGAATGTGTTGCCTCCAGAATCCACATGGGCACAATAGGCATTGTGCCTCTTTCTTGGTTGTAGGAGGGGCCAAATGCAGCAACTTATCCTTCGCCTTAGAAGGAATATCTCGACAGGCTCCACACTACTGGACCCCTAGAAATTTTACTGAGGTTGAAGTTCCCTGAATTTTAATTGCATTTATTTCCCATCCTCTGGCATGCAAATATCTTACCAATAACTCCGGTGTGTTTGCTATTCTTTCTCACTGGATCTGATCAGCATAATGTCATCAGTGTAATGGACCAGTGTGATACCTTGTGGAAGCGAAAAGCAATCAAGCTTTCTCCGAATAAGATTATGACACAAAGCTTGAGAATTGATATACCCCTAAGGTAGGACAGCAAAGGTATATTGCTGGCCTTGCCAGCTGGAGGCAAATTGCTTCTGGTGGGCCTTATGGACAGGAATGGAGAAAAAGGCATTTGCCAAGTCAATGGCTGCATATCAGGTACAAGGAGATGTGTTAATTTGCTCAAGCAATGAAACCACATATGGTGCAGTAGCTACAACTGGAGTCGCCACTTGGTTAAGCTGACAATAATCCACTGTCATTCTCCAAGATCCATCTGTCTTCTGCACAAGCCAAATGGGAGAGTTGAACAGGAATGTGGTGGGAATCACCACCCCTGCGTCTTCTTTCAAATCCTTGATGGTGGCAGTAATCTCCACAATCCCTCCAGGGATGTGATATTGTTTTTGATTTACTATTTTTCTAGGTAGAGGTAGCTGTAATGGCTTCAATTTGGCATTTCCCACCATAATAGCCCTCACCCTAGTAGTCAGGGAGCCAATGCAGGGATTCTGCCAGCTGCTAAGTATGTCTATGCAAAGTATACATTCTGGCACTGGGGAAACGATCACAGGATGAGTCTGGGGACCCACTGGACCGAACGTAAGTCAGACCTGAGCTAAAACTTCATTAATTACCTGACCTCCATACACCACTACTTTAACTGGAGGATCAGAATGATGTTTTGGGTCTCCTGGAATCAGCACTGGCTCAGAGCCAGTGACCAGTAGACCCTGAAATATCTGATCATTTCCCTTTCCCCAGTGCATAGTTACCCTGGTAAAAGACCAGAGGTCTCCTTGGGGAAGGATGGGAGAAAGATTCACTGCATAAATTGTTGGTAATGTAGTGGGGTCCTTCCTCAAGGAGACCCGGCCTCCCCTTCATTCACGGGGTTCTGGGTCTGTAAACTGGCACAAGTCTGGAAACTGATTGAAGGGCTGTGATTCTCTGTTTTTGTAATTCAAATTAGTCTTTTGTCTATTCAACCTAGAAGTTTTCTGCTTGTATAAAGTAAGTAGGAATGCAGTAGGCTTCCTATCCATTTCACTTACAGGAACACTGGGATTAATTAGCCAATGCCAGAGCTCTAAGTGGGTTAGACTACTCTGATTGCCATTTGCCTCTGCTGTCCATTACGATAGCTACGCCTACCTTACCTTTGGTGGTTGAGTGCTGCCACTTGGCCCCTGCCACCTTGGGATCCAATTATTCTCACTGTATTTAAATTTTGTAGTTGAGTGACTGTGGTTCTCACCATCAGATCTGACATACAGAGAAGAGCAATTACAGTGCTCTTCAAAGATGCAGGTGCTGCCCTCACAAATCTATTTCACAAGGCATTGGTCAAGGGTATATCTTCTGTACCTTCCCAGCTGGGATGAGTAGGTCTAAAGTGACTAATCTACTCCACCATCCCAATCTCCCTAAGCCTTTTGATCCTTTCCTCTACATTAAACCAAGGGAGATCAGGCATTTCCAGCTCACTCACAGTGGGCCATCTTTTAATCCACATTTCATCTATCGAAGCAAATAAACTATTAGAACCTTTTTTAACTCCCCGAGCTGCAACATTAAATGCAGAGTCCCTACTTAGTGGGCCCAAATCAATAAATTCAGCCTGATCCAACTCTATGTTCCTTCCACCATTATCCCACACCCTTAATATCCATTCCCATGCCTGTTTTCCAGATTTCTGCCTATATAAATTAGAGAACTCAAACAGTTCTTTTCGAGTGTAGCACACCTCCTCATGGGTCACATTCTCAACCTCACCTCCTCACCTCTAGAGGCCCACTGGGACTTTAGTCTAGTTATAGGTCTAGAAGAAAACAGAGGTGTTGGGGGTGGCTCCTGAGGAGAATCAACATTATCTTGCCTGGAAACTGCCTCGGGGAGGCCATCACTCTTGCCTCAGGCAGCACAGGGTTTATTTCCTCAGACAAAGATGGAAAGGCTGATGGCAGGCAGCATGGGTCGGGAAGGGGATGTTGCCACTACTGGAGATGGGGAAGTTGTTTCTTCTGGCAGAAAAGATTCATCAGAGTTTACAAACTCAGTGTCCCCAGCTTCATCAGGGTCCTCCCATGCATCCCCATTCCAAGTTTCAGGGTCCCATTATTTTCCAATCAATGCCTTCACTCTAACAGTAAACACCTGGTGAGGCTGTGCATGCATCTTTCGTTGCAGCTCAGCCCCTCGCATGATAAGAGCTTGTGTCTGCTTTTCCACAGTTTCAGCTCTTTCTCTACAGGAGATAAGACTCTCATTCAGGGCAATCTTAGCAGATTTGAGGCTCCATTTCTGCCTCTAAAGCCAGGAGATAGAATCCCTGAGTTCATCATTTTCTTTCATAATTTTGTCCACCGAACTTAGGAGCAACCAACCAGCTTCATTATGTTCCTTGGTTCTCCACATATGGTTAGTACATATTTATTTATTATCTAACTTGTCTACTAATATTCAAGTTCTGAAGGGCACAGATTTCTGTGTCCTTTTTTTCACCTCGTACAGCATTTGGCACAGAGTACATGCTCAGTAGATTTTGTTGAAACACTAAGCGAATGAGCTTGGCTCACAGTTTTCTTTTTTTGTCTCAGAGAGTCTGTGTCATCTTTCATTTTTACTCCATAGCCATGGGCCAGAATCAAAATGAATTGTGTGTGGCTGGCCTAGTACAAATGACCTCCTACCTAAGAGGAAGAAGTGCACTACCATGCTGGTTTGTTGACGCCATCACTCCAGAGATGGTGCCCTGCTTTGCAGGTGGCTTATCCCAGGTAAAATCCTGCTGGGCCTGAGGCTTTGGGGCTGGTGTGTCATCAGTTGTGCCCTTTTGCCGTTGGGTGTCTGTTAACGAATGAGTCTTATCTGCCATCTATAACTGCCTGTCCTTGTTTAACCTTCTGGAAGATGGATGTCTCATGGCCTTGCTTTTGAATTCTGCCTCTTTGATTTAAAGGGGGTGAAGGGGCAGGAACAACAAAGCCTGTTTAGAATTTAGTCTTCTCAATTGTTTGACCCAGTAAATAGATAAATAAAAAAGGGGGAGGAGGAGAAAAGAAAAAAAAAAAGGAGACTAGGCTAAGCTCTACAGTTGTAAGTCCCCTATGGGTTCAGCTGACATGAGCCCAATTTCAGTGGGGGCCTGTGCACCTGTGAGGAGTTAATGAGAAAAATTCAGAAGTGGCTTCTCCCACAAGGGCTCTGATTAGGACCCCACAGAGGCAGTGCCATCCCCATCTCCTGGCAAGTTCTAAAGATGGGATTTATCTCAGCGGTTGTATTTGAAGACACTCCACTGCTTTATTAGGATTAGGAGGCATTCTAGGTGGCCTTCCTGCTTAGCTTCCTTTGGGCTTTTAGATTTTGAAACTGTTCCTGAATGTAACACTACAAAAACATGAATAAAAATATTGGCAAAGCAGGGGTGTATTTCCAGTGGGCCCCATTCAGGAGGAAGTCAGCATGAATCTACTGGAGAACTGCAGGATGTTATTTATCATGAAGTTCAATCCCTTACTTCTCAGATGGGAAGACTGGGATCCATCAAGGACCTCTGAAGGCACACTCAGCTCAGATCATCTAGGAAAATATGGCATTGGGTAGGATGATACCACTTGTCTAAGTGGCAGTGTGGCGTGCTTATGTTGTTGTGCGATTCTGAGTGGGCTCTGCATCCTGATTCTGGCTCTGCTTCTTACTGATTGTGTGAGTTTGGGCAAACCTACCAAGGCTTCCTGTCCTCCCTGTTTCCTTATTTGTAAGATGGAAACAAGGGTTGCATCTGCTGGTGAGGGTTGCCGTTAAGGTTTAAATGCGTCAATACACACAGTGTACTTAGAGAACATTCTGGGCAGAGGCAGCCTTAAGCAAGCATTAGATTTTATGATTATCAGGGTCTGCTTTTCCAGTCCCTTTCCATAGCCCCACTCCTAAGAACTGTCCTGTGAGGTCAGGATCAGACTCAGCCTGCAGAGGTTGGTGAATGGCTGATGTGATACCAATCACTTTAGTGCCACAGAGTCACCTGGAGCTACATGCCCGGTGCTCTGGTAGGCACTACCTAGGCCAATATATATGTGCCAATATCAGAAAGAAGCCTGTTCCTAAAGAGCCATTGGAAAGAGCTCCAGGTTAGGAGTTAAAGAACACGACTTCTAGAGGTGGGTCTCTCTCATGCCAGCCACATAACCTTGGTAAGTTGCTTCACCTTCACCAATCTGAGTCCTTCTCTGTCAGATGGAGAGGATGAGCTCTACTCTGTCTTCCTCGGGATTCCAGCAAGAATCAAGTGACTTATACACATGCACAGGGTATTTGATTTCAGTGAAATGCTTCGGCTAAGGTGATGTAATAGTGGGAATGAAGTGGTGATTCACCCGAAGGACCCTCGATCGCACTCACCCCAATGTGGACTGGATGTTCACAGTGCGGAGGGCAGGCAATAGAAGGATCCTGGGGAGACCTGCTGGATACCCGAATGGTGTAGCCAGAAGTCAGGAGAACCTGGATTTGAATCCCAGCTCTGCCACCTTCTAGCAGTGTGATCTTGCATAGGTTACTTAACATGATTGATAAAATCAGAATCCTGGTAACCTCATAGGATGGTTGTAAGGAGTAGATGAAATCATACACATGACGTGCTCAGAACTGGGCCTGGCATATAGTGTTCCCTGTAAGGATTGGCTGTGCTTGGTGAGATAAGCCAGTTCCAGGATCAGCCCTTGTCGAGCTGAGCTCCTGGAAGGATCCTGTTCACAGAGTCTGTCGTACATGCAACTGGTATGTAGAGGAGCATTCCAATTCATCCATTTGGAGGGTGTAATTGGTCTTTCTTGGGGAGACATACAAACTCATGTCCAGCCCATCATTTCCTTGCAGGCAAGCTCTCCAAGGAAGCCAACTGGAAGCAGCTTCTTGCCTGGAAAGCAGAGTCTCAGGGCAAGAAGGGGTAGCGAGGAGTATGCTTGTATCAAGGGCATGATGTCCTAATGCCCCGATGGATCCGTCTCCATGTGGCACCTGCACCAGGGGCTGGACAGAGCTGTTTCTGCAGCCAGAGTCCTTCTCCTGCTCTACAAACAATGCCATATTTCAGTGCTCTGCCTTCCCTTTTCTATGTTGCTTCCTGCCGAGTTACCTCCCTTATGTCTTTACATAAGCTCAGTTTCTTGATCTCACTTGCTTCTGGCCTATGACATCTTCTGGTTTTTGGGGCAGCCCCTATCTACCTGATGTCACCCCTTGTACATTGATGCTGCTGGTTTACTGTGTGCAGCATGCACATTGTTTGCTCACCTCCCTACAGAGCCTCTAACTTCGTGAGGCATGTCATGGTCTTACTACTTCCTAATCCACACACCAGTTTAGTAGCTATAGGGAAAGGGCTGTGTTTGTCAAAGCTCTTATTTAGAAACTGGCCTCTCACCTCTGCTGTTTATGAAGGGGACGTGGAGCACCATGTGAGAGGTAATTACTTCTTTCGCAAGGCAGGGATCTGTATCTGTTTCATTCACTGACGTATCCCACGTGCCAGGACAGTACCTACCACAGAGCAGGCACTCAATTATATCTGTCAAATGAATAAAAGCCACTTCTCAGGATACCATCCTGCTTATCTCAGAATCAGGTCTTTCGTTGTTTGTAGGATGCAGAACGCCTTGGTCTCCTACTGGATAAAGTATTTTTGCCTGCAGTAGTGCATGCCCTCCACACTCTGGAATAGCTCTTTTGGGCTTGGATTTCATTCTTATTCCTTTTCCTACACAGTCCACTGATGTCATAGACCCTGGCCAAAAGCAGAGTTCCGATCCATTCATTTGTTTCCAAGCTTCAAATCTTTAGATGACTTTCCATTGCTCTTGAAATAAAGTACTCATTTCTCACTTGGGTAGTCAAGCCCTAGGATGTGCACCTGATCTAGTCTTTCAAACTCAATCTCCATGTGTTCCCCACAAATACTCTTGGTTTCATTTCAGTTGCATTGCTCAATATTTTCCAGACGTCTCTCTGAAACCTTCCTGTCTTTGTCCTCTTCTTCATATTGTGTCCTCTAGAATAATCTTCCCAACAAAATGATGTTTAGGAGAGGTCTTGAGCACTGTAAATGATGTCTCTGCCTGCTGGGACTTCCAGTCTTTTTTTTTTTTTTTTTTTTTTTTTTTTGAGACAGAGTTTCACTCTTGTTGCCCAGGCTGGAGTGCAATGGCACGATTTTGGCTCACTGCAACCTCCAGCTTCTGAGTTCAAGCAATTCTCCTGCCTCAGCCTCCCGAGTAGCTGGGATTACAGGCAACCCGCCACCATGCCCAGCTAATTTTTTGTATTTTCAGTAGAGACAGGGTTTCACCATGTTGGCCGGGCTGTGAACTCCTGACCTCAGGTGATCTGCCTGCCTCAGCCTCCCAAAGTGCTAGGATTACAGGCGTGAGGCACCGTGCCTGGCCGACTCTAGCTTTTACGACCTAGTCTGAACTTGCAAGACCCATCGCGAACATCATTTTGTTCACAGAATTTCTTTTCTTTTTTCTTTTTTTTTTTTTTTGAGACAGAGTCTCTCTCTGTCACCCAGGCTGGAGTGCAGTGGTGCCGTCTCGGCTCACTGCAATCTCCGCCTCTCAGGTTACAGAATTTCTAACTAGCTCTCTACCTCTTCTTACCCTCTAGTATGTGCATTTGTACCTTGCTTTGTTTTCCTCAACTTTATGCTTCTTTCTGTAATTCCCTCATTCGTTCCTACCTCTGTATGCTTAAAAGTTCTTTGTGGATAGGAGTTGGTCCGAATTATATTTCCTTTCCCATCCCATGCACATGTTACTCTCTCAGGAAATAGTGCAATTGAGCAACTATTGCATCAAGTTAGCCATTCGCTAAACATAGGTACTACCTCTGCACTTTACAATTCTTGCTTCTAATTTATTTCTAGGTTGCACGGACCTTACAAAAAGGAGTAGCCTTTCGAAAAGATTGGTTTGAAGAAAACAATTTTAAGCATCTTTTGAAAAGGCTGCCGGACCAAAAAGCCAGCACAACTCAAGTAATTTTAAACATGCAATGATTCTCACTCTGAATACTCAGAGTGGAAACTCAAAGTGTGGCTGTTTGCAAGTTAATGTCACTCTGGCCTTTCCTTATATATTGATCATTCAAATGGAAGTCACATGCGGTTTTGTCTCAGCTCTAAGAAGGCCAAACATGAATTTCTCAAGCCTCTCCAAACAATCTCTCAGAAAAAAAGATAGAGGTTGGATCATTTGTTCCTACAGTTTGATTAGCTAACACACATTTTATAGTACTTGAAGGGTTGTTGAAAAGGAGTTCCTGTGTTATCACTAGAAGTTGAATTCTTGAACCTGTAAAATAAACTAGTGAGTTTGCATGTCTTTATATTCCTTCCATGCCTTCAGATATACCTATTTCCAGACAGGTTTTCAGAATGCATTTGGGAAGCCTGTGATTAAAGGATATTTTCTGGTATGGTATGAAGGCTGAGTCTTTTGACAATAACTTGGAGAAAAAGAATAAAATCTATTTTACATCAGCTGAATGTCTCTAATTGGGTCTTGAAGACCAAACAATTCCCTTCAATGCAGCTGGGGCTTTGGGTAGCCCCAAACCAATTAACTCAAATTATATAATTTTCTTCCCATCCCTACCCCCAAAGCTTGACTTGCTTATTTAGTAAAGAGGAGGATTAGCGCAAGCACTAAGGAGCCATTCTCTGGCTGCCTGGCACAATATGTGAACTTACTTCTGGGCCAGCCAGAAGCATCCTGGCTGGGAAGAAAGGAAAAGGGGAAGCTGAAGTCAAGCCGTCTCCTTGGTGTGACTCTCCTCTTTCTTGAGATACAATGGAACTCAGCAGAAATATGTTACTGGATTACCAGGCGGCAGAAAGCATGCTGGCCTTTAAATGGAAACAAGCAATCTTTAGCCCTCCTAAACCTCTGAAAATGTGCAGGAGCTAATTAAGGCAACAAAATCATGAGGTGATCGGAGAAGACCAGAGAAATTTGAACGGTTAAGGAGGAATCTGAACAGGTGTGTATGTGTGGTGTGTCTAAAGGAGCAAAAAGCTTTACTATGAATAGATTTCATCTTTCTTCAGTTTCCAGATGATTTGTTAAGCCTGGGGTGAGCGTTGAACAAATAACAAAATTATGTAACAATTCCAAATGTATATTTTCCAAATTAAAAAAACCAATAATTTTAAAAGGTAGAATAACACCCTGCATTGCAACTATACCAAAAATATGCTTAGTAAACTTTATTACAAAGCAGCTTAATCTTTTTTCTATTTTATATAGAGTAGTGCCTTTTGTGATCCTTGTAACAAGATGCTAAATACCTGATTTGATAATTGTGACATATAGATGAATTTAAAATAGTTTAGTTCTAATAAGAAAGAATAATTAACGATACCTTGAGGTGGGCAGGTTTTTTTCAGGGGAGCCTTTTTTCATATTTATTGGACAGTGAAATCTCAGCTTCTGAGTGCTGACCTTTTATGTGCCAACAAGAGAAAGCAAATAGTAGACATGCCTCAATGTCTCCCTTCTTTTCTAGGCTTATAAAATACGGTACTGAACTTACCGTGGTATTTTCTCAC
The DNA here is from genome assembly GCF_009828535.3 of Hylobates moloch. Lineage (NCBI taxonomy): Eukaryota > Metazoa > Chordata > Mammalia > Primates > Hylobatidae > Hylobates > Hylobates moloch. Next base: position 102,691,305 of record NW_026652288.1, on the reverse strand, counting down.
ACATTCCTTTCTGAGGGGACCCTGCCCTGGATACCGGTAGAATGGTTTTATACAACAGGCTTCCCTGATGTTCTAGGTCCTGGGAGTTATCTTCTAAGCTTGAGTTTTTTGCTCATATGTCTGTCAAAAAGGAAATCCAGTGAAATTAAAGTTCGCCAGGAAGCTCCAAGTCTGTTTTCTTACAGCTCCCGTGGGCAAAGTAGCATTTTTTCTTCTGTTGATGTCACCATTTCTCTGGGAGATTCTAGAGATTTGTTCATTGGTTTCCTTTAGAATCTACTGACTACCAACGTAAACTCAGAGCTGGAGATCCACATCCCTTGTCCTTTTGGGCCATGGTACCTAGACCAAGGCTTAGGCCTTTTCTGTTGAGTCTCTGTCTTTGGGGAGGGGGAATAAGTTCTTAAATTCAGGGCCAGAGTTCCAGGAAAGGTATTCAAGTAAGACACAGAGCAAGGCTACCAATTAAAATAAAGACAATAGACTTTCAAGTTCAAATTCTGAGAAGAATATTAAAAATTATTTAGTCTACACTGTGATTTTGAAGAGAGAACCATGGTAGCCCAGGAGGGAGGGTGACTTGTTCAAGGTCACATGGTGGCGTAGTGGTACTGCCTGACCAGAACTTGGTTCTCCTGATGCAATTGAAGAGCGATCTCTGGCTGTCAATGCTGATCACATCTCAATCATAGAAACATCTCACTTATTTTTCTGACTTTATAGATTGCTAATGGCAGGAGAACCCTATGACTTACAAGTTGAGCTTTCACCTTGCTGGCCCTGGCTGGGCGGACTTGGCATCTGTGGTTCAGGCTTTAAGGTGGAAAAACAGGGCATTACCAGTGCTTCTCTCCATTGAATGTACATTTGAGAGATGCATTAATTAACATAACACTGCTACCTCTGAGCCTTAGCTAGCACTCCACTTTGTACTATTCACCAAAATCAAAGCACCGCTATGGTTTATTTTTTAGATATCTTGAAAAGGATAATGTTTGACCACTCCTCTCCTTGGCTTTACCTCCATGTGCTGTGTGTAATGATCCAGAGAGAATCAATTGGACACTGCATTTTAAAGATAAGGATTGGGATTTTACTTCTGGGTAACCTGGTGACCCCAATCAATCTCTGTCTTACGAACTCTCTGAAGATTTGATGCTCCAGTCCGCAATTAAGGCCCAGCTTCCAAGAATGGCAACAGATGTTGCAATCCAAACACCTTTATTAACTATTTATCTTCAGATATATATCAACGATCTCTTGGCCAACAGAAAGAGCCCCTTAAATGGAAAATCACACTCTTTCATCTTCAAGCTATTTTATTTTATAATCCTTTTGAGAAGATAAAAAGAGATCTATAAAGAAAGTAGCTGACAATATATAATTGCTTTCAAAATTTGCCTTTTCTAAAAGTAGTTTTAATCTATACATTGAAAATATTGCTATTAAGTTGTATACCTCAACTATACAAAACATCAAATGGTATTTAGGGTAAGCAGATAACATAAAGTTATCTTTAACAGTGAAGATTTCAATGTTTGGTTTCCTTTGTTTTCATATAAAACTTGCTGATTACATTTCATTTGCCAGACTTTGGCCCTGTTTGAACCAGAGCTTCAACACCATAAAAAATAATCCTTGCCACCTACTTGCCTTACAAGAATGTCATGAGGGTTATAAATGATGGTGGAGTAATTTAAACACAGAATGAAACACAAGGCCAAAATATTTTAAGCAAGACCCTATGTAATCCTTTGTAATTGAACTCATCAAGGTTTCATTCTACAGCTGAGCTCTTGCCTGAAGTCTATTGAGGTTATTCTACTGAGAAAAAAATAAACTATTGTGAGGTCAAAGAGGCTTCTTCTTCCTTGATTTAACTCACTGGCTAAACTTGCTGAATTCCTCTCACACAGGTAGGCGGAGTGGGCAGTTTTTTGCTTCAAGGGCAAGGGTGAATTCACATGGAGATAATGAAGTTTAAGCTTCCAAGTGTTCTCAATGCCATTTGTCTTCACAAAATTTGCAAAAATCAGATATTTTAATCACAATTAGTTAAGAATGCGATTTTTACTCTGGATTTCCTTCCATCATACCCAAGGGCTGTCAAGTGGGGTGAAAGTGGCCCCAGGGCAATTGTGTGAAGGGAACCTTGAGTAGGGGGTGCTTTAGTTTGGACTTCATGAAGAATGAGGCATGCAATACTTCATTAAACTTCATGCAATATGAAGTCCAAACTAAAGCATGCCCTACTCAAGCTTCCCTTACATAGAGCCGTCTTTTGCTGTCCGTCTGTGTACAATTACATTATTTCTAGTCTTGCCAATGTAGAAATGACTTCCAGGAACACCGCTCACACTGTGCCGACTCACCTGCTGTCATGGCACAGAGCTACAGACCAGACAGAGAGCCCGCCAAGAATTAAACTAAACACTGGAGGTCTGTGGGTAATGGAGAAGAAGCAAGGTTTGCAAGGACCTAGAAACCAACCCGTACAAAAAAGTGTCTAAGCATCACATGTACACAGTTGTAAAGGGATGAATTCATTTCACTGATGTCTGGTGGAAGGAAAGTTCTCCCCTCTCAGGATTATACTTCATAAAGCATGGTTTATAATGTACATGTACTATATTTTTTCTTCTTTTTAAATGGAAATTGTGTAAAATAGAAATCATGAGAATTCCTGTGTTTCTGGAAACAGATGTATAGGAGTGCTATAAAAAACAAGCATATCTAGTGAGAAATCAAGAATTGTATGCACCCCAACTTTCAATAATAAAGTAACAAACTCCAGTCAACCCTGCTAGTAGAATGAGTGAATTATCTTTCTATTATCTCTATTGAAAATAATACAGCAAAATCATTGTCATATTAAGCGGCAATCAAAAAGTAGTAAAAAAGTGTAGATTAAAAAAGTATTACAGGTGTACATGAAGCATGAATTACTAAAAATACTGTTTTTTAAAAAATTTTAATATGTTTATGGTATTTCCCAGTTTTCTGAATAAATATCCATATTAATATCTATTTTTTATTTATAACTTTTTGTATTCTTTTTCTCACAAAAGGCCCATAAAATTGCATGTGTTTTAGCCCTCACATATTTTGGATCTGCTGTGGGGTAGGGGTGGGAATGTTAGGCGTCGAAGCTCAGTCTTTCCTTAAAGATGATTTGATTCAGAGAAGACCTTGGAGGCCAAGTATATCTCTGCTTCTTGCCTCCCTCCACTCCCTTCCCACTATGTTTAAGAAAATGCAGGCTTTGAAGTGAAGCTGTGCCTATGATTACACAGCCTGTGCTTGGTGGAAATTGGAGAAATCCATGCATTAAGAATGGATTCTAGGATCCACTGGTCAGAGAGACCAGCAGCAAAGGGACTGAAGCAGAAGCTGAGAGATCCAGGTGTCAGTCTTGACTGCCACTGGCTGATGTGTGACCTTGAAGAACAAACTTCCTCCACTGGGCCTTGACTCCCCATTTGTGCATGCAAGAAGGAGCCACCTTCCTATATTGGAAGTTATGGGAAGCCTCTGTGACAAAGGGAAGTCCGAGCAGAGGCTCAAAGGAAACCAGAGAGAGTCACTTGGATACCTGGGCCTTTCTGTGAAGAGGAGAGTGTGCCTGGCATCTTGGAGGACTGGCAGAGAGGCCAGCATGCTCAGCTGGGTGGGCAAGAAGGGCAGAAGTAGGCCAAGTAGGCGAGGCCAGAGAGCCAGTGCAGGCTACGGCAAGGGATTTTGCTCATGGGGAGAGGGGAGCCATTGGACTTGATGAACCTGGAGTGAGATGACCTGAAAGATATTTTTAAATGATCACTTGTGCTGCTGTGTGGAGTGAGGGTGGAGGCTAGATAGAAGGTGGCTGCAGGCCTGGTGCGTGGCTCATACCTGTAATCCCAGCACTTTGGGAGGAGGAGGCAGGCAGATCGCTTGAGCCCAAGAGTTTGAGACCAGCCTGGGCAACAAAGTGAGACCCCATCTCTACAAAAAATACGAAAATTAGCCGGGCATAAGTGGTGTGTACCTGTAGTTCCAGCCACTTGAGAAGCTGAGGCAGGAGGATTGCTTCAGCCTGGGAGGTCGAGGCTGTAGTGAGCCACTGCACTCCAGCCTGGACGACAGAGCGAGACCCTATCTCTAAAAAATATTAAAAAGCCAGTGGAGAAAGTGCTTACGATCACCTCCAGCACAAGGCATAACATGGCCAGTGCCTCAAAAGAGGAAGAGGGAAGTGGTGCTGGCCGGAAAGAATGAGCCGGACATTATCAAGCAGAGATGGCAGGCAGAAGGCGTGACAGTTTTGCAGAGGAAGTGGCATAAACAAAGGTATGTGTGAGAAAAATGAAGGCCATGCTCACGGAAACAGTGCTGTGAAGTGACCGAGAGTGAGGATTCTGTGCCCTTAGAAGAGTTATTCAAACTTCCCATCCCTCAGTCTTCATTGTAAGTGGGGGCCGGTATCCTCATCTGCCTGGTAGAGGTCTGTCAATGAGAGTTGCCTGTGTAGTACTCTAGAGGTGCAGGGCGAATGGTAGCTTTCACTATTACGAATTTATGAAATTTTTATGAAATGCCAAAAAGTTCCATGAGGCATAGAAATGTGATCAGGAGGAAGTCAGGCTGATAGCAAAGAGCCTTGAATGCCAGGCTGAAGAGACAAAAGAAGGAGGGACCGCTCCAGGCTCGCTTCATTCTAAAAGTCACCGGAGGAGCTTCTGAAAATGAAATCCCTCATCTTCCTACTCTGACATGGGGCCCAGGGAGCTGGATTTTAGCAAGAGTCCCTGGTGATTCTTATGCTGATGCAGCTTAAGAAAAAAATGTTTTTAACTTGAGGGTTGAAGGGGGCATTGTCTTTAACTGCTGAGCTGGTGGACCCATCAGCAAACCAGCGATATGCCGACTACTCCCAGTTCTCCTTGTGCAAAGCCAGCAACTGCAAAATAGTTGGAGCTGATAGTTGGGAGAAGGAGGAAGCGTGTGGTCCGGGATTGAAGGAGAGCTCTGGGGACCTTTCGAGGAGCCACCCTTCCCCTGTGCCTGTGCAATGTGGTGATCCAAGCTCATGTTCTCGTCCCAGCTCCAACACTGCTAAGTCACTGTGTGTCACTTGGATGATTCTTGCCTCTTTTCTGAGCTGCAACTTCCTCCTCTGTTTGAAAAAACAGCAAGTCGAGAGGTCTGAATTGGGCAAACTCTAAAGTCCCTTCCAGTTCCAACTTTATCTGTTTATCAAACAGCCTAATCTTTGCAAAAGCACTTGCAATGGCTACGGCCTGGAGACAGTCTTTGCAAACTTTGCTGTCAGACTCAAGGCTTTGGGGGTTATGCAAAGGGCATTGAATACTCCTGCCATCAAGATAACAGAAGGAACCCTTCTCTGGGGAGGGTTGTTCACATGCACCTCAGTACACGCAGCTCTGAGAGCTGGGACTTGTCTGATTTAACCCTTATCACCCTGCAGCATTTGGTGGGGCCAAGGTGGAAGCAGTTAGTCAGTTACCTCTGACTTTCTGGCACTTCCCTTGCCTGAAACAAGCCAGTTGGGTTTTAGTGCTCTCTGATCAGAAGCTTCATGATTCTGTGGTGTGAAAAGTGAAGAAAATAATGTCTTTGATTTCAGATAAATCACTTATGCACTCCAGGACTCAGTTTCTTTGTCTAAAAAATTTTCATTCCCTGAAAGGGGATACTTTTGTTTCTTAATTGCCATCACATTTGGATGGCACAACTTTTACTGAATTCTTTTTTTTTCCGGCAAAATTGAGAAATGGCCAGACTTTTTAGGACCAGTTTAAAAATAATAGTTTCATCTCAAGCAAAAGGCTGGCTTTCTCTTCACCTTATCTCTGTTAAAGGCATCTTTACATTTTGAGGCAGAAAGTGGTAACAGTGACCTCACTCAGGGCCTTTCTCCCTGGCGGTTTCCACATACCTCTGCACACACAGATCTGAGGGATCTGACTTAATCTTTATCTCACTCACTGAGTTTTCAACTGAGTAGATTTATGAAATATCCATCTAAAGAGTCACAATGATTTCTTGATATATTTTCTAAAGCAAAAGGTGGGGGAAAATGTTTGAGACTGTAATCCCTTGCTAATTTATTTTCTCATTTCCAGATTCAAGGGTCTGGAGATAATAATTTGCAAAGGGGGAAAATGTAAACTCTCAGGAAAACACACTGCTCAGGATATAGGGGAGGAGGGTGCTGTGTGAGGAGTGGCTTGTGGCAACATGACCGGGGAATGAAGAAGAGTTAGGGCATAGCAATTTTATGAAAAAGACTAAAGGAGTGAAGGTGGATGGGAGTTCACTCCAGGACTCTGATAGCTTCTGGCTGGCTGGTCTTCTCCTGCCTCCTATGGCAGTACCATTTTCCTTACACTGTTATTTTGCCCCCGGAGGCCTCCTTGTGTATCCGCCCTCCCATCCCCTGAGGAAGGCACTGGTCTCCCTTAATAGCAAGGTTTGCTTTCCTTCGCCATGGCTGCCTGCTCCCTGAGCATCTGAGCCTGTGGTCTGGCCTGGGGGCCACCAGGGCACCCCACTCTCCCACCTTGAAGCAGGGCACAGACAGCAGAGGAGTCTTCCATAGGAGTCAGGTCCTGAGGGCACCTTCCCTCTTCTCCCTCCACAGCACGCTGGGTCCTCACCAGGGCCACCCTCTACACGCCAGGCAGAAGGACTCCTGGAATCCCCGCTTCAGCTGCTGAGGCCCACAGAGGAGTGGGTGAGAGGCTGACTGTCAGAGGGTGCTGAGAGCCCGAGGTGCCTGAGAAGGGGTAGCTTGAAGTAATCCCATCCAAGAGCGTCAACGTGCAGTTTCTATTTGACTGCGCAAAGTTCAGGTGACAAATATTTATTGAGGCCTCCTAAAAGCCCTGTGCTCAAGTGTGCTTCAGGGGCATAAAGAGAAGAAAGAAATGTGGTTCAGTTCCTGGGGCACTAGAGGGCTGCTGGGGGAGACACACAGACTCCCCAGGCACCCTGAGAACCAGGCTTCCTTCTCTGCTGGGACACTGGAGACTTGCTTGGTAGAGACCCAGGAACCCCTGCAAAGACAGCAGGGTGGGCAAGGAGGGGGAGGCCTACCTGAACAGATTGTACCACAAGTAGCCTCTCTTACCCTGCCTCCTGCCCCAGCTCCTGCAGGGCACAGAAATCTCAGGCAGTGCCTGCCTGCTGGGCCCATCCTTCTCCTCCATATGGGCCTCCCTGCAGCAGCCAGTGGGTGCCCGCCCTGCCCTCTTGCTTGCCTCATTCCCCTTTAATCAAAGCCGCCTTTATATTGGCAGGTTAACTGGTGCTCCCGCCTTTATATTGGCAGGTTAACTGGTGCTCCCACAGGTCAGCCTAGGCCCTGCCAGGGGCAAGTTACAGCGATGGACCCAGGGTTTCAGGATACCCTCATGGCATCATCTGGTAATTGTGATGGCCCCCTAACTGGTCTGGCCCTCTAGGTCCACCATTCTGCATTCCATCAGCAATAGAAAAGGGTTGAGAACCCTTTGGGAAAGAATGATCTCTCATGGTGAGATGAGTGACTGCAGATAGCGGATGTGCTTCTATGTGGTTGAGGGGTTGGATTTGTTCTCTATGACCCCAGTGAGTGGTGGGGAACCAGGGCTGAAGGAAGCACAAGAGAGGCTGAATCTGCTTTTATAGTAGGAAGGTATTCTGGTAGAGTGCTCTAAAAATGGAATGAGCTGCCTTGTATCTCAGCAAGTAGTGAGTGTATCTGATAGGCTCAGTAGACCACACCTACTGGAGAGACTAGAAGAGTTTTAAATGCCCTTCCTGACTCACTCACCCATTACTATGTAATAAACTACCCCACACTTAGTGGCTTAAATAACAATGATTTATTATTTCTCATAATTCCATTGGTTGGCTGAGCTCAGCTTGGTGGTTCTTCTGCTGGTCTTGCCTTGGGTCTCTCATGTGGCTGTAGTCATTTGACAGCTTGACTTGGATTAAAGGATCTAAGAGGGCTCACCTACATACCTAGTGCCTTAGAGCTGGCTGTCAGCTGAACTTCCCTCTCTATGTGATCCTATATCTTTAGGTCATCTAGCCCAGGTTTCCTCATATGGTGGCGGGAATGTTGTAAGAGAGCAGGGGAAGACCTTTAGACCTTCCTAAATCCTAGGCTGTGGAGTACACACACTACTGCTTCTGACACATTCTGTTGGTCAAAACAAAGCCAGCTTAGATTCAAGGGATAAGACAATAGACTCCATCATTTGATGGGAAGAGCTGCAAAGTATTTGTGATCATATTTAACTTGCCACAATTACCAAATTGCCTTTGATTCTAAGTTTTCTTCTGGATGATCCCTTGTTAGCCCTCTGGTAAGGGCCATGTAGTAAATGTCTATACCTGTGAAGAAGGGCTCTATGTGGACACTAGTTGCTTACCAAATATCTACCCCCCACACACACTTTTTTGAAGAGGAGGCACTTACCCTGTCTCTACACAGTCACATGCTTTAGGAGAAACTGGCCTCATCCCAGTTACAGTAGTAGGGTCGGTGAGTATAATGGATCACTGACTGGCCCGGGAATCCAGGCTTGTGCTAATTTGAACATGGCACTGTTCTGCCTACAGAGATTGGTTGGGAAAGGACGTGTAATCCAATGCCAGCCAATGAGACATGAGAGGATGTTTTTTAAAACCTTTCGAGAAAGAAGTTTCTTCACTTGTAAGAAAGAACCACTGGAAAGGATAGTTTCTCTTCTTCTGTTGTGCATAGAAGTGAGGGCTGGAACTGCTGCCATCTTGTTTCCAAACTAAGGACAAAGCCATCAAAAAGAGGAAAGCAAAGCCAAGAGAACCACGGAGACATGGAGCAGGAATCCTGGTCACTTTCTGTCCATGCCCTAGCCTTACCTCTGGACTTTTTTAAGTTACATGAGCTAATAGCTCCCCTTTATTGGTTAAACCAGTTTGGGTTTTCTGCTACGTGCAGCTGCAAGTATTATATCCGACACAGGGCTTGAAGTTGTTAGATGACAAATCTAACAACAGGTTACAAAGCAGGCATTAACTTTTAAAGAAAATAATCACTAACTTATTTTTGTTTTGCTTTCCTAGTAAGTGAAGGAATGAAAGACTCATCTCATAGTAGAAAGAGAAATACCCTTAGACATTTTCTGTTCAATTGAGTCACTTGGCAGATAAGGAAACCAAGACCCCTGAGCAGAAATGTGACTGAGATGTCACAAACCCCAGGCACATGTACTCATTACTGTGCTATACCATCTCCACCTGCACTTCATAGCAGTGCAGTTATTCACATGCCTGAAGCACAGAGACCACCTGGATAGTCATACTTTAAACATGAACTTGGAACAACTACCTTGGAAATCTGTTCATCAGTTTCTTTACAAATTTGACATGTGACTACCTTATGTCCCAGGATTCCACCCCTAGGTATTTACCCTACAGGGATGAAATCATATGTCCACACAATGACGTATACAGGAAGGTTTATAGCAAGATTGTTCATGATAGCTAAATGCTGGATACATCTCAGTGTCCGACAATAGATGAATGAATAAACAACAAATTGTGATATACAATGAAATGCTACTCAGAAAGAAATAAAAAGAGGAATGAACTACTACTGATACATGCAACAACATGCATGAATCTTAACAACATACTGAATTAAGGAGGCCAGACTCCAAAGAGGACACACTGTATGATTCCACTTCTACAGAGTTCTGCAATAGCAAATGTAACCTGTGGTGACAGAATTCAGATCAGTGGTTGCTTTATGTTGTGTGTATACAAAGCGGAGTTGACTGGGAAGAGGCGTGAGGGAAATTTTTGGGGTGAGAGCAATGTTCTGTGTCTTGATCAGGGTACGGGGCAGATGAGTGTATTCACTTGCCAAATCTGAACAAGCACTTAAGATCTAAGTATTTCACTGCATGTAGATGATATCTTGAAAAAAAAAAAAAAGTAATGTGAATTTCTAGCCATGAGCAGGAAGGTACAATATCAACCGGGACAGTTAGGCTGCTGGGAGTTTGCAGTGGTGTGTCCTGGACCCAGGGTTTGGGAGAACCGCTGTCTCTTCCCGCTTGTGCTGATGACTGGGGTCAACCAGCTTCCTGTGTTCTCTGCCAGTGCCCAGCTGTCAGGATGGGCCCAACCGCAGCTGCCGTAATAGCAGGTTGGGAGAGACATTCCCTCTCGGCCCTGCAGCCACATCACAGAAACCAGCCATACCCTCTGGCCTGCTTCCCTCCACCACTGACAGCCTCAGGGAGCTCACCAAAGAACTTTCCCTTTCCTCACCCTCAGATACCCTTCCGGAACCTTCCAGGGCCCAAGCGCCCTTTCCATGACCTGAGCTTTACGGGTGATAAACTCTGGCTTTCTGACATTCCAGGACTGCTTAACTGGGTCATTGCAGCAATCCTTGCTACAACTTCTATTTTTTATTTTTTGAATTGCCATTTGTGTTTTCTTCATATTTCCTGCCAAACTGTCAAACCAGGCTCTCTCCAGACGCCAACATCTGGTATCAAATTGCAAGTCTGGATGATCTTCCAAAACAATGTTTTTTAAGTCCCGGGGAACGTCTTTTGCTCACATTATTCATCTGTTCAAATTGTGTCAGATTCTCTCATTGATTTCTGAACTGAAATGTACCTTTCAACATATCACGACTATCCTATTTAAACCAGGCCTCATGCTGGCATCAGGCCATAAGTTGCCTGGAGAATATGTGATCTGTTGTTTTGTTGTTCTCTTTTACTTTTCTATTTTTAAAAATCAATAAATCACAAGTAAATCCTTTAATAAGCATTGAATGAACAAATAAATTCAGCTTTCCCCTTATTGTGACGATTACACCTTTTTTGTTTGTTTGTTAGTTTTTTGAGACGGAGTCTTCCCCTGTCACCAGGCTGGAGTGCAGTGGTGTGATCTCCGCTCACTGCAACCTCCACCTCCCGAGTTCAAGTGATTCTCCTGCCTCAGCCTCCTGAGTAGCTGGGATTATAGGCACGCACCACCATGCCTGGCTAATTTTTGTATTTTTAGTAGAGACGGGGTTTCACCATATTGGTCAGGCTGGTCTCAAATTCCTGACCTCGTGATCCGCCTGCCTCAGCCTCCGAAAGTGCTGGAATTACAGGCGTGAGCCACCGTGCTCGGCCGATGCTTATGTTTTTAATGTAAATGAAATCTCTAAGATGCCAGACATATGGCACCCAGACAAAATCTGGTTGTCTGAATCTGGGGCTAGCGGTGGTTGCAGGATGTTTCAGCCCCATGCAGTGCATGTTCCCTGGCTGCAGCTTCAAAATGTGTGCCTGGGATGGGGAGGTCCCACAGCCCTGGATGGCTTCTTCCTGCTTCTCTTGCCATTGTAGCAACCTCCAGCCCTTTTCTGGAGAGTCAGGAAGTGGTGACGCCCAGGTACACAGCTTGCCTGGAGTGTGAGGGAAAGACACTGGCTGAGGACAGGAGACTTGTTTCTGGTCCTATTTTGCCATCACTCACTCAGAGTGACTCAGGTCAGTTCCCTCCTCCTGGGGCCTTCTGCCAACTTGGGCCTTGGAATGAACTAGTTGGTTCCACCCTCGATGCCTTTTGTGGGTCAACTGGGGGAAGCAGGAGTACTGGTAGGATAAGGTGGAAGAAATGTCTCCGGGGCTGGGACTCCAGGCTACCTCCTACTTCTACTTCCAGCAGAGGCATTGCCCCAGGATCTGCCTTAAATCTTGGGCTTCAGATTCATAAACCTGGCCAAAACAACAAAGACAACCACCACCGCCACCATCACCGGCCTGGTGGTGTCTAGTATCATGTCTAGTATTAGTTGATCCCTAAAGGCCCCTCTAGGCTGATACGGGGGGATTGATTGTTCCTTCTTAGAGCTGAGCCATGGTGGATAATATTCCTGACCATCAGTGCCCCACAGAAGGGGCTCCAGTCACCAGCTGGGGAGACAAGACCAGTGGCATGGCAGAATCGTGCTCTGTGCTAATTTGTCACGTGCACTTTCTGTTAAGAGCTCATCTCTCTCTACGCCTCGCTCCCTCCCTTTCTCTTTCCTTCCTCTCTTTCCCTTCTTTCTTCCTGAGAAATTCCTGGTGTCTTGCCTGCATGCTCCAGACCTTTCGGCATCAATAAACTCCTTTTACACTTTGAGCAGTTTCAAAGTGAATTTAGAAGGTGAGTGTGCCTAGCCTCCCGTCTAGACAAATTTCAGTCTGCAGATGGAGCTCGGCCTGTCTGGGACTCTCACATGAGCCCGCCTGGGCCCATCTGCTGCCATCGTAAATCTCCAGGGAGCTGAGCTCCACTGCTCAAGGGAGTGTTTTCAAGTCTCCGTGGCTGCCAGCTGTTCAAAATGGCCCCAGCCAGGCTTGGAAAGTGCTGAATCCATAAAAACTGGGTGGCTTTAGAAGAGACAGAGAGAAATGTGAATTTAAAAACACAGCACAACTCTACCACAAAACAAGGCTGAATATAACATTAATTCCACAGATAACAGGTTCTGGCGGTGCTTGGCTGAGTATCTGGTTCCCATTTCAGTGCCCCATTCTGCTGCACGTTGCCCTCGATTAATAGTTCTTCCAAGGCTGGGGTGAAACACAAAACGAGAAAGCTGCAACGGTTGCAACACGATGTGGCAACTTGCAGGAACAGAAAAATCTCGGAAAGTATTCTACACGGGGCTGGAATAGTTGCCATGACAGGCATCCCAGCATAAGCAAGATGTGTTCCATGAAATCCTGCATAGTCAGAGATACTTGTTAACAGAAATGTGAACTGCAGAGGGAGGGTCAGCTCACTCCCCATCCCTTAGGTGCAATGCTGTGATTTAAGAGATGAAGGTGAGGCCGGGCGCGGTGGCTCAAGCCTGTAATCCCAGCACTTTGGGAGGCCGAGGCGGGCGTATCACGAGGTCAGAAGATCGAGACCATCCTGGCTAACACGGTGAAACCCCGTCTCTACTAAAAATACAAAAAAAATTAGCCGGGCGTGGTGGCGGGCGCCTGTAGTCCCAGCTACTCGGGGAGGCTGAGGCAGGAGAATGGCGTGAACCCGGGAGGCGGAGCTTGCAGTGAGCCGAGATTGTGCCACTGCACTCCAGCCTGGGGGACAGAGCAAGACTCAAAAAAAAAAAAAAAAAAAAAAAAAGAGATGAAGGTGAATGTCATTCTCGGAGTTTCCCAGTCCGGCAGTTCCCGACTCTCTCCTGTTGTATCTTCCTTTGCATAAAATGCCGTCACAGATCCATCAATCATTCACCCTGTGATCATGCATTGAGAACCTCCCATATATTAGGGGCTGATTGCACCTGTTTTAGATAGTGACATGGTCTCCTGTGTGCCTTTAGGGCAAGGACCAAGGATTACTCATCTTTGTATATTCTGTAAGCTATTAAATATATGTTCGCTTAATGAATCATAGAGAAAGCACTCTGTTTTCCTTCCTTTCTGCACCATCCCAGAGACTGAAGATCTTGTCTGGTCCTATGTGAACATTAGAAGGTGAAGACGTTGGCTTGGGCGCTTTCCACCCCACAGGCAGAAAGAACAAAGGCGCTGGCTCTGGAGGTGCTCTCCGTCATGTTGAAAACTGTGTCCAATCTCATTGTAGGAAGCAGCAGGTAGCTGTGAAAGGCGGCTTAGGCCCCCATTGTTACCACCGTGGCTGCAGGTGAAAGGTCAGTTCGCAGGCAAGGCTCTGACCCTTCACTTTTTTGTTAAGAGTGTCACAAGGTAAATTAATCAGATTTATGGCATTAAGCTCTGCCAATATCTTTATCCTCTCAACTCTTTCTCTCCAGCAAAACTCTCTTTCCTAGGGGGAAAAAAGTTTCCTTTCTAATGAAAGGGGAAAGTGCTTTTTGTGTTTCTCTCACAGTTTTCACTTTAAAAGTGAAAATGGCTAGGCACATATAGAGGCCAGCACAGCCCTTCCTTTGAACAGGGCTCTTGTAAGTTAAAGTGAGCTTTCCTGGCACTGCCTCACATGCCCCATGCTCATGGGGACAATGCGGCGAGCAGGCTTGGCTGGCACTGATGGCTTCGTGATTTCCCCTCCTTTGACTAGAGCAACTCAGGAAAGCTTATTAAGGAGATGTCGCCAGCCTGGACGTGGGCTTAGGTCTCCTCCATGCCCAGCCCAGGGCAGCACTGGTACCAGAGCAATATTTCAGAGGGGCAGGTAGGCTAGACATGAATGAGGAGAAAGCCCTCCAGTCCCAAAGCCAGAGGCTTGGAGCCGGCTCCCAGCAGGAGCTGAAGGAAGGCTGCTGATGTTGCAGGTGCCTTTCAGGCAGCCTTGCAGGAGAGCACCAACTTCCTGCTGCTAGAAATTTGTCTGCAAATTTTTTCTCATTCAGAAGTGACGGCATCCAGGAGACCCTGGCTAGATATGATAACTTGATTAAAGCCTGCACAGGCGACCCAGACGCCCGAGAAGTGGCTGAGAGGGAGCATGCCTCCTTCTAACCTTTCACCAGGAGAGAGCTGACAGGTTACAGTGGGTAGATTTCCTCACACTAGGCTGTAGGGTGTCCACATTTTAGATTCACAGCCCTCTAAATAATGCAGCTGTGTTTTGGATACAGCTTCTCTGCCGAAAAAGAAAAGTAACAAAGGATCATTTTCCCATATCAATTTGCAGCATAAAGATTGGATTACTACGAATATTTCCTGAGCACCCACTGCACACTAAACCCTGTTTTAGGCACTGGAGATACAGCAGTGAATACTGCCATCACAGAGCTTAGAATCTAGCTTGGGGACTCTGACAGTAAATAAATGTACAAAAGCACAATATGCCAGGGGGTTACAATGCCGTAAAAAAATATATATACCAATAAAACAGGGCTAGAGGATAGAGAAAATGGTGGGGTAGAAGGGATACTCTGAGAACATAGATCAGACAGGAACATCCTCTCTGAAGAAATGATATGAGGCTAGAGACCCAAATGAAGGCAGTGCATTAGCCCTGTTGATACCTGGCCAGAGAATCCCTAAAAGAGGGCTTAGCAAGTGTGAGGCCCCAAGCAGGAAGCCTGCTCGATATGTTCAAGAAATATTCCTTTACAATTATATTTCACTTATGAATGCCAAAAAAACCCCATCTAATGAGCCCAATAATAGTGGCAAAACTTTTGTGACAATACTGTTATGAGGAGTAAATGAATTAATGTTCTCAAGACACATAGCACAGTGACTATGGAATAGGAAGAATTCAATAAGTGCTGAGGCTCTTATAATTATAATAATTATTGTTGACTAAGCATTTGACAGTCACAATAATCCTATAAGGTAGGTGGTCAAGAACTATTGGCTTCATCATGTAAATGAAGAACGTAACGTCCACAGAAGTGACTTGCCCAAGGTCACACTGCAGGTTAGTGGCAGATGCAGACAGGATGGGTCCCTAGGGCTGCATGCAGAGAGTCACCAGGAGAGCTGCTGATCTGCACTGGACTTTGTCCAAGCAAGAGATTAACTTTTATTATATCAAGCCACTGAGACTTGGGGGTTATTTCTTACAGCAGCTTACTGTTACTTCACCTAACTAACAGAGTGGGCTGGCTCTAGGATGACTGTAAGAGGGTCTGAGCCCCTCAAATAGCAGGGCTCATAGCTTTTGGAGGGGAGAATGCCAGCCCTTGTACCCCAGTTACACTGAACCCTAAATATGTGTGCATTTTTCCAGCACCACTTTGTTCCTACCAGTCCCTCTGCCTGGGTCATTCTCCATCTACTTCCCTAACAAAACCCTATGTAATGTATCCTTCAAGACTCTCTTTGAATGCCACCTCTTCCAGGAAGGCTTCTCCATCTGCTGTCATAAGACAGCATTTCTTGCTCTGCACTTTCACAGAAGATTCCTGTTCCCTGGGGACCACACTTTGCCTTCTGCCCCAATTGCATACGGGCATACCTGACTCCTACATGAGACCACACGCTGCCTGAGGCCAGGTCTCTGACTGTGCTCTCAAAACAGGCCAGAAGCAGAATTCCATTTGGAAAGAGATGAAATAAAACAATTCCTATTTTTTTAAAAGGTTAATTCTAAATGCTACGGCAAATAATCAGAGAACGTTCTCCTTGGAACATGTTGGCGTTAGCTTTTACAAACATTTGCACCCTCATGCAGGCGCATCTCCCCCCGACCCCTCATCTCCATGGCACAATGACTGTGATGATGTATTTTGCTGTTGCCTTTATGTTGATGTTCAAACTCCTCTTCTCCTCTTACCCTCACCAATTATTGAATGCCTTTAAAAAAAAAAAAAGAAACAAAACCCAAACCTTACCCCGGCAGATGTGTGTGAGCTGTTTGATCTTGAGGCTGAATAGGAAGCAAAGTATCCAAGACTCAGATTATGGTGCAGAAGAGGGGGAAAAAAATCTTAACAGGAACTCTGTGAAGGAGAGAGTTTAGCTTTGATCTTACTATTGAATTTTGCTAGTGGGGTGTGTGTTTATATCTATTTCTATTTATCTTTTTAGCTCCATAATTGTGTGCTGCTCTGTCTGTCTCTTGCGGCACTACAGAAGGGAGTTTTGTCTGATTTTGTGCAACACGACTTAAGTCATTTAAAGTAAGAATTTAATTTCTCTGTGAAATAAGAAGACTATAGGTTAATTTATGGATATCTTTTCCTTTAAAGGATTCTAAAATAATTGGGGCCACTTTATCTCAAACCGAATGGAAAAGAGCCCTATTAAAAAGCAGAGAGGCCATGCTTCTAGATGAGGCGGTCTGACTTTATCGTTTAATTCCTAATTTGCACATCTTCCTCACTAAAGAAAACCCAGACCTTAGAAAGTAATCTGACCTTTGCAATTTAGAAGGAGAGAATTAAATAGCATTTGTTTATAGTTAAATTCTATTTCAAAGTTTCACCTGAGTGGGATCCCTTTCTAAAAATAATTAGATAATTTTAAAAGTTAATTTGAGAAATGTACAAAGGCACCTTCCCTTGCTATTCTGATAATATAATATAATATAATATAATATAATGACAAAGGAGTGATCAATGGACAGGTTATAGTTGTTCATGCAACTTGTGGAATTGTGGATTTTCCATGAATGTCACTGTGAAATGGAGGCATCCATCGCAATCTTGCCATTGACTTTTCACTTTGATTTGAAGATTTCTGAAATGCTTTTTATAACCTTTCTTTCTTTGTATGCATTCTTCAGTTAATTTATCCATTTAATCAATCAATATTTGTTAAATTTACAATGTGCCAGGCACTTCACTTACACACTTATAATCTGCACCAAGCATTACAAAGCATACGTTTATCTGTACTCCGAAAGACATAAGCCAGCAAGAGTTCCTAAATTAGGTACTCACAATTCCCTATACAACTGTTTTCAGAATTTGTATTATTTAGCATTTTCCGAGGTATTTCTTTAGCACTAGCCAAATATAAAGCACAATGCTAAGCACGGGCATGAACAGGGAGATATATCGTGCACCAACTGTGCTTTCTAAGTAGCTTCGGCTGGTAAAAGGCACACCAAGTCCTGCTAGGGAGCAGATGTGTGAGGGTGGGTGGAGTGGCAGGGATGCTACACAGAAGAGGGATTCCTTGGGCTTAGGCTGAGGCAGGAACTTGCCAGCTTCTACATATCAAATTGGAATGTCAGGGTTCTGGTATGGAAGGAGATGTTTTTAAAATGCTGTCCACGGGCCATGATAGTTGTTGGAGTATCCTGCTGGGGCCAAAGCCAATACAGAGTTAAGCTCCCAAGGGAAACTCTTGCCTAGAACTTACTTAGACTGTCAGCCTTTAGTTTGTGGGTCGCAGTCTTCTTGAGGATTCAAGAGAGACCATCTCAATTCCCTGCCAGATGGAAGCCCCACTGGAGGGAATAGGGCCTTCAAAGACGGTGTCCTCATTCCACCCCAAAGGACTTGCCAAAACCCTGGGCCTGTTGTTGCTCTCTGCTGCCCACCCCCACCCTACTCATAGAATGACATCAGAACTTCATGCTCTACTGGCCTCAGGGGATAAAAGCATCAGAGTAGGTGAAATGCAGGACGTTGGCCTTCTGATTTAAATCAGCCTAGTGTAGCTGTTGGGTCGGTGGCTCTCATAGACTCCATTCTCACTTTACCGCATTGGGGTCAGTGTGGAATAAACACTAACGTATTGGCCCTGTGTTACCTGGTATTGAAACTGTTCATGATTTTTCTTAGGGAAGTGTCAGATTTTCATAGTGTTTTGTGCCACTATTAGCCAAAGTATTTTAGATATATAACTTTGGATAGGCCATTTATTTTGATAGGCTAATTTATTTTGGCTCACTACAAATACATTAAAATGTAAAGTAACTATATATGTTTTGTATCTCTAACCATACATATCTCTGTGAACGCTCAGTCATTAAACAATGATAGATAAATTCCTGCTATGTACATTAAAAGTACCTACTATACAAAAATGAGCAAATACCACAAAGAAATGTGTTTCTTTTTCTATATTTAGTTGTAAAATATAGATACATGTAGTGCTATGAAATCTCCCTTCCTTCCTTCCTCCCTTCCTTCCTTCCTTCCTTCCTCCCTGCCTCCCTTCCTCCCTCCCTCCCTCCCTCCCTTCCTTCCTTCCTTCCTTCCTTCCTTCCTTCCTTCCTTCCTTCCTTCCTTCCTTCCTCTCTCCTGGCCCTGGTGTCTCTTTTAGGTCCTTGCTGTCACCTTGCATGCACTCTTAACCCGAATGCCGATGACAGCCCGCCCTCCCAGCTCTCCAGCCTCCCACCCCAGCACCTCCGCAATGTGCTTCTAAGGAAGAGCTTGTCCTCTCTTTCTGTGTGCTCAGATTACAGGCGTGTGTTAGGGAGGCCGGACGCCTGCACTCTCTGCCTCTCCGTGGCTTTCTCTCACAGACAGCTCTTTGAACCTGCACCTCCCTCCCTCCCGCAGGGGCATGCAGTGCATCTGACCCTGTCAGCTTCCAGGAGCTGGGCTTCTTGAAGTCATTACCTCGGGCCATCCTCTTTGGCCTTCACAACTACACCCAATCATACTGTTGTCTCCATTCTGTTTTTCCTAGCCTTTGAACTCCCCCAGCCACTCTAAGAAAACTTTCACGTTTCCTTTCATCTCTCTGAAGACTTCCACATCTGTATTTCTCCTGCTGATGTCCATTTATACGCAGCTAGCTGGGGGAGGCAGGGAGCATCCACTGTTTTGCCTGTTGGCTCCATCCCCTCATGCCGGGGAGCTGTACCTGATTTTGCTCTGAGGCATCATCCAGCACCTACTGTGTACAGCCTCGGAGGGGCGCTAGCACCATCCGTCAAGGTTTCCTGCTTTGCACTGACCGGGGCTTAGCATGTGACCATGCCATGGCCAGTCGGATTCTCCCTCGGGAATGTGCGTCTCCGATAGGCAGAGGCAGTTCCAGAAAGCTGTGATAGTCAGTTAAGCACCTCAGCAGCTCCTTACCCAGATTTTCCAGTAGTTTCCAGTAGTTTCTTTACCTAAGTCCTGCCTTGGTTCCTGGCTGTTCTGAGACTGATTCTTCTGATTCTGATTCAGATTCTGTAAGCAGTCCTGTAACTTCTCCTAAATTTCTTCTGTGCTTAAGATAGCAAGATTCTATTTCTTTTGCTTGCAATCAAGTAAGCTGATAAAGTAGGTCAGTCCAAATAGCTATATTTTTAAGCTCAATTTATGTTATGATTATTCCTGGTTGGTCCATGTGGGAGTCTCCAGAAGTCTTCTATATTTTGAAATGATAGCTTTCACAATTGTGTGTTAGAATGAACTTCCTGTTCCCTGGTCTAGAAAGTCACTTAAACTTTCTAGACTGAAGCAAGTGAACTCAAGAGAGGCTGACTTATCTACACTGTTCCTTAAATCAGTGCTTCTCAAACTTCTGTGTGCGTAAGAATCACCTTGAGAGCCTGTTAAAACACTGATTCTTGGGTCCTACCCCCAGAGATGCTGATCCAGTTGGTCTCGAGTGGGGCCCTGAAGTCAGAATTGCAAACAAGCTCCAGGTGACGCTCATGTTGTGTCTAAGGATTTCATTTTGAATAGTGAGCCCTTCAGTATTATTTTCTCCCCCAGACAAGAGAGACTTTGGAGCACAGTAAGATTCCCTCTAGCTTGTTAAAATGAAAAGACAAGAGACAAGATGAGACTTGCTTTCTAAAGTGAGCTTTAGGAATGTGTGTGCCCCTCACCGGCCTCACTAATGAGGTTCATCCCATTGAGGCCCTGAGCAGGGTGAGATGATGGCTGGGTTGGAGGGTGTGTTCGAGAGCAGGGGTCTCCCCACAAGTCAGGCTGGCATCTCCCCAGAGTCTCGGGTTGCTGGGCAGAAGGTCTAAGTCTACTTCAGTGGAAAGTTTAAGAAAAAAACCAGTGACCGTATAAGATCTTGAGGAAATGCAAGACCGCCCCCTGGGACTATTTGGCAGTGACCACAACTAGAGCCAGGACTAGAGCTGACCTCCCTCCTCCCTGTGTCTGCCCCAGCCTTCATTCCTGACTCAAACACCCTCTTCCCTTCTCACCTCCAAACCATTTTCTTCCTTTTCCCCAAAACCTTGCTCTGAGCTTACCTCTCCCAAGATTTCTCCCCCGCCGTCTTTATTCTAGATCGGCCCAACATCTACATACTCAGCTTTTGAAATACGGCTGATACGAACCACAGCCACTGCTTCTCTGCCCTTTACTACATTGATGGAGTTTTGTTTATCTATCTCAGTTCTTCAACGACCGTATGACGTGTTATTACCCCAGTTTATAGATGAGAAAACAAATTCAGGGAAGTAGATTGCCCAGATAAGCTACTTAGGATAAACTAGAGAGAATTTAAACATTTGTCTGACTCTAAAACCCTTGCCCCAAACCATACTGCATACTAAATCAATTCGGGGTGTGTGTGTGTGTGTGTGTGTGTGTGTGTGTGTGTGTGTGTGTGTCTGTTTATGTATTCCTATATGTGTCTTAATATTTGGCTTATCCGTGTAACAAAAAGCTCACTCAGGCAGGACCTGGGTGCTCTGGGAGAATATTCTAGTGGTTCTCCTGACCAGGCTCACATCCGATGGAGTACTTAGGGCCATGCTTCTTCCTAGAGCAATCATTCCAGAAATGTTGTTTACCACTGATGTGTTGTTCTCTGATGGCTGACATTTCTGAACACAGGCAGGGTTGGGCACATTGCTGGAAGTGGGAAGCATTTTTTCCTACTTACCAATCATCTGTGTTTTCCATTCAGATCTATGGGACAGATGAGAAATTGGCTTCCCAGGAGGAATAAAGAGCTCATTATTTGTCATCAGCTATTACGAGTCTGTTTTCTGCAGACCATGGGGCTGGATCATAGAAGGTGGCACAGAGGAGGGCCCTAATTTGGGAGGTCTTGGACACGGGGTGTCCTGGGATGCAGAGTTGCAGGAGGAGGGCCAGCAGGAGAGGGCAGGCAGGGATCAGGGCAAACTTGGGCTGGAGGAAACATCCTTGTGGTAGTACTGGTGTCTGGGCCAGACCACAAACTATCCTTCACGCTGAACCTAAAGGTGTGTGGCAAATGTGGGTGCCCCCTGGAAGGGGTGCACTGTAGTTAAGAGTTTTGGGTGGTAGAGGTGTTGGGTATGTGGCAGCATTGCTAACACAGGTGCTTGGTTCATTCAGCCAGGGGCCCAGACTGTGGCTGAGAATGTACAGAAAACATTCTCTCTCTCAGCCATTCATTCATACTTTCATTCTTGCATTCCACAAATATGTATTGAGTATACAACTGGGCACATAGGATATAGTTATAAACAAGACAGATAGTGCCCTTGCCCTGATGGAACTTGTGAAGGAGGCAGGTATTAAATGTTAATCACACAAAGCGTGGTCTAATATAGTTGTGATTAATGCTGTAAAAAATAATATATTCCATCTTACCAGAGGGCTCATGCTCTGTAGCTAGACAGAGTGTAAGTGCCTCAAGCAAAAACGGAGGAGTTTGAGGCTAGGCTCCAAGTGCAATGGTCACCATGCCTGCCATTCATTTGGACCAGGGTGACGCAAGTGCTTTCTGGAGGCTCAAGCCCTACCTTGCCCTTGAGGAACAATCCATGTAATTATGGAGGCGGATCCAGGGCCTGTATTGAGAGACTGTGGCTTCCTGAGTGACCACTGGACCTAGAACCTGAAGAGCCGCCATTCAGTCCTAGCCATTCCTTCTCCGGCAGCATGACGTTGGTCACATTGCCTACATTTCAAGAGATTTAAAGTCTTCAGAGTCTCAGTTTTCTCATTTGCCGATGGGAGAAATATTTACTGCTCTGCCTGCTGCATAAGGTTCATGAGTGAGAATGTGAAAAGGTTTTGTAACTATCAAAAGCAGGAAATATTTAGGAGCCTCCACCCAACACACATACATACGTCCCAGCAGGCTGAGCATAATGAGCCCTGCACACTTAGGGCCCAGCACAGATTTCAGTGCTAATGAAGCATTGAAAGGGTTGGGTCTGCAGAGGTTCCCATGAGCAGGCTTCAGAGAGATGAGTGTGGCCCAGGGAAGGAGGAAGTGGCCCAGCCTGGGCACTCTGCATGGTGCAGCATCTGGAGGGAGGGGCCCTTTGGGGAAGCCAGAGGTAGACTTGGCAAGAGTCAAGAGCCTTGGCCTGGGTCATAAGAGACAAAGGGAGTTGCATGCGGTGCAGGAAACCAGCCGGTGAGGGGACTTGAAACACACAATCGTCTCCCTATTTCATTTTGTATAATCCCATTTAGTCAAACCTCACTTATACTATTTAGATCATCAATTCAAGTTGTTTATCACAGAGATTTAATTCTATCACAACGAGGAGGGCCTGCCTTTTCTACATATATTAATAAAATGGAAAGTAATCAGATGGTGATGAGAATATGGGTCACTCTTTGAAAACAATATAAGGTTAGAATCTCTGCCTTATGCTATGCAAAAGGTGACTTATTTTTTTGAGACAGAATCTCGCTCTGCCATCCAGGCTGGTGGAGTGCAGTGGTGTGATCTCGGTTCACTGCTGCCTCAACCTCCTGGGCTCAAGAGAAACTCAGCCTCTGGAGTAGCTGGGACTACAGGCACACGCTACAACGCCTGGCTAATTTTTGTAAATATTTTTAGAGACAGGGTCTTGCTGTGTTTCCCAGGCTAGTCTCAAACTCCCAGTCTCAAGTGATCCTCTTGCCTCAGTGTCCTCAAGTGCTGGGATTACAGGCATAAGCCGCTGCGCCCGGCCACAAGGTGAATTTTGGATGGATTAAAAAACCAATATGGCCGGGCGCCATGGCTCACGCCTGTAATCCCAGCACTTCGGGAGGCCCAGGCGGGTGGATCACGAGGTCAGGAGATCAAGACCATCCTGGCTAACATGGTGAAACCCCGCCTCTACTAAAAATACAAAAAAATTAGCTGGGCGTGGTGGCGGGTGCCTGTAGTCCCAGCTACTCAGGAGGCTGAGGCAGGAGAATGGCGTGAACCCGGGAGGCAGAGGTTGCAGTGAGCCAAGATCGCGCCACTGCACTCCAGCCTGGGCGACAGAGCGAGACTCCGTCTCAAAAATGAAACAAAACAAAACAAAACAAAAACCCAATATGGGAAAGATAAAATTATAACACTATAAAAGAAGCCAAGGAAGAAAAGGCAAGAGAATAATTTGTGACCTTGGGATACGGAAGATCTCTTAAAGAAGAATCCAAAGTACAAATCTTGTGGGGAAATATGGGTGAACTTGACTATAACAATATTAAATTTTTATGTCTTATGCAGGACACAAAAGATAAAGATTCTATAAAGGATACATTAAGTAAACGGCAACAGATAAAGAGAAGATGTTGCAATGCCTTAAACTAATGGGAGTAAATGGAATAGACAAGAAACTCCCGTAGACAAAAAAGAAAAAAAAAAAAGAGGGAACCCAATAAAAAAATGGTCAAAGATTAAGAGCAGGCAAGTCAGATAGGCACAAGGAAATTTTTAAAATTAACAAGTAAGCAAAGAGTTGCCAACCTCACTAATAATCAAAGTAATGCAAAGTAAAATGACAAGATTGTATTTATGCTTACTAAATTTGCAAAAAAAAATAGAATATTCAATAATAAATACTGGTGATGTTGTGAGGAAATAGGAACCCACAAACACTGCAGGTACAGCCATTCCTGAGAGCAGCCTTAATGTATTATATGCACTTAACTGACGGACGTGTGTGACCTCTGACCAGCTCTCACTGCAGGGGCGAATACTATGGAAACTTTCACAGAAGTCAGAGTTGTTTGGTTTCCGAGCAGAGAGTTGATGACGACCTCAGGGACCATCTCTGGGGGAGGGAATGCATTAATCAAATGAGGTGGGTACCTACCATGGAATCGTGTGTGGTAATCAGAAACATGGAACTAGAAGTATAACACCAACATGAATAGATCTTAATAAAATGATTTTGTGTGAATGAAAAGAAACAGAATGAGAGATATGCTCTCAGTCTCCCACTAGAGCGGCTAAGATGGAAAAGTCTGGCCAAACCACGTGCTGGTGAGGATGTGGAGCAATTAGAACTCCCAGATCTTGCTGGCAGAAATGCAAAATGGCACAACTACTGTGGACGACAGTTTGGCAGCTTATTTTAAAAATTAAACAGCTGCCTATCATATGATCCAGTCATTCCCCTCCTACATATATGCCTGAGAAATTAAAGCATATGTCCAAAGACTTGTGTAAGTCTTTTTTTTTTTTTTTTTTTTTTTTTTGAGGCAGAGTCTCGCTCTGTTGCTCAGGCTGGAGTGCAGTGGCGAGATCTCGGCTCACTGCAAGCTCTGCCTCTCGGGTTCATACCACTCTCCTGCATCAGACTCCCAAGTAGCTGGGACTACAGGTGCCCACCACCACACCCGGCTAATTTTTTGTGTTTTTAGTAGAGACAGGGTTTCACTGTGTTAGCCAGGATGGTCTCGATCCCCTGACCTCGTGATCCGCCTGCCTGGGCCTCCCGAAGTGCTGGGATTACAGGCGTGAGCCACTGCGCCCGGCCTGTAAGTCCTTTTTTTTAAGGGTACTCAAATGTGTCAACTTTATTGTTTCTATATATACACCTTTTTTGTACTGAAAATTGTAAAAACAGCATAAAGTTTGCTTGTATTGTGATCCAAATTTTTGAAAGCCAGAAAATCTGATTAATATGCTTTAGGCAAACTACCTATTGCTTTCTTTATCTATAAATAACTTTGCTTCAGTTTCTTTCTTTTTTTCTTTTTTTTTTTTTTTGAGACAAAGTCTCGCTCTGTTGCCCAGGTTGGAGTGCAGTGGCGCAACCTCTGGTCACTGCAAGCTCCTCCTCCTGGGTTCACACCATTCTCCTGCCTCAGTCTCCTCAGTAGCTGAGACTACAGGCACCCACCACCATGCCCAGCTAATTTTTTGCATTTTTAGTAGAGATGGAGTTTCACCATGTTAGCCAGGATGGTCTCAATCTCCTGACCTTGTGATCTGCCCACCTCGACCTCCCAAAGTGCTGGGATTACAGGCGTGAGCCACCGCGCCCGGCCTGCTTCAATTTCTTGATGTTGGGTTTCATCTTACTGACTTTGGGCTTCTAAAACACATGGGAATACTTACGTCCTCTTGGCTTCTTTGAGCCAAATCAAACAGTAGAGGTACAGTTATTCAAATACATTCAAACTACACAGATCCCTTATAAATTACTAGTATCATGGTGGGAAGGAAAAGATACAAGAAGAAAAATGCATCCTAGAAGTATTTCATGGAGTTCATAGCAGCTCCATTTGTAATCGCTAAAAAACTGGAAACAACCCAAACGTTCATCAACAGGGTGATTGGATAAAAACTTGTGGTATATCTATACAACAAAATACTACATAAAAGTAAAAAGAAATAAACTGCTGAAACATACAACAACACAGATGAATCTCAAAATAATTATGCTTTGTGAAAGAAGCCAGACAGAAACAGTATATATTATATGATCCCATTTCTATAAAATTCTAGAGCAGGCAAACTAATCTATAGTGACAGAAAGCAGATCAGCGGTTGCCTAGAGACTTCAGGGTCAAGACACAGCGGGGCGTGGGCAGGGAGGAGAGGACAGCAGGGATTACCAAAGGACATGGGAAAACTTTTGGGTGTGATGGATATAGTCATAATCTTTATTGTGGTGACTGTTTCACACATGTGTACATATATCACAACTCATCAAACTGTATACTTTAATTGTGTACAGTTTATTATGTGTCAGTTATACCTCAATAAGGCTGGAAACAAAAAGTGCTCTGGGCAAGGAGTCTGGCGACTTAAGTTCTGCTTTTATTCTGGACCCAAGTTACCGTGTCACCTTGGCCAAGTGACCCAACCCTAAGAGGTTCGGGTTTTTCACCTGTGCTCTGGGAGGTTTGGGTTAGATCACTGAGTGATAAGTGCAAATGCTCTCAGGAGCCAGGAAGGAAATACAAATGAATGACATAAGCCAGGTTCACCGCGGAGAGGGGTAGAGACTGTGGCCAGCTGGAGAGTGTTGCCTCCTCCCAGGGGGGCAGCTGCCAATCAGCTTTGGCCATTTGCTGCTTGATGGAATGTGGGCGGTGATGCTCACGCTTCAGAGTCTTTAAGAGAAACAAATCTTCCTGTTATCAAATGTAGATAATTAATTTTAAAAAGTTAAAACACTGTGCAGGCCAAGGCCACACATGTGCAGACGAGACCCAGCCTGAGCCCCACTCGTTTGTGGCCTGCAACAAAGTTGGAGAATCAATCAATTGCTCCAACTGGTTACTTTCCCTAAACAGCATTTTCTCCAAATCTTTTCGTAGAATTGGTGGTAGTGAAATGACTGTCATGTGCACGTGAATCATGAAAACCTATCAGAGCATAATGTTTAAAAATCAAGAGTGAGAAAGATGCTCTGGAGGGAACAAAAGTCTTTATTTCGTGGAAACAATTATGTGATGCTAACAAGTTGATCAAGGCTCTGAAAGTCTCAGTGCATGGGATTATCTATCCTACTTATCTGTAAGTCATGGCTCTGTCAGTCTTGTTCACAGGAGGTGGAAACTGAAAATCACAACAATATCAATAACACCAGCCAACTTATATTGAGGGCCTACTATGTTGCAGGTGCTCTTTTGTGCACTTTGCATGTATCAAGATCATTAATCCTCACAACAACAGCATGTGACAGGTACGATTTTTGCCATCTCCAGTCGAAGGATGAGGAACCTGAGATGTAGAGGATATTTCGATAATTTAGCCAAGGTCACATGGCCAGTAAGTGGCAGACTGGATTCAAATCCAGCTGTCAGGTTATTTTAGGTCAGGGCCTGGGCTCGTCATGTACCACTATTACCTTGGAAGAAGGAAGAAAAGGTAGAAACAAACACTTGTAAGTGTTTATTAAGTGCCAGCTATTTTATACATTATCGTTTCGTTGAACCCCTACCACATATCCTTAGCCCCATGTTACAGCCAAGGAAACAAGGAAATGGGGACAGAGAGTTTAATGACTAGCTAGCAAGAGGCAGAGCTAGGACTTGAACCTTTATTTGTCTGAGCACACACCTGTGCATTCTTCACTAAACAGTGAAATTTCAGAGTAGCATTCGTGCAAGAAATCACGCTTAAGGAAGAAAGCCTCTTGCTTAGCGTTGCATCCTTCACTTAGTGCCATTTTAACCAGTTTGCCCATCTGCTTTTCCTTTTCAAAGTATGTGGGGTGGAAGAAAGAGGGAAGGTGGGTGAATTGCCGGAGAAATAAGTTTAATAGAGAAAATAAATGTCCAAGAGATGAGGATTATTAAACAAGCAGTATCCTAGCTATCCATCTTTGACTTCTTTGAGTGGAAGTTTCGGTTAAAAGCTATATGCTTTCTTTAAAGGAACCGAGGAAAGAGGTTGGATGAGTTTGTTAGCAGCAATGAATCTATACAGATCTGCAGCAACCTCAATTCCTGATTCCTCAGAAGAAAGAATTTGACCGGGGGACATAAGGCAAAGTGAGACCAAGGCAAGTTTTAGAGCAGGAGTAGAAGTTTACTAAAAAGTTTTAGAGCAGGGATAGAAGGAAGTACAGTTGGAAGAGGGCCAAGTGGGTGACTTGAGAGATTCAAATGTGCTATTTGACTTTTGACTTAGGGTTGTATACTTTGGCCTGGTTCCAGTGGGGTGTATCTGTTCTCCCCTGATTCTTCTCTTGGGGTGGACTGTCTGCATGTGCAGTGGCCTGCCAGCACTTGGGAGGGGCCGCGTGTGCAGTGTTTACTGAGGTCGTGTGCATGCTCACTGGAGGCGTTTTTCCCTTACCAGTCTAGGGTTCCTAGATGAAGGTCACATACCAGTTAAAGTCCACCGTTTCAGCTCTCAGTGCACATGCTTGAGCCCACTCGCCCAACTCCTGACATCTTATTGGGAAGCTGCTACCCACCAGGTTCAGGTGTTTTCTTTTCTTTCTTTTCTTTCTTTTTTTTTTTTGAGATGGAGTCTCGCTCTATTGCCCAGGCTGGAGTGCAGTGGCGTGATCTTGGCTCACTGCAAGCTCCACCTCCCAGGTTCGCACCATTCGCTAACCTCAGCCTCCCGAGTAGCTGGGACTACAGGCGCCCGCCACTGTGCCCGGCTAATTTTTTGTATTTTTAGTAGAGACGGGGTTTCACCGTGTTAGCCAGGATGGTCTCGATCTCCTGACCTCGTGATCCGCCCGCCTCGGCCTCCCAAAGTGCTGGGATTACAGGCGTGAGCCACCGCGCCCGGCCAGGTGTTTTCTATCTACCGGGAGACTGCTTTTCCCTGGTGCCGGCTGCAATCAGTTATTATTTTAGGGAGCGATGGAACAACTTCCTGACCATCACCTGATGGTTGTCTGACATTCCTGGGGTGGGGGTGGGGGTCTGCCCTGCTTATGTCTGCCTAACTACCTGTTTATCAGATAAATTTAGTAAGCTTTCAAAAATTTGTATAAAAATAATCCTTAGTTAAATTTAGAACACAAAATTAAGTTCAACTGAGAACTTTTTTAAACACAGAAAACAGTTTTAACTCTTCAAACAATACATTGCCACTTACTCTAAACAACATAATATCAATACAATTGTATTCCAAGATTATTAAGCATATATCAGAAGGTATGCAGAGCTCAGATGGTACTTGTGGGTATGCCCGGGCTTGCCCTTTCTTTCTTTGCCTGGTGAACTTCTCTGCAGACTCAAGGACAAGTTCTTCGGGACTCTTCTGAGAAGTCAGCCCTATTCCCTCTCCTCCACCCGTCACTGCCCTGCAGTATTCTGGAGCTGTGGTTCTCACACTTTAGAGGACATCAGAATGAGGAGGGCTTGTTAAAACACAGATTGCCAGCTCCACCCCAGGAGTTTCTGGTTCAGTAGTCTGGGTGGGGCTCCAGGATTTGTATGTCCCATAAGTTCCCAGCTGACTCTGCTGCTGCTTGTTCAGTGATACACTTTGAGGACCACTGCCCCAGAGAAAACTCCTCTCTCGTCTGTGCTGCCCTGGCCTTTTCAGGCATTTTATTTTGACTTGGGCTGAGCAGAGAATTTCTGTATCTTCTCAAGGGTCTGTGATCTTCTCCAAGACAGAGGCCCGTTTTCAGGCCTTGGAGAAGGGTCATAGCAGAGAGTTGAGGGGCTTCCTGGGAGAGGGCTGTGGCTGATCCAGGGCTGAGGAGTCCATCCAGTAACAAAGGTGTAGTCACAGGTCTCTGAAAACTGCATCCCAACCCCAGTCCCTGCTGGACTCACAGGCTCAGTGGAAAGTAGAGCGCTGTAAACACAGAGGTAGTTAAAAAAAAAAAAAAAAAAAAAAAAAGTAATGGCAGAAGCTGCCCTCTCTGCGACCCTGTAAGAAAGCATGAAACAAGGCGGAGAAGCATCTTTTCATACTCCCAGACAAACTTCGCTTTTGTCACCCCAAGGAATTTAGGCCATTACTGACAATGCCTGAATGAGATGATGGTGCCTGACAGAGCCAGGCATCATCCAGGGCTGTGCTGCCCAATCCAGTAGTCATTGGCTACATGTGGCTGTATGTATGTAAATAAAAATTACTTAGAACTAAAGAAAACCACACTAGCTTCATTTCAGGTGCTCAGTGGTCACGGATGGCTCACGGCTGCCCTGCTGGACAGTTCAACTCTAGGACATGTCCATCGTTGCAGAAAGTTCAGTCGGCTAGCACTACTGGAGGGACTTGGACAATGATGCCGCAAGACCAAGACGGTACACAGGAAACCCGGTGTAATGTGTGCCCCTCTCCCTGCATGCCGTTCTGTCCAAGAATTTGCAAAGACTGGCATACCCCACAGAATGACGCCTGGGAGCATATGATGCCTCTGCTTCTCCTCTTTCCTGTTCTCATGGGCCAGGACTTTAGTGCCTAGTGTGGTGGGGGTACCCGTGGGTCCGAAGAACACTGTTGGAGCTGAGGGTAGGATTGCCCCTGGTCAGGGGTGAGTCACTCTCTGGACGCTAAAAGGCCCAAGGGTCTTTAACACGGGGCTGAGTGTCTGCCTGATGCCGAGGCTGTCAAGTCATGCTCTTTTTCTTTTGTTGTTGTTTTTTTTTTTGGAGATGGAGACTTGCTCTTTTCCCTGGGCTGGAGTGCAGTGGCACAGTCTTGGCTCACTGCAACCTCTGCCTCCCGGATTCAAGCAATCCTCCCCCTCAGCCTCACGAGTAGCTGGGATTACAAGTGCCCGACACCAAGCCTAGCTAATTTTTGTATTTTTAGTAGAGAGGAGGTTTTGCCATTTTGGCCAGGCTGGTCTTGAACTCCTGACCTCAGGTGACCCACCCACCTTGGCCTCCCAAGGTGCTGGGATTACAGGCGCGAGCCACCGCGCCCAGCTGAGTCACCCTCTTTCTATTTCTGTCAGTGCCTCACCTTGCTCCTTCTGCCGCAGGAACCTCCCCTCCCGTCTCATACACAGGGTGCATGCCTTTCTCTTGTCATTGCTCTTTGAAAGACAGCCTATGCATTTGAGTTAGGATTTGGGAATTTAAAAGGATGGCAAGTGAAAAAGCAGAGTTGGGTTATCTGGATCAATGATAGAGTTTCCAAGACCTGGAATGGTCTCTGCTCTATATTCAGTAATGAGGTTTCCTAGCCTCCCCTGGTGACACACCCAGGTCTGATAAATCTCTCACCATAGACGAGTTTCCCAGCAGTAGGTAGCTTAAATGTTCCTTTACCTAATTTTTCCATAACTCATCATAAAATGGGAAAAAAAAATTCTCATTTCCTCCTGGCTGGCTAAAAGCTAAAAGAGATGGAAGGAAAAGGCATTCTAGGGTGCTTTTGAGGTTGCACATGGGCCTGAGTTTTAGCAGATGGGCCTTTGCCTGCCTCTGCCATGGAGGCTCGCAGCCCCCCAGGCCTCAGTATCACAGAGGTCTTAGTCAGTGGGTGGGTAACAAAACATGGACGCTGCTTTGGCACACGGGGCCCATTGAGGGGAGGGAGAACAGTGTAAGAGAAGCATGCTCAGCCAGATGGTTGAAGGAGGTCCCACGTGAGCCCAAGCTGTGCCCACAATTGGGCTTTTAAAAGGTCTAGAATGGGTGGTTGTGGGCAACCAGAAGTTTGCTTGTATGAGAGCCGGGGAGATTAGTTATTTTAAGAGGACAGGAATGAGGGCACTATAAGCTTGAATTGGTCAGTACAAGGCCTAAGCTGGGATATGGGAGGAAATCCCACATGCACAGCGCTGTCTGCCAGTCAGGTTTGTCTCCCAACCCAGATTGTGGAGGGAAGGAGGAGGGTAAGAGCAGAGCTGCTACAGGCATCCTGTAAAAGCTGTTTGACTCCAAACTCCGTGAAACGTGGAGCCCAGGCAACATACTGATTGGGGAATTCTCTGGCCAACTGTGACGAAGTAAGGTGTTGAGCAGAGGCATTCTTCCAGAGTTTCCCGCAGAACCCACATGGCTTTGGCCCTTGGAGAGCTCCAGGCCATCAGAGATGGCGCAGGAATGGGGTAGGAGGCAGGGGAGCCCTGCAGAAAGCCAGCAGAAACCTCACCTACCTGGAGAACTCAGCAATGCCGGAAGAGATTGAGATTCCTAGAGAATGGAGGAGCCAGGAACAAAGGAGAAGGATGGGACCCAGGAACAGGCCAAGAGAACCAGCTCGCTGCTTCTTCCTCTCCCTTCCAGAAAATTCTGTTCAGAAGCCATTAGGTAAGGCAGAGCAAGGCAGGCCTCTGTAGCTGAGTGGGGAGGAAGAAGAGTGCCCAGAGCAGGAGGGTAGAGTCCACCAGGGTGAGATAGAGGCTCACACAAGGGCGATGGTCCAGCGTGAGGTTGCAGCCCATGTGGAGTGAGGAGGGTGCCAACATAGGAGGGGGCAGCCCAGCATGTGCTGGAGACCAAAGCAGGGTCCGAAGCGGGTCCTGGCCAGGGAGGATGTCCTGGCATGGAGACTCAGACCCTCGGTGGGATGAGGAGAGGTCTACACAGAAGGGTGGCCCAGGGCAGGATGGCAGAACTAGAGGGGTGAGGAGAGTGTCTATTGCGGGGGCACCTTGCGCTTGGAGTCAGTGCCCTGGGGAAGTGGGAAGGGCATCCACATGGAGGGTGGCCCAGGGCAGGATGCCGCTCTCCAGGCAAGGGAAGGAAGGTGTCCTCAGGAAGGGCGGCCCCGCGTGAGTGTCCTACCTGAGCAGAGAGGAAGGTGTTTCAGTGACCTGCAGGGTGGCTGAGAGTCCCACTCTGCTTCATGTCCCGAGCCTCGCAGAGCACAAGGCACTTAGTAGCTGCCCAGGTCATGGTAATTGTTAAATGGATGATGAAATAAATGACAAAATCTGGATTCAACTCTCATCTTGACCATATATTAGCTATGGAACATTGGATACATCTTCATCTCCATCATGGGATATGTGTAGGAAACTACTCAGAAAAGCTAAAGGAGCTGATTTGGAGGAGCTGATTTTACTCCACTGAACAGGAAAGAAGGCTCTGCCATTCTTTGCTGTGCAAGTCTTCCTCATTTCAGAGAATGGCAGAGCCCTCTTTCCCTTTGGGTGGAGTAAAATCAGCCTAGCCTTCCCTTAGCGGGTACCATGCTGCCCAGCCTCAGGTGCGTCCTTTGTGAGGTGAGAAGTGCATGGAGCTGCTGAGTGATGTGTGGCTACAGTGGATGCGGAGAAACTCACCAGCAGGGAGAGAACAGGCTGTGGCCACTGGTGTGAAGGCCTGTGGCCTTTCCACATGCCCTGTTCAGTGTATTCAGCCTTGGTGGTCTCTGAGAGCTATGGCAGTGAGCATCTGCTCCCTCTCACAGCAAACACCACACTTTCACTGAAAAACGAGGCTATTAGTCTTGTTCACAGAGCACCAGGATCCCTCCCAGTTCTTTTGTTTGTTTGTTCGTTGTTTTTTGAGACGGAGTCTTGCTCTGTTGCCCAGGCTGGAGTGCAATGGCACAATCTCAGCTCACTGCAACCTACGCCTCCTGGATTCAAGCGATTCTCCTGCCTCAGCCTCTGGAGTTGCTGGGATTACAGGTCCCTGCCACCATGTCTGGCTACTTTTTTTGTATTTTTAGTAGAGACGTGTTGTATTTTAGTGGAGTTGTTGGCCAGGCTGGTCTGGAACTCCTGCTCTCAAGTGACTGTGGCTGTACAATCCAAGTTCTCCCGTTGGACCAGTCGAGTGACCTTGGGCAGATAGCCTCCTGACCGGGCAGCTGAGGACAATATGTGAGCTGTGTTCTGAGGCCTCAGGCCTCAGAACTTCCCTCCTGACACTGCGGGCCTGAGCAGACAGAAAGGACAAACTTCCTGCCCAGAGCTTGTGATCTGAAGGTGCCTCAGAGACCCTCTGATCAATCTTTGACCCCTTCCCCCACACACACTACAGCAGAGTTACATGTCTATTAAAATACACGTTCATAAAAGACTACCTACTAAATAATTTTTAAGTTGTTATTCTAAACCAAACTATTTTGAACGTTTGTAAATGCAGTTTTTATTTTTAATTAATGACAGTATCTTTGCAGCCGTGAATCAGACTTTCCTGGACACCCTTGGGTGTTCTTATCTACGCCAGTGGGGCTTCAGTTAGCATTTTAAAGGTGACATTGCCCCAAATTTTATCTCCACCAGATCTTCTCTTCTGAACTGCAGATCCAGATGTCAAATGGCCTCTTGCACATAACGACTTGGCTATCCCTCAGGTCCTCCCTGTCCACAGGGTGGATTCTCAACTCATCAACTCCCTCCTCTGACACCACTGCTCCCCTGACAGGGTCCTCCCACTCCCCTCAGAGAACGGCAGCACTCACAGCAGTCAGCCCCTAAATCCAGCTGATCTTTGTCTCCATCGCCAATATCACTGTTCCAGGCACCATCCTCTCTCACTGGTATTACTACAAACTGCCATCCAGCTGGTCTCTCCACCTCCAGCCTTGCCACGCTGCCCCCTTGCCCAGTCCATCTCAGACTCTACCACGCTGACCTTTGGAAAATGTGACTCCGTATGTATCACTTCCCTACTGAAAACTCCGATAGGTCACTATGCCCTTTAAGATAAAGTCTGAAATCCTCAGCAGGGTTGATAAGCAGCTCTAAGTGGGACTCCCTTTTCCAGGTTAGCAAGGGACTTCCCTGATTTTAGCACTGAAGTCCTGAATTCTCCTGAGTCCTTGGCAAACTGGATGGGCTCACCACTCCCCTATTCTCCTCATTCCTCCACCTCGCCCCTACCCTAGACTCACCCACTGTCTGTCCCCTCAGCAGTCTTCCTGCCTCCTACTGTGGATGGTCTCTGCCCCAGCCCCTTTGCTTTGTAACTGTGAGATCCCCCCTCCTAGTCTCAGGGGCGGATGACTTCCTCCATGCTGTCTCCTGGACACCCCGGGTCAGGTGACTCACCCCTGCTGGGTGGCACTCTTAGTTCCCCTTGTGGCACTTAAATGCATTATTTCAATCACTGGGTTACTGGAGGTCTCCTTCCATGACTGCAGATGCTGCAGGCAGAGGCTGAATCATGTTTGCCCCCTGTCATCACCTGTTGTCTGGCACAATTGTCTGCTGCAGATTTCAGTGGTGATTTTTAGATGAGTCGTGTTGCACACAGGCACAGCCAATACACAGAAGGTTGTGTTTATCTGTTATCTTGGCTCTGAGACAGGCAGTCTCAGAAAGTGAAAAATAGCTGGTTTATAAATACATGATAAAATGTTGACAATCACTCATAATTAAGTAGACATACATTAAAATAATAATGTTCACTTTTTTCTTTGAGACAGAGTCTTGCTCCATTGCCAGGCTGGGGTGCAGTGGCACAATCGTGGCTCACGGCAGCCTCAAGCTTCTGGGCTCAAGGAATCCTCCTGCCTCAGCCTCCTGAGTGGCTAGGACTATAAGAACATGCCACCACACCCGACTAATATATATATATATTTTTTTTTTGTAGAGATGGGTTTCACTATGTTGCCCAGGCTGGTCTCAAATTCCCAGCCTCAAACAATCCTCCCTCTTTGGCCTCCCGGAGTGCTGGGATTACAGGTGTGAGTCACCACGCCCGGCCTAAGGTTCATTTTTTACCTACTAGATTGATAAAGATCACAAAATGTGAAGAAGTGGGGGCCACCAGCAGACACTCTCTTCCCCGGGGTAGGAGCATAAATCTGCAAGAACCCTTGAAGAGCAACTTGGCAATCTTTCCTGTACATCGTTCTTTTTCACAGTTTCACTCCTAGAAATGCATTCTACAAATATTCTTAGAGATTTGTACAGAAAAGAACAAACAAGAATATTCAACACGTCATTGTTAGCAATGGAAAAAAAATGGGAAAAAAATACCCTACCTATCCATCAAAAGGAAACTGGCTAAATAAATTAGGCAAGTCCTTCTAACAGAGTATTATAAAGGAATTTTTTCAATGAGGTAGATTTACACAGGCTTATACGAAGCAATCCTCAAAGCAGGGGGAGGGGGCAGGAAATGAAAAAGGTCCACAATTTGTTTATTTTTAGTCGTAATTTTAAAAGGAAATATGCATATGTGTTAATATGCATAAAAATATTTCTGGAAGAATACACAAGAAACTCGTAGCAGTAATTACCTCTGGGGAGAGCGACTGGGATCTGGGATAGGAGAGAAATTTATTCATTCTATATTCTGTCTTAAGTGTTTAAATAATTTATTACAGGCATAAATTCACTTTTTTTTTGTTTGTTTTTTGAGACGGAGTCTTGCTCTGTCGCCCAGGCTGGAGTGCAGTGGTGCAATCTCGGCTCACTGCAAGCTCCGCCTCCCGGGTTCACGCCATTCTCCTGCCTCAGCCTCCCGAGTAGTTGAGACTACAGGCGCCCGCCACCACGCCCAGCTAATTTTTTATATTTTTAGTAGAGACAGGGTTTCACCGTGTTAGCCAGGTTGGTCTCGATCTCCTGACATTGTGATCCACCTGCCTCGGCCTCCCAAAGTGCTGGGATTACAGGTGTGAGCCACCATTCCCAGCCATAAATTCACTTTTCAATACTACAAAAAGAAAACTCCATGTTTTTTTTTTAAAGAAGAAAAAAGCTGGTGAATTTGCATCTGCCCAAGGTTCTAGCAATTTTCCTTCCTTCCCTCCTTTCTCCATCTTTCCTTTTTTTTCTTTCTGCCCATCCTCTCCTCCTAAGAAAACTGTCTTTCCAGAATCTTCTAACAATATTAAATAAGATTAGACTAGCTCTTCGTCTCTGAGCTGGGAGTCCAGGCTGGACTGGGCGAGTTTACCCTCGCGTGGGGCTGAGTGCTAATGTCTCTCACTTACTGAATGAGGTACCTTGCAGCCTGCCTTTCATCCTCCTGCCCACCTTCTCCCCAGCCACGTCCTGGCATCAGCTGCAACAGCTCCTAGCTTCTCACTCCTCCCACTTTCTGCTCAGGGGCTCCTCTGCCACCATCATGTGACATGCTGAGGACACTCATTTTGTCATTGTGATATGTGTGGAAACCTGGGTGTGGGAGAGGGTTAACAACCCCCGGGGCAACCTGTGACCCATGGGGTCGTCCCTCACAGCTAGCTAGGGGTCCCCAGCGGTATCGAGCTCCAGTTTCTCACTGGCCTGACCAGCTCAATAATTTACATTGGTTGGCTTGTCCTCTTTCCGTTTGACTCTTCCCAGCCTCTCACTCCTGTTTCTTGGGATCACTTTTCAAAATAAACCACCATGTTGTGCTAGGCTCTGCTTGTTGCAGAAACCCAGGCTAAGACACTTCATCCTTCCTGGAGAGTTCTGGAGTCCTTATAGACCTGTGGTTGAGACCACACTTCATTCAAAGAGATACAACCATTTTCCCTGGGAGGAGTTCTCTCTCTCTTTCTTTTCCTGAGATGTAACCTTTCCCCTCTAGGTCCTTAGGCCTGCCTGTCTTCCTCTCTATTAATGTGAGGGTGGCATTTTGCTTTGTGCCCCCCTACCTCAAATTCTGTATTGAAATTCAATCAGCAATGTGATGATATTAGGAGGTGGGACCCTGGGGAGGTGATTAGATCACCACCTTTGGGATAGGATCAATGCCCTTATTAAGGAGACACCGGAGAGCTGCCTGGTCTGTTCCACCATGTGAAGACACAGCTAGAAGGTACCACCTGTGTACCAGAGAGTGGGTCCTCACTAGACACCAAGTTTGCTGGCTCCTTGATCTTGAACTTCCCAGCCTCCAGCACTGTGAGAAATAAATTTCTGTTGTTCATAAGCCACCATAAGTTTGTAGTATTTTGTTAAAGCAGCCTGAATGGACTAAGGCACCTTTATAAACCTAGGCATTCTATTCCAAAATTGCCTTCCAGTCCAACAGAAGTATGTTGTAGATTCTCCAGGTAAAAATTAACTGTACCCTTGACATTGAGATCATCTTGTATCAATTTTAGATCCCTGAACTCTGATTTGATGATTTAAAAAGCAAGAGAACCTCTGAGTCTAACTCATTCCAGTCCCTGCGGTGGAAGGCAAACATAGTTCACTCATTTGGAAACCAAGGTTCCCTGCACAGAAAGTGCCAGGCCAACCCAGTGAGCCCTGATGCAAGGTCACTATTTATTTTGTCATCCTGAGGCCAGAGTTCCTTCAAGGGGCTGCTGTTGGCTTTCAAACAAGCCTGGAAAATCGTCTGGTGGCCTCTTTGATCCTGCCCCTTTTTCTGGGTGGTGCTCTCTCTTTTCTCTGTGTTCCACTTTCAAAATAAACCATCTCAGTTGGCTGTGATAAATTCAGTGAAGGAAATTTCAAGTTGAGAATGGTGAGAAGACCTGCAGAAGGGAAGCTATAAATAGCCTGCTTTTAATGGCTATAGTAACATAATTCCCTTTACATTACTGTCTGCCATTAAGCAATAAGTAACATTGTAACTTGAAAATCAGACCAAAATAGATTGTACCATCTACCTAGACCCAATCTGGTATGTGTAAATATGCAACACTGCCCTATTATTTATAGACCTATGATTTTCCTCATGAAACAGATTCATTTGGGTGCTCTGTAGACCTGAGTTAACTTGATCCAACAAAATCCAACTTTGTCATAGAAACCTAGAAGTTTAGAGCAAGAGGGCCTTTTAGGAATCACGGAGTTGAAAGCCTGTCTTTTGCCTAAGCTCATGCAGGGACACAGGGATGGGTACATGTGAGAAGGAAGTAGAGACTGATTCCAACCGAACACCTGGAGAAAGGCCTCGGATTCTCAGATTCAATGAAAGGGGCCTTCACACGCCTTTGTTATCTATCACAACATGAGATCTGGAGGGTGTAATCACCATTGTTCAGTGGAGGAAATAGGTTCAGACAGTGAAGTGGCTTGATCCAAGTTACATAGTAAATCAATGGCAAGGAATTGGACTGGAACCCAATTCCAACTTAAGGCTAGTGTTTTTCCTTTCGTAGTGATAGCTCCATTGTTTCTGGCTTCTAGAGTCTTGGGCTGGTCAGCTTTGATTGACATGTCCACAGTAAGAGTCCCAGCCCTGCCCTACCTCCCACCTATCCCTCAGCACCTCACTAGGTTTCTGTGACCCCTCCCTTTCTTAGCCTCAGCTTTGTTCACACTACAGATGGGGTGAGCCACCCCAAGCCCCTACCACCACATCGTCTCCCACTCCTGGCCCCAAATGCTTTCCCCTGGCCACGCTCCTTTCTTATTATTCTGAACCCTTTGTCAGTTGTTTTCTTTACTTTCTCCCTGAATGGTCCTTTCAAAACAGAACTATTTACAATTTCCTTCTTTAAAAAAAAAGTAGTTAAAAAAATAAAAAACAAAGCCACGTTTGTGATTCTCTCTTCTTCCATTACTTACCTTCTAATTTTCCAAGTCTTGGCTTGGCATTCAGGGCCTCCTGTAATTAGGCCCCTGCAATGTGGATCACCTTCTCCCTATCCCTGTGTTGCTTGTACCTCTATTACAACATTGCACACACTCAGCCCTGCTATCTCTATTACAACATTGCACACACTCAGCCCTGCTATCTCTATTACAGCATTGCACACACTCAGCCCTGCTACCTCTTTTTTTTTTTTTTTTTTTTTTGAGACGGAGTCTCGCTCTGTCGCCCAGGCTGGAGTGCAGTGGCGCAATCTCAGCTCACTGCAAGCTCCGCCTCCCGGGTTCACGCCATTCTCCTGCCTCAGCCTCTCTGAGTAGCTGGGACTACAGGCGCCCGTCACCACGCCCGGCTAATTTTTTTGTATTTTTAGTAGAGACGGGGTTTCACCGTGGTCTCTATCTCCTGACCTCGTGATCCGCCCGCCTTGGCCTCCCAAAGTGCTGGGATTACAAGCGAGAGCCACCGCGCCCGGCCTAGCCCTGCTACCTCTATTACAGCATTGCACACACACTCAACCCTGCAATATTCCAACTAAAGAGCATGGGACACTGAATTCGTTTTTATGTCCAATAAAACATCGGCCACACAGTCACGCACATAGTAGGTGTCCAATGACAGTGTATTGAATGGAATGGGCTCATTCCTGCTTCCTGCAGCATGGTCCCTATGGTCTCTCTAGATCACATCTCGCTATCTGGGGGCAAGTTTGGGCCTATCACTCCCTGCAGTAGACACTAACACACAAAGGGGTGAGATTAGCCCCTGTGCATAGTTCCAAGTAACGAGCTGGCCTAAATAAGACTTCCGAGTGTGCTACCAGTGCAACTAAGTTATTTCTTAAACCATCACAGCCAGGTGCCTAGTATGTTTCTATGAACTTTATCTGAAAGCATCAATTTCTGTCATTGATCCCCCAAATTGTAATTGCTCAAGACCAAGTGAAGACTAAAACTCCGCAGGCATGACAGCCCTGTGTTTTGGTGCTACATGCTGGGGGACTGAGATGCCTTACAGAGGAGCTTACAGTCTGATGGGGTGGGGTGGGCAGGGAAATAAACCTTGCAGAGAGTGACAATAGGCAAGACAAGAGCATGAAGAGAAACACTGTGTATGGTAGGGGTGGCTGGGAGAATGAGGATTACATGCCAGAGTTTATAGAAAGTGCCTGGCACATAGTAGGTGTTCAGTAAATGGTAACAAGCCATATTCTGACTACCACACATGCAGCTGGGTTCACAGAGGTTCAAGGCCTGTGCCTCGCTCTGACTGCCATGCCTCTTCCTCCCCTATCCTCCCCACTCCCTCTGCTCCCGCCTGGTCTTTTGATCATGAGGAACATGCCAAGTTCTTTCTTTCCCCAGGAGGGAAAAGCTATTCCTTATTCCAGAACTCTGTGTTCCCTGCTTAGGGCAAGACTGGCTGCTGCCTGCCCTTTAGGCCTCAGAATAAATGCCACCTCCCCTTGCCTGACCACTGCACTGCCCCGGAGTTATCCTCTATCACATCATACTGGCTAGTTCCTTCTTTGCAATTACCAGAAGCTCTAAAAATTTTGTTTCTTTCTTTGCTTGTTTCTTGTCCCACTAGGCTTCAGGCTTGAGAAAGAGAGGAACCGCCTCTGTGTTTTTTTACTGTTGTGTCTCAGTGCTGGGAGTGTACTCCACGTGGTCAGCGTGTGATCAATTTAACTGTGCCTGAGGGTGCTGCGAAGACCTCACAAATGAAAGTGCCTTTGACCAGAGCCATGGAGAGGGGACAGGAGTTTACCCACCAGGCGCTGCGAAGCCGAGGTGGCAGGTCAGGACTTCCAGTGAGCAGGAGGTACTGGTGAAGGAGACTGTTATTATGAGCAGCTCCGTCCAGGAGAAGCCAGGGTTCCTGGTCCAAAACAGCACCCTAGGTTCAAATAGGAATACCTTGGGGTGGGAGGTGAGGGAAGGGTGGTGGACAGCTCACTGAGCTATCAGAAGCTGAGGGATAAACCCCCTTCCTCTAATCTGGGCTTTCTTAGCAGCCTTTTGAGCTGGAATTTGCTTTGTTTTGTCTTGTTTATGGTGGGACCTACCCACTGTGCAGGGAGGATCTTATCAGGTGGCCAAGCTTGTTTTTTGTTTGTTTGTTTGTTTTGAGATGGAGTCTTGCTCTGTTGCCCAAGCTAGAGTGCAGTGGTGTGATCTCGGCTCACTGTAACCTCTGCCTCCTGGGTTCAAGCAATTCTCCTGCCTCAGCCTCCCATGTAGCTGAGACTACAGGCGTACACCACCATGCCCAGCTAATTTTTGTATTCTTAGTAGAGACGGGGTTTCACTGTGTTGGCCAGGATGGTCTCGATCTCCTGACCTCATGATCTGCCCATGTAGGCCTCCCAATAAGCTTGGTTTTTGAACAATACAAATAATGAAAATTTTAAGTACTGACATTTATTGAGCTCCTATTGTACTATTTTACACACATCTGGTTTAAGCCACAGCCGCTGCACAAGATTGGCATTTTCCCCCATTTCCAGAGGCTGAAACTGAGATTGAGTTTCATGTCCAAAGAGTGAGTAACGTGTAAAGTCATGGGGCTAGGAAGTGGTGGATGGAGTTTCAAACCCAGCTGTGTCTGACCCTGAAGCCAGGGTGCTAAACCACAATCTTTTTTCTGGCCAGTGTATCTCACAGGTGAATCAATTCATTGGGTTTGGCGCATTCCCTTGTGGGCTGAGTCACCATAAGTCAGA
The DNA here is from genome assembly GCF_009828535.3 of Hylobates moloch. Lineage (NCBI taxonomy): Eukaryota > Metazoa > Chordata > Mammalia > Primates > Hylobatidae > Hylobates > Hylobates moloch. The sequence continues at coordinate 102,649,252 of NW_026652288.1, read as the reverse complement.
CTGCCTGAACCTGTTCCTCTCTGGGAGGCTGATAGAAACCTAATCTCTAAACTGACAATGCCAGGGGCAGGACTCTGGACTTTGGTAACCCCATGACGGGGTGGCTCCCTGCTCTCCCACTCAGAGCTGCAGATAGCTTTTCCCCAGGACAGCAGGACCCAAGGGTGCTATGGGGGTTAGTTATTGCAGACATCTTGCTTTGCTTTGCTGTGGAGTGGGGTGGCTAAGAGCTTGGGTAGAGGCAGACAGACTGGTTTGAAATCCAGCCTTTGCACTTCGGAGCTGTGTGACCTTAGCTTGGGCAAGTTTCTTTACTACTCTGTGCTTCAACTCTCATCTTTAAAATGAGGCTGAGAACAGTCTCATGGTGCTACTGTGAGGATTACATGAAAAAACGTGCTTGCACATAGCAAACCCTCAGCAATCATTAGCCTTTATCATTGCTGTGGTTGTGAATGGTATAGATAGATAGATAGATAGATAGATAGATAGATAGATACATAGATACATAGATACATAGATAGATATAGATTTTTTTTTTTTCTTTTTTGAGTGGAGTTTCACTCTTGTCGCCCAGGCTGGAGTGCAATGGCACAATCTCAGCTCACTGCAACCTCTGCCTCCCGGGTTCAAGTGATTCTCCTGCCCCAGCCTTCCGAGTAGCTGGGATTACAGGCATGCACCACCATGCCTGGCTAATTTTGTATTTTTAGTAGAGATGGGGTTTCACCATGTTGGCCAGGCTGGTCTCAAACTCCTGACCTCAGGTGATCCACCTGCCTCGGCCTCCCAAAGTGCTGGGATTACAGGCATGAGCCACTGTACCCTGCCTGTTGTGAATAGTCTTAAGGGGAGGTGCAGTGGGATGTAATGGGCTGGAGTCTTAGGCCACCACTTTTTAGCCATGTGACTTTTGAGATGAACTATTAAACTTCATCCCAGAAATCTAAATTCTCCAAAGATAAAGATGAGATTTAATAGCTCATCTTTAACTCTGGAGAATTTAGAAAGATTTCTGGGATGGCATTCTTAAAATTAAGATGAGCTTCTGTTAAGGTAGAAAACACCAGAAGCAGGGAATGGTCCCTGTCACATATGGACAGCATTTGCCCTAAACCATGCTTTGGTCAAGAGGAGGCTGAGGACTTCTGGGCCATCTGCCTCTCATCAGACCGTCCTGGGTGTGGTGTCAGAGAGTGGCTGTATTGGCTTGCTGAACAGCTAGTGTGTTGCTTTGGTTTGAGCTGAAAGATTGTTCTAACAAAGGTGCATGGTGACTATGGTCAGCATAGGCATTAGGAGAGGAGGGGCCGTCTGTGCACACTGTCCTGGGTGTGCCCATCCTCAGAGCTCAGCTGTGTAGTGTGTGGCAGCCCGTCCCCCTCCCTCCCGAGGATGAGGTTCATAGATGGTCAGAGCTCCCCAGCGTGGCTCTAAACCTCTGGCTCTGCTTTCATGCCCCCAGGCAACCTGGCTGGCTCATGGGCTTCAGCTTCTCACATGTGGAAAAGCACAGATCATCCTTCACCCCAGCATCTCGGTAGCTGACCTCAGGCTTTCTGAGTGTGTTACTCAGATGCTGACGTCCTCAGAGTACACCGACAACAGGGAGTTTCTGGGCTGCAGGCTGAGAACCCGTGTTTGTCACAAGGCGGCCCCACAGAGTTACCACCACTCTGAGGCCCTGCCAGAGCCAGCAACAGATTATTCCAGAAGGCACCTGTCTCCCAATCACCTTCTCTATCTGGAACAACACCTCCCTCAGGGTTGGGTAAAGTATTAAATATCTGTGCCCTGCATACACTCACTGAGTGCTCAACAAATGCTGGTTCTTTCCCCAGTTTCTGTAATCTGTATGACCTATCTTGACCAAGAGATTGTCATCATCCTGAGGACTGGGGCCCAGGCTGCTGTTGCGCTGGCCTCTCTCCCTCACTCTTCAGTAAGCCCTGTCCCAGGCTGGCCTCTCCCTCCGGGGCTGTCTTATCCACGCTTGGCTCCAACCGCCTTGACCCTTCTCCACCTGTCAGTCATGCCCCAGGTGTTCCCTGAGTCACGCAACAGCTATATAGTAGCTCCTCAGACCAACAGCAGGCCGACAGCGTAGCACCTCAGTTCTAGATCTGCCACTGTTCATGTGGGACCCGGCATAAGCCATTCCCACGTCTGGGCCTCCATTTCCCCATTTGTGAAAGGAGAGCATTGGGTCAGCTCTTCACATGCAGCGTTTGTGGGATGAATCCTTCCATCTGTCCATCCATCCCTCCATCCATCCATGCACAAACATTTAGCACCGGCCGCATGCTGTCAGGGACTATGGCAGGAAAAGAGTTGAAGCAGACACGTCCCAGGCCTCCAGCCCCTCACACCACGGAGAGGAAACAGATGCCCGCAAAGGAGGAGGCACCGCTCAGGGGGCCAGCGCTGCGACACGGTGGAGGCAGGGAGGCGGCCTCTAAGCAGCCTGCGAGTCCCCGCGCTGCACCGTGGCTTTGAGGACTGGCGGGGGCCGAGAGGTCGGTCTCTCTTCCGGGGGAGATTCCTCCCCTCTCCCCGGCATTACTCAGCGGCCTGAACTGTCTGCCTCCCTCCCTCCAGCCGGCCCTCCTCGTCCTCCTGGAGCGCAGCACAAAGGTCCTGTTGTGGCCGCAGCCCGGGCCGCGGGCGAGTCTCTCTGGGTGGTGGTGACTCAGTCTCCTGCCATTTCCTTTGTGCGGCTCCGGGGCTCCTCGCTGGGAGCGGAGTGTGTCTGCAGGGCTGGGGGCGGGAGCCTTTCACGTGGGCAGGGGGCTCCCTGCACGCGATGCGAACCTACGCCTGCAGCCTCCCAAAGACAGCGTCTGGCGCAGGAACGCAAGATGCTCGCCGCCTGGCCTCTGGTCCCCGCGAGCATCAAAGCGCATGCCGTCGAGGGGGCTTGTGTCCCCCATCGGGCGCGCCTCTGCTCCTAGTCCCCTGAACGAACACGTCCTTATGAAAAGTGGAAATCAACCGCCGAAGGGAAGGGCCCGGAGAGCTTGGGAAGCGACCTGGGCTGCCAGCCTCCCAGCGGGTCTTTGGTCTCAGCTCTGATGACCTGTCAGCAGCCGCAGGACCTGAGCTTGAAGACGTCTCTGCAGGCCTGGCTCAGGGTGGGGCTCCTCGTGCTCAGCACCCTGGTCAAGGCTAGGGCTGGGTGTGCGCTGGAGGCTTGGAGCGCCAGGGCACCCAGTGAAGAGCGAATGAATGAATGAGTGACACTGGACTAGGGGCCTGCAGACGGTTCTTCGCAGGTTAATTAGAAGGCCTCTCGCAAGCTGCAGCAGAAGCATTTCCGGCATTCTTCAGAGAGGACCCTGGGCCTGGCTCTCACCTCCTGCTCTGGGGGCATTTCAGCTGACTCACCCTGTACCTTTACACGCCAGCCACTCTGGACGGTTTATTCTTCTGGGAGCACATCGTGTTCTTGCTCACATCCAGGTTTTGCGTAAGCTGTTCCTGCTGCAAGGAAAACCCTCCCTGTGTCCTCCTCAGGCGACAGCCCCCGCAGGCAGCTTCTCCCCGGAGTCTGGCGTAAGTGTTCCTCCTCTGCACTCCTCTGAGGACCTTCGCAAAGGTCTGTCATCGTGCTTACCACCCCGTTACCTGTGTTTCCACCAGGGAGTGCGCTGAAGCTGTGAGGGAATGAGTGAGTGAATGAAGGGCTTGAGAAAGGAAATTGCTTCATGCTCCAGTGCTCTCTGGGTGGGTATTGAGACAAGCTCTACAGGAAGCCTAAGAAAACTAACTGCTCTAATTCTGTCCTTCCTTTGGCAATGTTTAGGCAACTCATGTGCATCTGCAGGTACCATTGTGAGGTTACTGCCCTGAACTGAGGAGAGATCCACACAGGCAACAGTGCATCTGGCATCAGTATGTAGGAGTCAAAACTGACACACAGTTCTTCATCTCATGGAAATGAAAACATGCATGGCCGGAATAATCTTATACCTGCTTCTCTTGGGCCAGGTCACCAGGCTGTCCCTGAGAAGTATGTGATGGCATGGAGAAGAATCCTCACACATCCCTGCAGTTCTCTAGGATTTGCAAGATATTCCCCCCATTGCTGGACTCACTGGATTTGAGTCGGCCTGTCTGCCCCTATGTTAGAGATGAGTATACTACACCTTGCAGAAACTGAGTCTCGCTCAATGTCTGGCAAAGAAGTCTTCCTTTATCCAACAATCCTGAGAGTCTAGCGGGTGTCGAGCACCATAAAGATGAATGAGGTGCAGTTCTTGCCACCAGGGAGTGCCCGGGCTTGTCAGGGAAACCCATGTAGAGCATGACAATTGCCACCTTCTTGATACAGGCAAGAGGGTGTGGAGTCCAGTGGAAGGAGAGGCTTGTCTGGCTGTGAGGTCAGCAAAGTCTTCACAGAAAAGGAGAATTTTAAATGGGGCCTTGAAGGGGAAGTGTCTCCTGGAGTTGGAGAGAACATAGGGAGGAGAATGCGGTGAGGTGGGGCGTGGCAGGGGAAGCACATCACTACACAGTGCTTAGGGCCGAGTCTGAGCCAACCTGGGAGTGGCGTTCAGCTCCCCCAGGCCCCCGAGATGCATGTTCAGCAGCATCTAGCAGCCTCCTGCGAAGCGACTGGGAGTCCACAGAGACAACAAAAGCAGATGCAGTGATGTGTAAACTTGAAGTTTCTAGAAGTTCCTTTGGGCCCCACCAAATCTCTGTGGCAATGAACCCATCCCACTTGTTCCTGTGGATAATGCTCCCAGAGGGCATGTGACTTTGGGCATCATTGGTGGCTGAAAAAGGAAACTGGGGTAGTAGTTAGAGAGTGCTATGAACTGAATGTTGTGTGCCGGCCAAGTTCGTACACTGAGCTCCAAATCCCAGTGTGATGGTATTAAGTGAGGGGGCCTTGGGAGGTCATTAGGTCCTGAGGGTAAATCCCTCATGAATGGGATGAGTGCTGTCATACATGAGACCCCAGAGAGCTCTCTGGCTGTCTTTCTATCATGTACGGCTGCAATGAGAGGTCTGCAGCCTGCACCTGGAAGGAGGCCCTCAATGAACCTGACCAGACTGGCATCCTGTTCTCAGACTTCCGGCCTCTCAAACTGTGAGAAACAAGTTTCTGTCGTGCATAAACCATCCAATCTATGATAGTTTGTTATAGCAGCCAAACTGACTAGGACAGAGAGGATGTAAGGAGCCAGTGGAGGACTCTTTTAAGGGAGAGACTACAGCATGTCTCAGGCTGAATGGTCCAGTAGGGAGAGCAAAACCAGTGCCCATGCATCACCCTGAGGTCTCACCCAACCCTGCTGGAACTGACTTTAGTGCCCTCTTCCAGTGTCCCCCGCATGACCTAGTGGGTGCACACCTGGCTGCTTGCATTCACACCCTCCTCCCTCTCCACTTCTCCCTTCTCCCCAGCTCTCATCCTGTCAACCCCAGCATTGCCTTTGTTGGCTACTGAGAAAACAGACCAGAAATATCCATCTAGTCAGACTTGCCTGCTCCCGGGAAGAAAACAAAAATGCAAAGAGAAGGTTCTCAGGGAGATTGAGCCAACCTGGGAGTGGCCCTCAGCTCCTCCAGTCCCCAGAGACCCGTGCTCAGCAGCATCCAAGGGGCTCCTGTGAAACTGTTGGGAGGCCAATGACACTCTGACCCACACTGTGGATCCATTTTGTGGTCTCTGTATCCTTCACTGCTTTTTGTGGACATTATTGTATTAGATTCCTTTGGAAATGATCATCCAGCTAATGGCCAGTTAGTAGGAAACATCACGACCCTCCCCCAGATTCCAGCCTCTTGCTGAAAGGGTGGGGCCTGGGAAGTCATATGGTACTGCTTCTGGTCACCACAGACTAGTGGTGACTTTGGGCCAAGTTCTGGCCTAGCCAATCCCCTTTTTTTTTTTTGAGAGCGAGAGAGAGAATTTGAGGTAAGAGACACAGAGACTCAGGTCAGGAGGATGCTTGAACTGAAAGGTCCTGAGGCAGCAGGACAGCAACTAGTACCATGCAGAACAAAGCAGGAGCCATAGGCAAGCCTGAATTGTGGGAGAGAGAAAACTAAGGGCCTTCCACAGAGGTCTAGTCTGCTGAGAGGAGAAGAGAGTTGACATGCAGAAAGAGTTAGGGGTGACAAGAACCCCCGTAGCCCCTTGAAGGACTCAGAGAGGAGACCTTTTTTGTTCTTTTGTGACTCATCCTTTCTCACTTCCTGTCCTTGGAGGTCAACAAAGACCCCTGTATCCTTTTAATAACCCCTCTTTTCATTTGAAATTGTTCCAGAGGGTACCTGCTGCTTGTTGCCAGCGTGTCCTGAATAAGAAAAATGCTCAAACCAAACACTGAGTCTACTGAGTCTAAGTGAATTAATTCTTGGAATTCCTTGGCTCAATTCAATAAACATTTCATGAACAATTTTTGTGTGCCAGGTGCTAGAGGCATTCTGAGAAAAACTGAGACCCAGGAGCTGTACTCAGAGAGTCCGGTAAGATGTGGTCTGATAAGATGTGTTTCCATATACCCCGAATACAAGGTAGTTTGCTAGGAGCACTGTAAGAGAAACACAGATGGAAGGCTGGAGTGTGTACTGCCACTGTGGAAGCAGGAGGGGCTTAAGGGAAGAGGGCCTTCAAGGATGGGTGGAATCTAATATTGGAAAGGGGAGGAAGAGTGGAAAGTATAAGAATCAGAATTCTGGTTGCAGGAAGGGGCATGATATACGTGGGACACTGTAAACTGCACAGCTTGGAAGGAATACGGAGTTTAGAAGAATAATGTTAGATGAGTCTGTAAGACAGGCTTGACTGGGATTATGAGGGGCCTTAAATGTCAGGCCAGATTTGTTATCGTAGAATCATAAGCATAGGAAGAGCCTTAGCTATTGTCTAGTCTAACTTAGGTAATTTGGTTCCAGCTCCTCTTAAGGTGGCCACCATTACAGACTGAATCCCAAGTACTCATCTGAGATACAGTCATTTCAATGGTAGTGACTCAGAATTTACTTTTCTTTTTTTTACCCCAGCAAAATATTTTAGAAAATAGGATTATATTATTTGTTGTTCTCCAACTTGCTTTTTTTTTTTTTTGCATAAAACAATTTACCTTGGACATCTTTCTCTACCAGTACATATAGCTCCACTTCCTTCTTTTTATTTACTTTATTATTTTTGTAGAGATGAGGTCTTGCCATGTTGCCTAGGCTAGTCTGGAACTCCTGGGCTCGAGCGATCCACTCACCTTGGCGTCCCAAAGTGCTAGGATTACAGGCTTGAGCCACTGTGTCTGGCCTTATATATTTATTTTCTATTTTCATTTATTTCAATAGTTTTTGGGGAGCAGGTGGTTTTTTAATTACATGGATAAGTTCTTTAGTGGTGATTACCAAGATTTTGGTGCACCCATCACCCAAGCAGTGTACACTGTACCCAGTGAGTAGTCTTTTATCCCTTGTCCTCCTTCCCCACTCCCCTCATGTCCCCAAAGTACATTGTATCATTCTTATGCCTTTGCATCCTCATGAGATTACTCTTCTATTTTTAAGAACTTAGAGTTCTCTCCAGAAGAGTCCTCTTACTACGAGGAAGAGTGTTAGAGCACAGGGAACTGGGCCTAGAGAGTTTGCAGCAAATTGTCTGAAATAGCAGCTTATAAAGGTAAGGAACAGAAAAGAAACATTATCTATGTGCTGGCCTCAGGCACAGTTGCTTCTAGATGGTAGAACATCTGTGAAGTAGAAATTACAATCACTTTTCAGGTGAGAAAACAGGAGCTGTAGGGAGGAGTCAGACAGGTTCCCAGGCCTAATAACGATACCAAGTGAGGCAAGAATGTGGCCTCGTGTTGACCAGATTCCACAGCCATGGGCTTCCATCCCTCTTCTCTGCTTGCTTTAAGGCTAACCACCCTGGCTTCAGGTAAGTATCACTCACAAAGGAATTTAAAAAGACATGCACATAAATTAATGGCTGATGGCTGTAGGTGGTCGTATGGGAGGAACCGATTATAACATTGTATGAACTTAGCAAAGCTCTAAACCATAGCACAGACATTTGACAAAATGGTTACTCTTTTTCAATCATCCAAGGACTCAGTTTATAATAAGCCTTGAGCAAGTCCCTAAATTCCAAAGCCCTTAGCATCTTCCAGGACCCTCTTGAGACCACGCAGTGCTTCCAGCTTCTGGAAACAGCAGATGCTATTGCTTCCATGAGCAATGCCATCATTTAATACACAAAGGGGAACAGAGGAAGAAACCTATATGGATGGGGAGGAGGGGCAGCACTGGATCCTCTCCTGGGCCCTGTCCAGCTCGACATTCCTGAACAGAGCGTGCTGTTCCCTCTCCTGATGTTGGCAGCTTAGAATGCCAGGAGACTTAGATGGGCGGCCTGGAAGGGAGGCCAGCAGGGAGAGGTGACCTGGAAGTGAGGAAGCTCAGGAGGGACTGATGGTAATTGGAGGGGCAGGCAGAGAGAGGCAGATGAAGGAACAGCCGAGGCCTGTGCGAAGGCTGGACCCAACCTGCGTCCATCCAAGCAGAAAGTCCAGAGAACTTAGCACATCTTCCAAAGCTTCAGAGTACATCACAACTACTTGGGAAGTGGGTCAAACTCTGATTCCTAGGGAAGTCCTCAGAGATCCTGCATCTGCGATGAGGCCCAGAAATGGTTTTTGTGACCAGTTCCAAGGTGACTTGATATAGGCAGTCCTTGGGGACACTGGTGACAGGATTTCCCTCTCTGGACCTTGGTGTCCTGCTCTGTAAATAAAGGGGTTTGTCAAAGACGGTTTCTGCTTTCTCTGTCAGCTCCAACACACAGCTTCTCAAAAGCTTCCAAAAATCCCCTTACCCAAGCTTGCAGCCCTCATTACCTGTCTCAGCATAAAGGTTTCCTATTCTTTTTAATGTATAAGGCAGACAGATGGCCATGTACCTGCTCAGCTCTTGAAAAGGACCTACATGATAGACTCTAGCCACTCCACCTGGTCTGCCCATTTTGGGGGAGAGTAAAGCCACGTCGTGTGCGTTCACATAGGCATCCAAATGGGACAGACTTCCTCTCGCTGGAGGCCGTGGCTCCAGGCCAAAACAAAACCACTTCCAGGTCTCAGGTCACAGGATCCTGCAGAATGATTTATTTAAGGAAGAAAGCTTCAAGGGCTCCAGAGAAATTAAACGTGTATATTTCTCCAGCAATTATGCACGTGTTTTCCCTTGAAAAATAGTTCCCATGCCCTGCCTGAAAGAAAAGCCAGATTCTCAATGATGCTGTGTTCCACAGGCTTCTGGGGGCGGGGCGGGGCGGGGGCTGTGATTTTCTAACAGGAGAAGCCACATGAAAGTCTTCAGCAGCTTTGTGCTGTTTCTGCTGCAGCACCTCTCAGGGCAGACTGGAGAATCAGGGAGTCTTGTCTGGAAAAACGAGACAGGCTGGGCGTGACACATTGATTTCTGGTTCAAGTTTCCCAGTGAAATGTGAAGGAGGAATTTTCCACTTCTTGTCCTGATTCACCTTGGCGAATCAGTCTTTGGAGTTCCAGACTGGGGCAGGGAAAATCTGTTTCAGGTGGGTTTTCCAGCCAGACTTATACCCAAAGTGGATGGTCCTCTATGCTGTTCCCAGTATCAGCTGTCTCCCGTTGGCCAGGAAACTACTCTGTCCACCTGACTTCTGCTTTAGCCATCTTGCTCCAGGAGGAACCAGGCCAGAATGTTAGGACAAAAGAATATCATAGTGACATGTAAATCCTCACCCTTGGACAGAAACTTAACTGAGTGATACAGATTCATTTAATATGAACCGAATAGCTCATGCTGTTTTATGACAGATTTTGGGATCAAAATGTAGCTAAGACACAGCCCTTATCCTCAAGAGTTTAGACTAGTGGGAGGGCAGTTGGGCAAATATGAGCCTGAGCAGACTCGTGTAAAAGCGACAAGAGGTACAGCAAGATTGAGGAGAGAAGTTTAGGCTGGATGGCTTCAGAGAATGCTCCCCAGAGAAGGTGGTATTTGCACTGGTCTTGAAGGATAAATGGAATTAGAGAGAGGAAGGAGAGGACAGGAGGAACGGCCAGCAGAGGAACTTCTAACTGTAGTTAGAACGTCCTTGGTACATGCGGGTATGGTACACAGTCCGGGATTGTTAGTAGGTAGGTACGCAAAGAGGTGAGTAGGAGATGAAACTTGAAGAAAAGGCAAAGGCCAGGCCACGAAGGGCTTTGGTCATGGTGAGGGTCAGGACTAGACCAGGTAGACAGTGGGGAACCATCAAAGGATTTGTGGCTGGGGAGAGAGGAGTTGGATATAGAGAGAACGTGCAATAAAGCAGGTGAGGGATGGAGTTGGCCAATGTTAAGCCAGGGAAGTGAAAATAAAGGATAGAATCAAGAGACAACTTGGAAGAGAAAAAAAATGTTATTTTTGACCATGGGGAAAGGGAGAATTTAAAGATTTCCCCCAATATGTGCTGATCTCTAATTTAGACAACAGTGGGGGAGGTAGGATGGTTGAGTGGTTACTCATGCAGGCTCCAGAGTCAGAGGGCCTCTGTTTCCTAGATGGTGAAAGTAGTTCCTTAACTACCCTGTGCCTCCATTTTCTCCTCCATAAAGGGAAATGAACAAATTGCAGGGTGAAACTGTTAGCTATCGCTGTATTCAGAGGACTAGCATTTTTTGGTATCAGTTATTCCTGAGGTTCCCAAGGGTCTGGGACTTGGAATTGAAACAGGGTACACTGTGAAGAGGGGGCCCCTGGTGCGTCACTTTGCTCGGGAGAACAGAGTTCATGCTGCCCATTTAGACTCTCTATCAGGCAACATATTCTGATAAGTGATAAAATCTTCTTTGAAAAAAAAATGCCCCTTTTGAAAGTGAAGAGGTCTAAAAAGATGTTTCTTGGACAGCAAATAGAAATTTCACGGGGGAAATCACTGCCCGCGTGGCACTTGAGAATTTAAGATTTCTTGAAAGAACTTTGCAAAGTATCCTTTGCACTCTCACTGTGAAATTATGAGTGCTGTGATTTGTGGTGGTTTAAAAAATTATTTTCAAATACAGAATACATACAGAAAAGTTTATAAAACATAAATTACAGCAAAACAAACTGTTATAAAACAAACATCTGCACAGCCACCACCCAGGACAAGTAACAAGGCATTGGCAGCATTTCACTCCCCTTCCGGTCATAGCCCTTCCCACCAAAAATAACTTGTATCTTGACTTTTGTGGGAACCACCTCTCTGCTGTTCTCTCCTCCCACCAGCTAAGTATGCACCCCTGGTCTCTAAACAACAAAATGTGATTCTGATTGTCTTTGACCTCCATAGAATGGAATCGTATGCATGTACTCTTTTGTATCTGGCTTCCCTCTCTCAAAGTTAGGGGCCACACCATCCCTGCTTGTGTGACACTACCGTTGGCATATTTTCACCACCACGATCTAAAAACACACCACCATTTACTTATCCATTTGACTTTCAAAGGGCATCTGTGTTGTTCCTAGTTTGGGACTATTTTGAATGGTGCTGCTGGGAACATTCCTATCCATGCTGCACACATTTCTGTTAGGATTTTCCTGGAAGTGGAATAACTAGGTTATAAGAGGTTGGCATATTTCCATCCTTAGCAGAAACCATTAAGCAGTCTTCCACGATGGTTACACCAGTCCCTACTCCCACCAGCAGGGCCCTACAATTCCTACCTTTCTCTATACTCACCAAAACCTGGTATCACTGAACTTTTTACTATGGTTTATCACTAAAGGAGGTTTGAGGGGCATCCCAGGCATGTAATCAGAAGTTGGTGTGCTATTGGATCCATTTCAGATCTGAAGTGCTATAATATTTGTAAATAAGTACAATGAATTGCTTTTTCAGAGGAAGGCCCATAATGAAGCTTTACCATGCAAAACATCATCATAAATTCCTGAATGGTGTTACAGAAGCAGACACATACTGGTTGGGCTGCCAAGAGGTGGAAGTGGAAGGAGATAAAATGTCATTTCAGAGAAGTCCTTAAGATGGAAAGGGAGGCAGGGATGGAGAGAATGAAGGATGCTTTGAATGAGGGTAGAAGCTCTAAGGGAACAGCTCTGAAAAAGAGTTTAAGATTTTGCAACCATGTATTAGTATGGGTCTGTTGGTTTTTTAAATGTACATGAATACTATAATTTCTATTGTTCTTATTCACTTGGAATTTGCCCTTTCCTCTCAAAATATAGGTCTACTTTATTAGTTATTATATGGTATTTATTTGCATTTGAACATCACATTTACTTATTCATTTATATTGGTGGCTATTGGCAAACAATGCTCAAACAAACATATCTTTGTTTTCAACTTTTTTTCTTTTTAGAAAACAAAATTAAGTGGAAGCAAATATAGGAATTTTGAATGTTGACTATAAGAATGTCTGCTATACGCAAGGTGCGGTGGCTCACGCCTGTAATCCCAGCACTTTGGGAGGCCGAGGCGGGCGGATCACGAGCTCAGGAGATCGAGACCACGGTGAAACCCCGTCTCTACTAAAAATACAAAAAATTAGCTGGGCGTGGTGGTGGCAGCCTGTAGTCCCAGCTACTCCGGAGGCTGAGGCAGGAGAATGGCGTGAACCCAGGAGGCGGAGCTTGCAGTGAGCCGAGATCGCGCCACTGCACTCCAGCCTGGGGGACACAGCAAGACTCCGTCTCAAAAAAAAAAAAAAAAAGTCTCCTATATTACTTTCTGGACTTTTCTGTATATTTGAAATATTTCATAACTTAAATGTGTTTTAAAATTTAATAAACCAAATAGGGCACAGAGAAAGGAGAGCACTTGAGTGGGCAGGTCCCGATGTCTCACTGGCTGGGTTGACCAAGAAGTGCATGGAAACAACCTATGCACTGATGACTCAGCCTAGGGGTGGGGCTGGATGCAGGCTGGCGACCACCTTATGCTCCCCACAAACAATGCGGTGCTGTTCTGGAGTCAGATGGACACGGGTGGGATCTGATTCCTGTTCCCACAGATTAAATACAAGACCCTGGGCAAACTGCCTCAGTTCTCAGCTTCTGTATCTATAAAACTAGGGGATTAAATCTACCAGGCAGAGTTGTTATAAAAATTTAATGTAATCATGTACATAATAAGCAGTTGTACCAATTTGGGTTTGATGAGGAAAGCAGAACCACTATGAGTGATGTAGAATAAAGGATCCGTGATAGGCATGTGGCCATCACAGTTGTGATGGAAGCCGGGGGAGTGAAGATCTGGATGGGAACAGTTGAAGAATCAGAGAAAAGTCACCCACCAGGCCCCACAAAGGGAGGCAGGTAAAGAAATCTGTGTAAGGCTTTGCATTTGGTACTGCCTGAAGTTCCTGTAGGTCTGCAGGAAAGGCAACAGAAAGAAAAGTGGAAATAAAAGAGCACTGGACAGGCCGGAACTCACAGGGACAAGACTCAATTCATGATGATCAGCTCAGGTCACATGGTAACTTGGTGGCATGGTGAAGCATTCGATCTTTTTATTTTTTTATTATTTAAAGACAGGGTTTCACTCTTGTTGCCCAGGCTGGAGTGCAGTGGCATGACTTTGGCTCACTGCAACCTCTGCCTCCCAGGTTCAAGTGATTCTCCTGTCTCAGCCTCCCAAGTAGCTGGGATTACAGGCACCTGTCATCACGTCTGGCTAATTTTTTTGTATTTTTAGTAGAGATGGGTTTTCACCATGTTGGCCAGGCTGGTCTCGAACTCCTGATCTCAGGTGATCCATCTGCCTCAGCCTCCCAAAGTGCTGGGATTACAGGTGTGAGCCACTGCGCCCGGCCACGGCATTCAATCTCTACCAGACCCAGTAGCAAGTCAGGAGCTTTTCTTAAAGGGATAATAATTATCTGCAAAGCATGGCATAGTTTTGTCCAAACCCTAAAGGTCTATGTTGAGACTTACCCCTCTAGGGACCTGCACACAATTCTATACAGCTTCCTTATCTACCACAGATCCTTTTAGCAAAATTAGATGTGCTGAATCATTTAGGTGGCGGTGCATCTTGCCTAGTAGGCTGAATCTGTTGCAAAGTCTTCTCATTTTCTGGACTGCACTCAAAACTGGCAGCCTTTCAGGTTACTCAATAAATGAGTTGAAGTAGCATGATCAAATGAAGTTGCTTCCAGAGGTTCACTAGGCATTCTGCCATTTACTTAGTGGTAAGAGAGGCCAGATGCTGCAACTTCACCTTCATGTTGGACAGAATATATCAACATCCTCTGACCACTGGACCCATAGACATTTCACCAAAATAGCCGGCCCTTGAATTTTTGTGGGATTCATTTTCCTGTCTGCTTGCATTTTTCTTACCAAGGTATCCAGAGTATTTGCTATTTCCTGCCCACCAGGACCAATTATCATACTATCATCAGTGGAGTAGGCCTGTGTGATACTCTGTGGGATGGAGAGGCTATCAGGATCCCTGGGATTAGATTTTGACAGTAGACTGGGAGTTAATATAGATCTCACATAGAACAGTGAAGGTGTAATGCTGTCCCTGAAAGCAAACTATTTCTGGTGGGTCTTTATCAAGGTATAGAGGGTGGCAACAAAGCACTGGTCAGATTAAGAGCTATTAGAGGTTGTATTTGTTTCTTCAGAAAAAAAAATAACACCTGGGAAAGCAGCTGCAATTACAGTCACCATTCAATTGAGTTTATGATAAGCCACTGTTATTCTCCAAGATCCATGTATCTTGGCATGGGCCAAATAAGCAATTTGAATGGGGATGTGATGGGATTCACCATCCCTATATCTTTCAAGTCTTGATGGTGGCACCAATTTCTGCAATACCCCCAGGAAGATGATATTTCTTTAGTTTATGCTTTTGTAGGTAGAGGAGATTCTACCGGCTTTCACTTGGCTTTTCTCACCATACCCCATGGAGAAGGAAACCACTATGGCACTTCTACTAGTTGCTTGGTATGTCTGTTCCTAAAATGACCAATTCTGGAACTTGGAAAATGACCACAAGACACTCAGGGACACACCAAGCCCACTGTGAGATGGACCGAAGCCAAAACCTGCACTGATCACCTGATCTCCATAAACCCCTATTCTAACTGTGGGCCATTCTGGCATTTTCAGTCTCTTGAAATTAGTGTCAACTTAGAGCCAACACCTAGTAATTGCTAAAAGGCATAGTAATTTTCTCTTTCCAAATACATATCCATACTGATAGGTGTCCTCAACTTCCTTTGGGAAATGCTGGAAAAAAGATTTACTGTATAAGTTTTGGGCCAAGTAGTAGATTACTTCCTGAAGAGATCCACTCCTCTTTCATTTGAATAAGAACTGGCTCAAGTCTCAGAATTAATTAAGGATGTCATGATTCTCTATTGTGATCATCACCTCTTTCATCAGACCCAGAGCTTTTCAACTTACGTAAATCAAGTAAGACTTGAGTAGGCCACACATCTATTTCAGTTTCAGGGACACCAGGATCAACCTTCTGCAGGTCAAACCATTCCGGTTAATGTTTTGGCTCTGCTGTTCATTACAGTAACTACCTCATGTCTGGTGATTGAGTGTCTTCTAGTTGGCTTCTGATACCTGGGCATCCCATCATCCCCGTGAATTTGTGGAGTGCACTTAAGTGGCAGCAGTTTCCGTGTCATTCCTGGTTATAGTTACCAGGTACCATAGTCTCTTTACAGATACTGGGGCTCCTCTTTTGGTCTGTGTACCATATCTCAATACCTTCATGAAGGGAATGTCTTCTGGCCCCTCCTGGGGACATAATTAGAAAGTGATAGGCAAGCAGACCTCACATAATAAATCTACCCCAGCATTTTGGTCCCCCTAAGCATTTGGGTACCTTCCTCCATATCAAGAAAGTTCTAGTATTTCAACTGCCCTAGGTATAAGCCATTTTGTCTAGATTTTAGTCAATGAACCAAACTGTTAGAATCATTCTAAGTTACTCAAAGTAATACACTGAATCCAGAATCTCTTTCCAGTGTACCTATACCGAAATCTTTGGCCTGGTCTGGCATTATCTTCCTCTTGCCCGGATTCAACATCATTAAGATCCATTTCTAAACATGTTTCTCAGGTTTCTGTGACTATGAATGGAAAAACCTTATAATTCTTTTGATGTATACGACAGTTTCACATGGATCACACTTTAAATTTTAACCCCTGGAGCCTGCTGAAACTTAAGTCTAGTTATAGGTCTAGAAGCAATGAGAAGAATTGAGAGTAGGTAGGTCTTAAGGAGAATCAGTAGTTTCTTGCAAGGCACCTCTGGTCATTTGTTCTGGTCCAGGCTCAGTGAAAGGCCATTGCAGTTTCTTTAGGCAAGGTGAGCTCATTAGCTAGGAAGGGAGTGCTGCTATTACTGGCAAAAAAGTCTCAGCAAAATTCAAGTTCTAGCTCCCAGCTTCATCTGAATCTGCCCATATGTCTCTACCCCAGTCCTCAGGACCACACTTCTTCCTAATCAATGTGCTAATTTTACCATAAGATACTCTGTGAGATTGTAATTTCAGTTTGCATAATTCTTCCCAAAATTAGATCTTGGGTTTGATTTTCAGAAATATTCGTCCTATAGCCACAGGAACTAAAGATTTCCCTTAGTTAGTCTTTGCATTGGGAGCTTAAAGTCGTAATTTTTTTTTCTCCAAGTTCTTCAGTAACCTAGAAGCTACCTACCAACATCTGTATCTTCCTTATTTTTGCTGAAATATTCTACAGAAGCAACTACTTGGTTATCCAAAGCCCTGCCTTCTATAGGCACTTAATTACAGGTATTTATAGGTGATAATGTAATTAACTCTTTCGTTACCACCAGGTCCCCTTTACTACTGGCATCAGAGTCATTAATGTTTTTAAATATAATCAGATCAGAGAGCCAATTCCAGAACCAATTCAGAGAACTCATCCTTTAGGTTTTCTTGCTCATGGTTTCATCAGGGAGACAGAGTCACTCTTAGTGATATGAAACAATTTCCCATAGGAATTAGACTTCTCACAATAGTGAGAAAAGGATGCAGGAAGATAAGCTGGACCTGATACAGGAGAGACCAAGGGCAACCTGGAACCTGTCCCTGTCTTTCACCACAACTAA
The DNA here is from genome assembly GCF_009828535.3 of Hylobates moloch. Lineage (NCBI taxonomy): Eukaryota > Metazoa > Chordata > Mammalia > Primates > Hylobatidae > Hylobates > Hylobates moloch. The sequence continues at coordinate 102,632,160 of NW_026652288.1, read as the reverse complement.
CTCTATAGAAGAGGTATGTGCCCTTTACCATAGGGGTACACACACACCTGAGCCAAAACTCAGCAGGAGCTGAGGGGAGCTGCAGAACTGGCTGCTGCTCCATGCTAAGGAGGTAAGCAAGTAGATACATGCTGATGTCTGTTTGTGTGCATGAGCTGTGATGGCACCTGTAGCCCTGCACCAACCTTCAAGTGTTGTGATGGTTGGTCTGCTTTCCAAATCTCATGCCAATTTCTCTTACGGCCAACCATAACGAGGGCCATAGAAAGAAGGAAACATCTGGGAGATGTCCTTTGGGCTTAGGTAGGCTGACTCAGTACAAAACCACCAAAGCAGTCACTGTTTGGTACTCTTATATAAGGAACTCAAGATTTAACCTAAGAACCAGTACCTAGAGGGAGAGGGTAAGAGAGAGGGATGGATAGGATCCATGTAAAAATTGGATTATGAATTTGCTTAAATTAAGACTGTGAGATTTTACTCAAAAGATCAGGATCAAGAAAGCCAGAGGGGAGAGCAGGCTTTGCTCCAGAACATTTCTGTATTTGACAATGACGATAGTAACCCACCATGTCATCACAGAGCTTTGTGGTTTGCAGAGTGCTCTCACATGCATCATTTCATTTGGAGTGGATTGACCTTCTGCTTCATTCACTAAATACTTATTATTTGTCCTATGCCAGGAACTGTGCTAGGCATTTTACACATCCTGTCTCCAAATATATTAATATATTTCACTCTATCTCTGTGACAGAGATACCACTGTTATTTTACAGATTTTAAAAGTATGGCTATAATGTTGGAGATACAAGACCCTAATGGGAATATAAGATAAATAGAACTTTGTCCTTGCTCTCAAGAACAGGGATTGGCAAACTTTTTCTATAAAAGGACAAGTGACAAGTAGTTTAGGCTTTGTGGTTCCTATTACAACTACCCAACTCTGAAGCTGTAGAGAATGCAGTCACAGCCAATATAAAAATGAATGTGCATGGCTGTGTTCCAATAAAACTTTACTTACAAAAACAGGCAGTGGGATCGATTTTGCCTGTGGGTAATAATTTGCCAACCCCTGAACTACAAGGGCATAAGCTAAAGGAGAGACTACTAATTGAAACAGCTCATGATGAGACTATGTGGTAAAGGAGTGTATACGAAGAGCTGTGGAGACAGAGGGTGTAGCTGGCTGGGGAATTTAGTGAGGCAGGGCAGCATTTCTAGAATCATGACCTCTGTGGTCCTTATTTCCAGGTCACTGCCATCCATGAACCAGGAAATGGCTTGCAGACAAATGCAGGGTGGGATCTGGAGCTTATATCTTATCAGAACTTGTGTCTCCTTCCTGAGCTGTCTTCCTGTGAACTAAGCCTGTGGTGTGGGGGTTGTGGTTCACTGTCTGCTTTCCCCTCGTATATCAGCCAGCCCTTATACTTCCTAAAACTCAGCGTCCCTTATCCTTATCCACAGCACAGAAGCTGTGGGCTTGGCCTGACACAGCCCTAGAATACTTCCTTGTATGCCAGCCTCAACTTCTTCTGACCTGGAGCTTGCAAACAACACATTCCTAGTGTGTGGTTATTAGCCTACTCCTCCTAGAATGCTCTCTAGATCTGGTTCCTGCCTGAGGTATAAAATCGTGCCTGTGGTTGAACTTACAGGTGGACTTTACAAGAAGGCTCAGGACAGGGAAGAACACTATAAAATAACAAAAACTGCCTCCAACTGGAAAGCAGTGTGTAGGGAGGGTTTGAGCAGTGACTAGATGACCATAGGAAGGAGAAGTTCTAATATTTAAAAAGTCCTTGGGCTTAGGAGTCTTTCTGTCCCACTGTCCTATTTAGCTTTGTGATCGCGGACAAATTTCTTGAGCTCTCTTAACTTAGTTTCATGATTTGAAAACAGAGATTTCACATCTCTGATAGGGCTGTTGTGATAATTAAATGAGAATTCCATCCAGTTTCCAGCAGGCACTATCCGGGCACACAGTTGACTCAAGACAGTATTAGAAAGACTCTGACATCAGATGGGGTGGGGTGGCCAAGTTGGGCAAAATAACTCCTGAGGTCTGTGGTTTACTTTGATATATAAATCTAATGAGAATTCCTTTCTTTAACTTATATAAAATTCTTTCATTAAATCTCAGAAACAAAGGGATGTAACCTCAGGAGATCTCTTTGTGAGCACCCTAAGATTGGACATAAATGAAGAAATATTTATTAACACAAAAGAATTTCATTTGGAGGACAAAAAACCATTGTAGGATTTTTTTCTGCATAATAGTTTTCATGCATACAAGTCATTTGGGATTCTAACCAAGTGCTTCCATTTCAAACTGAATAAAGTTTTACTTTGTAAATGTCTATATTAACAAAGCTTTCATTAAGGTTAGGAGAGGGGGCACTTAAAAATGTTTGCCTGCCCCACCCCATTAAAAAGTATATATTACTCAGTGAAGCAGTATAGAAATAGATAATCTATTTCTCTAAGTCCTACACAAAATAAAAGCATCTAACTTTGTGGGCAGAGGGAGGTCCAACTTTTTGTTTTCTTAATGCAGATGGAAAGAATCCCAAGAGACCAGTGAAGCAAGAAATTATCAAAGCTGCGGTATTTACGAAGTCACTTTGTGCCAGTGCCCCAGCAAGCTGCCACCACGGCTGCCAAGCCCTGTCACCCTTGCTGATCAGTAGAGAGGGGCTCGCTGCGCTGGGTAGAGGAAGCAGGAAGTTCGCTGAACTCAGACGGAAGAAAAAGGATTCCTTTGGAGAATCCCAGCAGGTGGGAGAGCCACTCTGCAGAGCGACACTCTTTTGACCCAGAGTACACACAATAGAGCCCTCTTAGGAGAGAGATTTTTTTCCACAGGTTTCTCCTTGGCCCTCTGGATTTGTTCTAAGCTGGCTTTCTGTGTGTGTGAGTAGTCTTGGCCTTTCTGGTTTTCTCTCCCTTTGGAACTTTCAGATCTTTCCATTGTGCACGATGTCCCTGTGAAAAGGCCTGAGTCACTCGGCCTCGAACTTTGCAGCCCCAAACATTCCCTCTCTGAATTAAGGTCACCTGTGTATGTCTCCCCGCTCGGTAGAGGAAAGGGCACTTCATCGCCCTGGCCCTGGGCCCAAGGACCCCCTTGGGAGCATTGTCAAGGGACTTTTTCAGATGAGAGGCTTTCTGTAAAAGACTGACAGGGACTTCTTAGGACAGATGACCTTTAAAGATCTTTTCCAATTCTGATTCTGGGATTCTAAAATGGTGTGTGGCCTCCAAATAATGTCATTTGAGCAGGAGCAGACAGAACTGGAGATAACTCAAAGGAGACGTTAGAGCTGCCTTTAAGATCCTTGGAATACAGAAACAAGAAAGAGATTAGTCCTAGGATATGTGATCTCAGAAGGCAGAAATTTTGGCTGGAGTTTTATGACAGGATGGGAGTTTACAGTTGATCTAGAAAAGGAACCCTGATTTACCAGTCAGATCCACTGGAGTAAAGCCCAAAGACCTGGTTTTGAATGCTCACTGCTGCCTAACATCTGTGTGACCCTAGGCTACTGACCTGACTTTGCTGAGCCTGTTTTCCTATAGGCCAAACAGTGATAAGGCTTGCCTTGATTCTGCCATCCGGCCATTGTGAAGAGGAATAGGATAAGAGAAAATGCTTGTAAATTCTGAAGTTCTAAAGATTTAATCCTACTGTCCAACTCCCCTGTTTGATGGAGTAGATAACCAGAGTCTGGAGAAGTTAAGAAACTTACATGAGAGCACACAGTATTGATCTAAGGTAGTAGCTGATAAGGCCTCCCATCTACAAGAGATAATACATTGATCCCTAGCAGCTCCAGGATAAAAGGCTTTTGGGGGGGCCTTGGGGCCATGACGCAGCCCCAACTTCCCACTGGAGTTTCATCTCACTCTTTATTTTCTGATTATGAAAATTATACATGCTCACTCTGTGGAACTTGTATAATACAAAAAGCACAAAGTAAAACACGTTAAAACATTTTAATAATTCTGCTATGTGGACATATCTACTGTTGAAATTAAGATATATAACCTTTTAGCCTTTTCTCTGTGCATGTACATATTTGAACATAATTGGAATATTTCATGCAAACTTTTGTATATTGACTCCTTTTTCACCTGATGGTTTGTTGTACACTTTGCCAGTTAAGTTCATGAAGCAGTATCAAATGCATAATTTTCCACTGTATAAGAACATCACAGCTTGTAACAAGTCCTGTACTGTTGGACACTGAGGGTCTTTCTTGTTTGCTCTAAACAAATGTGTTGAACATTCTTACCTGTGAGCTGTTTTCCTGGCCTGTCTTTAACTCCCAGCACCGTTCATTCAGTGCAGGTAGCTGTCCACCTGTTAAGAAGAGGGATCTGAAGGAAAACCTGCATAAGACTACATCAAATGCTGAAAGTGCTGCCCCACCAACAAGCAATGCTTCCTGTAGTTCCCTGGGGTGATTTTGGCCATTCTCTAAAACTCTGAGTTTCTTGTCTTCTGTAGAGACTCACAAATGTTTGTTTGCCCCAAAGTGTTATAGGTTTATCCTGATAATATGTGCAATATGATATATAGCTGAGGCCCTAAGCCCTATTAAAATATTTTAAGGTATTTTATTTAAACATATGTATTTTACATTAAGTTTTTATTTTTGCCCTGTGTTGCTTTCAGTGATGCTTAGAGTAATGAAGTTTCACTTGTCTTTCCTGATGTAATTGGACATGGGTCCATGTCCTTGTGAAGTCTCTTCCTCCTGAACCTGCCCTGCTCTGTGACTTGCTTTTGACCACTAGCATGCTGCAGAAGTGATGCCGTGTGACTTCTGAGCAGGTCACAGGAAGCCTTGCAGTGTGGCCTGGGTCTTCAGGAATGCTTGTTTGAGGAAAACCACTGTCATGTAAGAAGTATGGCTACCCTGAGACTGTCATGGTGTGGGGACTCCTAAATGAGCCATATGGGGAGGGCCACCTATTCAGGCCTCAGTTCTTCTAGCCATTGCAACTGTGGCCCATGCATGTGGGGAAGAGGCCATTTTTCACGCCCAATCCATTGTTGTATAAAGCCACTGCATTTGGAATGGTCTGTTGTATACTACATAATCAGAACAAGACTCAATCCTTTCTTCATAGCTGGTAGTCTTAAGCATTTATTAATTCATATTTTAGTCACATTATGAATTTTCTATCACAATAAGCATTTATTGAGCACTTTTTATAGAGGGACTATGCTAGGCTTGAAGAATAAAAGACACATAGGACACGGCCCTGCTTATGTTCAGGTAGCTGTGGTCTAAACGAGGATGCACACATAAGGTGAAGACCCCATGGGAAGGACACAGGGATAATGAGCCTCACAGTGGACTGGTGACTTTGCCAGGGGTGAGGCGATTCTGCCTATAAGGTAGGGAAGGACTTTCTGAAAGGGTGACACTGAGTTGCACCTTGAAAAATGCCCGAGAATTCACCCACAGACACAGTGGAAGAGGGGTGTTCTGAGGAAGGGAGATCAATGTGCAGAGAGACAGAAATCCCGGTACACTTATTTCCAACAAGGCAGAGAACAAATCTCTCCCAGTGATGCCCTCCCTTGTTCCCGTCCCCAATCTTTTGATAATAGTGGGAAGGGTTTCAAAGTGAGGGTTGAAAATGGGCTGGTTTTGCCACCCCTTAGTAAGTCTTGGGCAGGATTCTCAACTCTTGACACCCATTAAAATCACCTGGGAAGCTTTTGCAAAACTCCAGTGTGGTACAACTACTTTAGGAACTGGTGTTATCCATTAAAACTAAACATTTGCTTATCTTAGCAATTCCACTCCTAGGTATACAGAGTAAACAGAAACACATACGTGCCTGTGTCAAAAAACATGTATAGGTATGTTCAAGACCACACTGTTTGGCCAAGTGCCCTAGTTCACGCCTGTAATCCCAGCCTCTTGGGAGGCCAAGGCGGGAGTACTGCTTGAGGCCAGGACTTTGAGACTAGCCTGGGCATCATAGTGAGACTCCCACTCAACACACACACAATTTTTTTAATCAGCTGGGTGTGGTGGCGTGCACCTGTAGTCCTAGCTACTTGGGAGGCTGAGGTGATAGGATCCCTTGAGCCCCAAAGTTCAAGCCTGCAATGAGCTATGGTTGTGTCACAGCACTCCAGTATGGACAACAGAGGGATCCTATGTCCAAACCAAAAACAAAAACAGAACAAAAACACACATGCATACACACATTATTTGTAAGATGTAAAAAAAGGGAACAATCCATGCGTATCAATAGAATAGTTATGTGCTGTGTATGCATGGTCAGTGTCTTAATCTGTTCAGGCTGCTGAGTACCTCAACTGGGTAATTTGCAAACAACAGAACTGATGGCTCCTGGTTCTAGAGACTAGGTAGTCTAAGATGCAAACGTCAACAGATTTGATGTCTGGTAAGGGCCTGTTCATCACAGATGGCACCCTTTTGCTGTGTCCTCACGCGGCAAAAGGGACAAACAGGATTTTTCAAGCCTCTTTTATGAGGGTACTAATTCCATTTATGGCGGGAGAGCCTTTATAACCCATTCACTTCCTAAAGCCCCAACCACTTAATACTATTGGAGATTAGATTTCAATATATGAAATTTGGGTGGGACACAAACATTCATACCATAGCAGGCAGACAATGGAATACTGTACAGCAATGAAAAGAAATGAACAACAGTGACCCAGAACAACATGAATAACTTTTTTTTTTTTGACAGAGTCTCACTCTATTGCCCAGGCTGGAATGCAGAGACACAATCTTGGCCCACTGCAACCTCCACCTCTTGGGTTCAAGCAATTCTCCTGCCTCCGCCTCCCGAGTAGCTGGGATTACAGGCACACGCCACCATGCCCAGCCAATTTTTGTATTTCTAGTAGAGATGGGGTTTTGCCTTGTTGACCAGGCTGGTCTTGAACTCCTGACCTCAGGTGATCCGCCTGCCTCAGCCTGAGTGCTGGGATTGCAGGCGTGAGCCACTGCGCTGGGCCCATGAATGAATCTTAAAAATAAAATAGTGAATCAAAGAAGTCAGACACAAAGAGTACAAAATCTATGGCTGCATTTCTATAAATATCAAACAGAGGCAAAACGAATGTGTGGTGTTAGAAATCAGGAGTGTGTTACTATTCTGGGGAGGAAGGAGAGGACCTGAAAGAACCTGAGGGGGGCTTTGGCCTGCTGGTAGAGTTTTTTTTTTTCTCGATCTAGGTGGTAGTTACATACAGATATTCACGTTGTAAACATTTGCCAAGGCTTTAATGTAATTATCTGATGCACAGTATAATTAAAATGGAAAGTTTATTTTAAAAGTACCAGTGCTTGGTCTCCACCCCTATGGACTCTGGTTTTATTGCTCTGGGGAGGAGCTCAGCCTTCTTAGTGGTGTAAAAATTCTCCAGGTGATTCTGATGTGCAGTCAGGCTTGAGAAACACATGCTGTGCTTGATTAGTGGCCTCTCTCTTTGGACTTGGAGAATGCTGGCCTGCTGTTTTCACCTATTGGCCAGTCCCACTCAGCCTTTGGTTATGATTTACATTACAAATGTAGGAGAGAAGGGCTAGGTGCGGTGGCTCACGCCTGTAATCCCAGCACTTTGGGAGACTGAGGTGGGAGGATTGCCTAAGCCCAGGAGGTTGAGACCAGCTTGGGCAACATTGTGAGACCCTGTCCCTACAAAAAAAATTCAAAATTTAGCTGGGTGTGATGGTGGGTGCCTGTGATCCCAGCTACTCTGGAGGCTGAGGCAGGAGGATTGCTTGAGTTCTGGAGGTTGAGGCTGCAGTGAGCTATGATCATGCCACTGCTCTCCAGCCTGGGTGAAAGAGCAAGACCCTGTCTCAAAAAAAAAAAAGAAAAAAGAAAAAAAAAAAGAAACTTAGGAGAAAGGGCAGGGCTTGAGTCATCAGCATATAGACAGTCACTGTCTGAAGGTGACGGAGTTGGGGGATATTGGTTAGAGATTGGTTGGAGATGGATCCCAGAGTTTAGGGTGATATGAAAAGAAGTGAACTGGGAGAGAACTATAGACTAAGAAAAAATGGGGAAATCAAGAAACAAGAGCACTGGATGAGGCTTCTTGGCAGATACAATAAGGTGAAGGTGTGAGGCATGGGGAGAGTAGGAAGCCATGGTAATTGAATGGCTCCAGAGGTTCAAAAGCTGGCAAAGCAGTGCATCACAAATTGCCTTGCTGTCAGTGTGGCCTGCTCTCAGGGCTCCCCAAGCAAAATGCCTGATGTTGACGTAACTGCACGTGCTTTTTCATTGTCCTTCCTGGGCCAGCACAACCTTTGACCCTTTTCCTAACCACCTTATTGACTTACCAAGTCAGTGGCTGTGTTCTGAACGTGGGCTCCAAGGCTGCCACCCGTGATTGAGCTTGGTAAATGGCTCCCTTTATAGGACTCCAAGTGGAAAATTGGAGGAGTTGTGGTTAGATTAGAATCATTTCCAACTGTGCTCTGTGGAAGCCCTGGAGACCACCTGTTAGGTGGCCAGGACAGGTTGGGGGAGAAGGGAGAAGACAACTGCCACCCCCACTCCTCTGAATTTAACCAGAATGGAACTTTTCTGTTTTACACACTGGATTCTCCAGCTAGAAAAACCTGAAATTATGCATTTAATTATCACTAGGGTCCCTTCTACTGCTAAGAATCTGAACTTCCCCTAGCTCCTCAGTTGGACAACAAGTGAGTTAAGACTCCTGGCCCCACCTTGAACACTGCTGTCTTCCCAGGGTTCTTCCTTTTCACCTTCCAAAAGCTACCTCTCTTCCATCTTCTCCCCTCACCACCTCAGCTTTAGAAGGAAACATGTTCGCCGGTGCCTGAGAGGCTGTCTGAAGAAACCTGCTCTCAGAGCACGGGGAAGCCGCGTCAGCATGCTGCCCCGTGCACAGCTTCCTGGAAGGGGTCTGCTTACTTTTACTATTGCACAGAACAAATGGAAAAGAACTTGGGACCACTGCAAAGACCTACAACCAGGGCAGCAAGGATGGTGGTGGGAGCCCAGCTGAGGCTGGGGCTAAGATTAAAAACTGGGCTACTCTTTACTATATAAAAGGAAGCAAAGCCGGGACTTAGCAGAGTGCCTCAAAGTATCACCAAACTGAGGGAACAGAAAAGATTTTCAGCTACTCTCAGTAAAGGGTGTTGTTATTTCAACTTCCAAAAGCAAAATGAAGCTATAGCCTGCAGAGGAATGAAGTCACCTGTTCACAGACCTACAGGTGGAAAATTTTCTAAATAACATCGCTCAGCTTCCCACATTTGAGAACACAAACATTGAGGCCCAAGAGAAGTGACTTGCCCAAGGTTACAGAGATAGTTAGAGGCAGAATGTGTGGTTGGTGGAAGGAGCACTGTCTATAGGGTCAGACAAGCCTAAGACAGATCAGAACTCTATGTGACCATAAGCAAATTCAGTAACTGTATTAGTCTATTCTCACACTGCTAATTAAAGACATACCCAAGACTGAGTGTGTTATAAAGGAAAGAGGTTTAATTGACTTACAGCTCAGCATGGCTGGGAAGGCCTCAGGAAACTTACAATCACGGCAGAAGGGAAAGCAAACACGTCCTTCACACGGCGGCAGGAAGGAGACATGCCTACCCAAAGGGGAAAAGCCCCTTATAACACCATCAGCTCTCGTGAGAACTCATTCAGTATCACGAGAACAGCATGGAGGTAACCACGCCCATGATTAAATTACCTCCTGCTGGGTCCCTTCCACCACGTGTGGGGATTATGGGAACCATAATTCAAGATGAGATTTGGGTGGGAACACAGCCAAACCATATCAGTAACCTTTCATTTTCTCATCTGTAAAATGGGGGTAATAATACCTACCTAGCAATGTTACCATGAAGACTAAATGAGAAAATATTTGTGAAATGCCTGACACAAAATAGTGTTCACTAACTAGTAGGCATTATTAGAATAAGGTGTAAATGCCCATTGTGTACATTGTGTACATATGGTCCCTTTGAATGAGAGGGAGAAACTCACAATGACAGGGCTGTGTTGGGCACTGTCCGGATCTCCCTGGGTGTTTAGAGGAAATACTACCCTTGGGGTGAGATTTTTCTGCAGCTATCTTCATGGTTCAGGAGAGAGAGTCCTTCTTGTCCTTCATGAAGTTTTATGGTGACTTCTGTGCCAATTCAAGAAGAGCTTCTGAATACGTTTGGACAAAGACAACACACGAACCACTGCGGGGCCTCCATTCCCTGCTGAAAGACTGTGTTCGTTCATTCAACAAATACACATCTGAGCACCTATTCCATGTCAGACACTATTCTAGGTGCTGGGGATACAGCAGTGAACAAATAAAACCCCGTCCTCATGGAGCTTACATTCTAGCAGACCCTAACAACTCACAGCAAAGTGGCGGCAGGGCTGACGCCAGGCTCTGAGGCCCTTCTGTTCAGAAGGCTCTTCCCTTACATTGCCCCAGCCCCTTTCTCTTTTTCCTTCCCACAGCCTCGGCTCTCTTTCCTCCTCCATTCTCATAATTCTCCTTTTCTAAGCCACTCTCCATTTAACTGGCGGATTTAAAGCAAATAGCAATTGTGTTAAGAAGCAGGAAATACGATACTTTTTCCAATGATGGAGAAATCAGAAAAATTAAGGCTTGTGTAAATCTCTTCTCTAAATTGTGCCCACATGCCAAATAATTAAGTTGCTTTTGCTTTGTGTCTGTTGCAGCTGATACATTTCTTTCTGAAAATGGCCGGCCTGCATTAGAAGAGCCCTCCCCACTCCCAGGGCTCAGGTTTGGGGTGTGTCTTTTATAGTAAACATAGCACCCCTGACCCCACCTCCTTTATCACTTGGCTCTGGCTGTGAAAAGAAAGAGAAGAAAAGTAGGTTTGTTTAGTGTGAACTCTTTTTCTGAAGCCAACAGGGAGAACAAGATTTGAAACAAGAGGAGACTGAGTTGGGTTCAATGGTTAACCAGTCAGATTAATAAATGCCAGAAGGAGGAAATAGCCAGTAAGTAAAGAGGCAAGAAAAAATGTCTCCCTGTGGTTCAAAAGCCAACTAAAGTTTACCAAAAGCTGTGACCTGTGGTTAAAATGTCCTCAGAGGCCAGCTCTCATCTGATTCCAACGTGAAGCCCCATTTCCTATCAAGAGAGCCATTTGGCTCCTCTCTTAAGCTCAGCAGCCCTGAGGTGTGGTAGCCTCATGCTGACCCATACAGAGCTCAACAGAACTGTCCCTGCTGCAGAAGTCTCAGGGTTCTGCCCCAACTGCATAGACTTCTTTCATGAAACCGGCTCCTCTATCCCCACAAGGCTTCTCCCCAACACAGCTTCTACCTAGAATCAGATGGAGAGCTTTAGACCAGGTAAGAACTTTGGGCCAATGTAAATCAGGAGCACCAGGCTGTCCCAGCCTCTGCCCTGACTTGCTCTATGAGTTTGGCAAATTCCTTAATCTGCCCATGCCTCTCTTTCTGTGTTGTTAACATGATGATGTTGGCCTAGAGCAGGGGTTGGCAAACTTTTTATGTCAAGAGCCAAATATAATATTTTAGGCTTGTAGACCACATGGTCAGTATCTCTCTCAACTATCCAAAGCCATCACTGTAGCATGAAAGCAGCCATAGATGGGTTGTAAATGGAGGGGCGTGGTTGTATTCCAATAAAACTTTATTTAGAAAGACATGTGGTGAACAAGATTGGCCAGTGGACTGTATTTTGCCAACTCCTGGACTAAATCTCTAAGGATCTTTGCAACACTGAAACACTGTACTATCCTGGATTGTTTTACAGAGAAAACTGAGGCGTGGTGATACTAAGTGACATACTCCAAGCCACCGAACATGTTAGTGGCAGAGCTAGAACTCGACAACAAGTCTCCTAGCTTTAGTCCACCGTGGTTCTCAATCCTCCCACATGCAGAGCACAGACTATTTTTGGCACGAGGCTTACCCTGGGAACTGCTCTCCCTCTGTGACTTGGCGCAGGGGGTCAGGGGAAAGGGTAGGGAGGATGTGAGGGGTGGGGAGCAGTGCTCTCTCTGCCTGTTTCAGGAAGGCTTTCTGATTTGGTGAGAGCCCACACTTTGTTAAGTGAGATAAGGGACACTACAAGAAAAGGAGGGGGTGGGTGGCCAGAGGACATCATGCTGCTTCTTTTGAACCTGGGAAAAGTGTGGCTTAGGAGAGGGAAGTCCTGCATATTCCACACTGTGACTTCTTGCTTCCAAACTGCATATGCTGACCTCCTTTTCACCCAGATGGTGCTTCAGGGAGCAAGGCCCCACCAGTGTGTACTCTTCCTGTGTGTCTAAATTTCCACCAAAGAGGGCTCCTCCCAGGAGATTGGCTCCCGAGCCTGTTCTTCCATGGCAGAAGTGGCGCAGCTAGCCCAACACGACTCTGTTTATTGTTACGCTTCTGCCACATGTGTGTAAATTTGTATGGAACTTGCTGTTCCTGGCTGAAGACCCAGGGAGCTTTTACGCTGTTAATCTGTTTTCCTCTTTGCCCCCAGCCTTTGCTCTTCAGGGGAGAGGCCATGGATAAGGTCCAATGGGGTGGGGTGACACCTCTTGGGCTCAGAATCTCAAGGGTCCCAAGGTCCAGTCAGTGAGAGCCTTCTGTCTACATGCCACCCTGTCCCCTCTGTGTGGAGCCCTCAGCAGGACCCTGGCCACAGGGCTCTGGAGGAACACTACTACCCCATGACAACTGTTGTGACTGCTACCTCAAAAAGTAAGACAGTCCTGCCATCTACATTCATGGAGCTCCGAGGAGCAGCTCAGTTCTGTTTGTTGTGACAGGATTTTATAGCAAAATTTGCATGAAAGACATGAAGCTCAGGAATCAGTTTGCGACAGAGGCATTTTCTTGCCAAATGAGGAAGTGAGATGATCAGAACTGGCTTTATCATGAGCCCGGATTGGGGAACTCAGCTGGTTCTGGGTTCATACAACTTCACCTGTGAAGGTATATGGAGTTCATGGTCAGCCCACATCTTCTAGCTGCAGGTTCAGTTCAAGGTGATCCCCACCTGGAGTTCTAGACTACCAGGCCAGTTTCGGAGGGTGCTGAAGGTATGAATAAATGGTCCTGCAAACACCCCAGCCCACCCTCACATATCCTAAAAGAAACTATGGCAGTTGGAGCCTGAGTTTTCTGGGTGACTGCTTCTCTATTTTCGTCTCTCTCTCTCCCCCACACCCCCCATACTGTCAAACTCAGTTGCAAGGATTCCTGACCTATTTTTGCTCTCTAGCCCCTGCCTTTGCTGACAATGTCAGCCTCTGCTTTGAAAGCCCTTCCCTCTCTGGGCTGCTTCCATTAGTCCTTCAGTTTCTGAATCTTATGGCTCTCACCATCCCTTTCCTTTTGTTTCTGTTATTCATGTCCCAAAGCCCTTCCAAATAGTGATATTCTCCAGGGCAAGGATCCTCTCCAATTTATTATCATATCCCTGGATCCTCCTATGACCTTTGGCATATCTGTTGGAGGAGCGAGCAGATGAGTGAGTAAGTCACTGATCTTCTCCTCACCCGTCCTCATAGGAAGACCACGGGACAGGTGTGAGTGGTGCTTCCCAAAGATACTCCAAGTACCAACCCCTAGGACCTGTGGATGTGACTTTATTTGGAAATTGGGTCTTGGCAGATGTCATTAAGTTAAAGATCTTGAGATGAGATCATCCTGGATTTAGAGTGGGCCTTAAATCCTGATAAGGAGACAGAAAAAGAGAAGACACAGAGACATACACAGGAGAGAGCCATGTGAAGCCAGAGGCAGAGATTGGAACGATTTATTTATAAGAAAAGCCAAGAACTGCCAGAAGCTAGGAGAGAGGCATGGGATAAATTTTCCTATTCCTCACACCATTCACAAAAATTAACTTAAAATAGATCAAAGACTCAAATGTAAAGCTAAAATTATGAAAACCCCTAAAAGAAAAGATGGGATAAATCTTAATGACCTAGCATTAGGCAATGGTTTCTTAGATATGACTCCAAAAGCATGAGCAACAAAAGAAAAAATAGTTAAGTTGGATTTCATTTATACTAAAAATATCTGTATTTCTAAGAACACCACCAAGAAAGTATAAAAGACAGCCAAAAGAATGGGAGAAAAATTTTGCAAACCATATATCTGATAAGGGGTTTGTATCAAGAATATATAAATAACTCTTAAAACTCAGTAATAAAAAGACAATGAACACAGTCTGAAAACGGTCAAAAGACTGGGTGCAGTGGCTCACACCTGTAATCCCAGCCCTTCGGGAGGCTGAGGCGAGAGAACTGCTTGAGCCCAGGAGTCCTCACCAATTTCTTTTTAGGCAGGAATGTTGTTGCATGCCGATAATTCTAGTTACCCTGAAGGCTAAGGTAGGAGGATCGCTTGAGCCTAGGTGTTTGAGGTTACAGTGAGCTATGATTGTACCATTGCTCTCCAGCCTGAGCAACAGAGAGACACTTGTTCTCTCTCTTTTTTTTTTTTAATAAAGGCAAAAGATCTGAAAGCTATTTCTCCAAAGACTATATACAATGATCAATAAACACATAAAATGATGAGTCATTAGCTATCAGGGAAATGCAAATAAAAACCACAATGAAATTATATAACACTAGATGACTATCATAAAAAAGACAAATAATAAAAATTGTTGGTGAGGGTGTGGAGAAATCAGAATTCTCATACGCTGCTGGTGGAAATATAAAATAGTGGAGAGACTTTGGAAAACAGTCTGGCAATTCCTCAAAAGGTTAAACATAGAGTTACCACATAAGTCCATTCTATTCTATTTCTAGGTATATAACCAAGAGAAATGAAAACATACACCCATGCAAAAATTTGTGCTAAAAGTTCATATAACATTATTCATAATAGCCAAAAAGCGGAAACAACCCAAATGTCCCAAATGTCTATCGAGTGATGAATGGACTAAAAATTGTGTTAAACCCAAACACTGGACTGGTACTCAGCAATACAAAGAAGGTGCGGACTCACGTTACAACACAAATAAACCTTGAAAATATTACACTAAGTGAAAGAAGCTGGTTACCAAAAAAACCCCCTGTCGCCCAGGCTGGAGTGCAGTGGCGCGATCTCGGCTCACTGCAAGCTCCACCTCCCGGGTTCACGCCATTCTCCTGCCTCAGCCTCTCCGAGTAGCTGGGACTACAGGCGCCCGCCACCACGCCCGGCTAATTTTTTTGTATTTTTAGTAGAGACGGGGTTTCACCGTGGTCTCGATCTCCTCACCTCATGATCCGCCCGCCTCGGCCTCCCGAAGTGCTGGGATTACAAGTGTGAGCCACCGCGCCCGGCCAAAACCCCGCATATTATGTGATTCGATTTATATGAAAAGTCCAGAATAGGCAAATCCATACAAGCATAAAGTAGATTCTTGGTTTCCTACGGCTGGAGATGGAGGAGATGAGGGAAGTAAGGGGTGACAGCTAAAAGGGATGGAGGTTTCTTTGAGAGGCTGGGGAAGATATTTGAAATTGTATTGTGGCAATGGTTGGTTGCACAACTCTGTGAATATAGTAAAAGCCATTGAGTTGTACAATTGAAACCAGTGAATTGTGTGGTATGTGAATTATATTTCAACAAAGCTGTTACCAAAAAAGTACATATCTAATTGACATAAAAATACTGGACTGGAAATACATTTGCCAAAATGTGTGGTAGGTTATAGGTGGTATTTATTTTCCACTTCATGTTTTTCTCTAGTAACCAAATTTTCTCCATTGCACATGGTTTACAGTTTCTTCTCATAATCGTAAAAATTACTACTATAAAAATTAATAAGCAAAAGACTGGATGGTTCCCTTCCCTTCTCTTCCCTTCCCTTTCCTTTAGTGGAAGACTAATTACTTAAATGGCACATGAATTGTACTGAAGTGTAATTAAAAATGCAGATACATCTTAAAAGTAGAGACATCTTCATCAAGGAAACAGATCCTTTCTTTTTAAAAATTTTATTTTATTTTAAGTTCTGGGACACACGTGCGGAATGTGCAGGTTTGTTACATAGGTAAACGTGTGCCATGGTGGTTTGCTGCACCCATCAACCCATCACCTAGGAATTAAGCGCCACACGCAGTGGCTATTTATCCTGATGTTTTCCCTCCCCACTCCCCACAGGCCCTGGTGTGTGTTTTTCCCCTCCCTCTGTCCATGAATTCTCATTGTTCAGCTCCCGCTTATGAGTGAGAATATGCAGTGTTTGTTTTTCTGTTCCTGTGTTAGTTCGCTGAGGATGATGGCTTCCAGCTTCGTGTCCCTGCAAAGGACATGACTTTATTCCTTTTTATGGCTACATAGTATTTCATGGTATATGTACCTCATTTTCTTTATCCAGTCTATCATTGATGGGCATTTGGGTTGATTCCATGTCTTTGCTATTATGAATAGTATGGCAATAAAGATATGTGTGCATGTATCTTTTTAATAGGATGATTTATATTACTTTCGGTATATACCTAGTAATGGAATTGCTGGGTCAAATGATATTTCTGGTTCTAGATCCTTGAGGAATCATCACACTGTCTTCCACAATGGTTGAACTGATTTACATTCCCACCAACAGTGTAAAAGCATTCCTATTTCTCCACAGTGTTGCCAGCACCTGTTGTTTTTTGACTTTTTAATAATTGCCATTCTGACTGGCATGAGATGGTACCTCGTTGTGATTTTGATTTGCATTTCTCTAATGATCAATGATGTTGAGCTTTTTTTCATGTTTGTTGGCTACATAAATGTTTTATTTTGAGAAGTGTCTGTTCATGTCCTTGGCCCACTTTTTGATGGGGTTGTTTTTCTCTTGTAAATTTGTTTAAGTTCCTTGTAGATTCTGGATATTAGACCTTTGTGAGATGGGTAGATTGCAAAAATTTTCTTTTATTCTGTAGGTTGCCTGTTCACTCTTGATGATGGTTTCTTTTGCTGTGCAGAAGCTCTTTAGTTTAATTAAATGCTATTTGTCAATTTTTGCTTTTTTTGCAATTGCTTTTGGCAATTTCATCACAAAATCTTTGCCCATGCCTATGTCCTGAATGGTACTGCCTGGATTTTCTTCTAGGGTTTTTATGGTTTTGGGTTTTACATTTAAGTCTTTAATCCATCTTGAGTTAATTTTTGTATAATGTGTAAGGAAGGGGTCCAGTTTCAGTTTACTGAATATGGCTAGCCAGTTTTCCCAGCACCGTTTATGAAATAGGGAATCCTTTCCCCATTGTTTGTCTTTGTCAGGTTTGTCGAAGATCAGATGGTTGTAGATGTGTGGTCTTATTTCTGAGATCTCTACTCTGTTCTATTGGTCTATGTGTCAAAACAGACCCTTTCTATACAGCATCCTTGACAAAAAGGTCCAGCCTCCACTACCCCCCCACAGTGACAGGAGCAAGCTCACTTCATCCCTCAGCACCATGTTCCTGAGGACCAGCTCTGAAGCTTCTGTCTTGTGTTGAGTTGAAATAGTTCTCCCTAAAGCTCTCCTTGTGGGTCCAGTATTGCCTTCTGAAGCCACATAGAAGCAGCCTGTTTCTCTTCCATACGATAGCCATTTAGGTATCTGTAGATAAGCGGGCAACTCCTGGAGACTTCCCTGCTTCAGATGAAATACTTGCAGCGCCTTCAATCATTCCTTGCTTGATATATGTGTCAGCAAGACCTGAGTTGCAAGCAGTAGAAACCCATGCTAGCTGACTCAGGTAGAAAAGACATTTCATTTGAAGGAAATGGGAGTGGTCATAAGATTGGCAGAACAGTTGGAAATCCAGCTGGAGAAATAGACAGGAACAAGCCAGAAGCACACTGAAACCTATCCAAAAGCATCCCAGGAGGGCACACTGAGTGCCACATGGAGCCTGCACCACCATGGGGAGGATGCAGCCACCGCCTTCCTGAATTGTGAGTCTCAATCAACCATGCAATGGTGGGAGCAGCAGCTATTCTCAAGAACTTATTGGGGAAAATAGGTAATAGAATTTATCTGGACACCAATTTGCCTGTTAGGTCAGCTTGACTTTCTCTCAAGCCTCAGGCATAGACTTATTACGGACTGAGTGTTTGTGCTTCCCTAAAACTCATGCGGAAGCCCAAACCTCCAGTGTGCCTGTCTTTGGAGATAGGGCTTGTGAGGAGGTGGTGATAAAGGTTAAATGAGGTCGGAAGAGTAGGGCCCTAATCTGATACGACTGGGGCCCTTATAAGGTGAAGAAGAGACAGCAGAGCTCTCTTTCTTCCCAGTCGGGATACAGTAAGAAGGCCGCCGGCTGCAAGCCAGGAAGGAAGGCTTCACTCATTACCAAATTGACCACCACCTTGATCTTGGGTATCTCAGGCTTCAGAACTGTGAGCAATAAGTTTCTGTTTTTTAAGCCACCTGCTCTGTGGTGTTTTGTTAGGTCAACCTAAGCTAACTAACGTAAATGAGTTGGTTATCATTATGTGTTTCCAACCATCCGAAATTTCCACAAAACACAGTAGCCCTTTGAGAGACATGAGACCTAGTCATGATCCAGAGTTTTCTCATTCAACCACTGGAGTTGTACTCATGGTGGTGCTTTTGATGTAGTTTATTCTAGGCAGCATCAAACGAAGCAGAGAAAAGATCATTCAAGGAACCACAGGATTTTTGGAGGATTTTAGGAACCCTGTAGGTGCTACCCCTAGTTCTGAAAGGAGCACCAGGCAGACTATGTACAGGTGCTTGGGAAGATTTTTTTTTTTTTTTAGACAGGGGTTTCGCTCTTGTTTCCCGGACTGGAGTGCAATGGCACGATCTCAGCTCACTGCAACCTCCACCTCCCGGGTTCAAGTGATTCTCCTGTCTCAGCCTCCTGAGTAGCTGGGACTACAGGCATGTGCCAACATACCTGGCTAATTGTTTGTTTGTTTTTGTATTTTTAGAAGAGGGGGTTTCTCTGTGTTGGTTAGGCTGGTCTTGAACTCCTGACCTCAGGCGATCTGCCTGCCTCGGCCTCCCAAGTAGCTGGACCAGAGGCATGCACCACCATGCCCGGCTAATTTTTTGTATTTTAGTAGAGATGGGGTTTCACCATGTTGGCCAGGCTGGTCTCGAACTCCTGACCTTGTGATCTGGCTGCCTTGGCCTCCCAAACTGCT
Source organism: Hylobates moloch (assembly GCF_009828535.3). Taxonomy (NCBI): domain Eukaryota; kingdom Metazoa; phylum Chordata; class Mammalia; order Primates; family Hylobatidae; genus Hylobates; species Hylobates moloch. Next base: position 102,613,020 of record NW_026652288.1, on the reverse strand, counting down.
GGGATTATAGGTATGAGACACCGCGCCTGGCCTCGCTCCTGGTGCTTTTAATACACGTGAAGGAGAGGTCAAAAAAACACAAGGTGGAAGTGGGACCTTCCTGGGTGATTCAGAGCAGTGGCTGCAGCTTTGACTGTGCTGGGAGTCAGGTGAATAGAGCGTGCTTTACCCCTTCTTATCAGGAATCAGCCATTATGATACAGGCTTTTCCTGAGGGCACAGGCAGATGCCAAGTAGGCACAGAGTCAGATAAGTGCAGTCCCAGTTCATGCCAGAGGCTGTCCCAGGCCCCACCCGCGACCTGACACCACCTCTTGCACACTGCTCTTAGGTCCCAGGAAGGAGCATGGCCTCTTTTTAAGGTGACTGACTCAGGCAGCTTGCACTCTTGTGCATGTAATATGAGGTGGTTGCTGTGTTAGGGTCCTGGAGGATGTCAGGAAGGGAAGAGGTGCTGAGAGATGCTTAAAAACCTTTCACTCTGAAAGGTGGGATGGGCTGCTGCACAGACACATACTGAGTGGGGTGGGATTGCTCGGGGGTGCAGGAGATGCTAGGAACTGTTCTAAGGAAGTTCCCAGGTTCCAAAGGAGCAGCAGTGCTTTCCTGACTGGGTTGCTGAGAAGGCATTAGGGCAGGGTAGCTTTTGAGTTGGAACTTGAAGATGGAGATTTGGAAGTGACCGATGGGAAGAAGCAAGGGAATGGCCTGAAGAAAGGGAGAGAGAACGAACATTCCAGGCCTAACCACCAGTCCTCGGGCCCAGTTCGTCTGCCTCCTGCAGGGACATGAGACAGAGCCCATGAAATGCTTTCAGCATCTCTGAGCATCCAAGCTGTTCAGATCACAGTTCTAGGCGCTGACCTATTTATAAGCTGAGTAGTGGCTAGACCCTGCCTTGTAGGAGCTCAGACGCTTAGGTATTACCAGGATAGCTCTGATTGAAACCAGAGTGGTATTTTTCTCTGAAGGGCCCTGTCCCTCACCTCATCAGGCTTGCCTCTCACGATCCCACACCCAGGAGTCCTCCCCTCATACAATCAACTCCCCTAGCCCTGTAGAAAGCTGTGCTTTCCTTGCCTCATGGCGTTGGCTCCTGCTGTTGCCTGCATCTAGGGTGCCCTTCCTGCCATGTGTGATTGTCCATATCTGCCCATGAGGCCTGAGTTCAGTCCTGGCTTCACTGTGACATGACCATGCTGATCTTCATCCCTCTCCAGCCCACCAGGCAGAAGCATCTCTCCCTTCTTTGAACTTCACCACGCCGTGCATCTTCCTCTGGGTGTGCAATCGTCACCAGTTTACAGGATTGATTCTGCCCCTAACACTAGACTGTGAGTGCCTTGCAGCAGAGCTATGTGTCCTTATCACCAGAGTCTTGCACAGCACCTGGCACTTAATAGACGCTCAGGAAACATCTTTGTCAGCATAGCATAGCTGGATGTAGAAATCTCTGAAAACATAGAGGCCAGAGTTCATCAGAAAGGGTCAGAAGGACTTCACAAGTTTCATTGGAAAGAAGTAAAGTTTAGAGCTCTGTGGACGGAGGCAAAGGGCCATTTGAAAGCAGAGAACAGGTGAGGGGCCGTGCATTAGGAGTGAAAGAGCCCACCGGAGGCCTGTGGACTTGGAATGAAAGGGCCTTTCACTACATATCCCATCCACCCACCCGGGAAGCCCTTCTCCCTGCCCCCAACCCAGACACATGTCCCAACTGGATGCTGGACTGAGGCCTTGAATATGAGGCAGAAAAACTTTGGCTCGGAATAGGAAGGCCCTGCTGGCTCCTGGAAAGGTTTCTAGCAGTATGAAAACTATTTTTAAAAGATAGCCTGGATCATGTCACTCTTTCACTTAAAATGCTTCAGAAGTTTCTCATTTCTCTTAGCATGCAGAAAGAACTCAAAGCTCCGATGGTCTGGGTCTTATTGGTTCATCAAGCTCAGCCTGCCTGGAGGCAGCCAGTGTGTTGTTCCCTCTCTTCGTCCTCCCTCTGCACTCTCTCTTGCCACGGGACATTTGCACAGGCGGTTCCCTCTAACTGGAACACTAAGAAATATGGAAGTAAAGGGGGCTGGGAGAAAAGGCAGGAGTCACAGGTGACTGTGGGATGAGGAGAGTTGTGAAAACTTTTTTTTTTTTTTTTTTTGAGACGGAGTCTCGCTTTGTTACCCAGGCTGGAATGCAGTGGTGCCAATCTCGGCTCACTGCAACTTGCACCTCCCGGGTTCAAGCAGTTCTCCTGCCTCAGCCTCCTGAGTAGCTGGGATTACAGGCGCCTGCCACCGTGCCTGGCTAATATTTGTATTTTTAGTAGAGAAGAGGTTTCACCATGTTGGCCAGGCTGGTCTCGAACTCCTGACCTCAGATGATTCCGCCTGCCTCAGCCTCCCAAAGTGCTGGGATTACAGGCACGACCCACTGCACCCGGCCGAAAACATTAAGAGTAGGTGGATGTTACTTTGGACAGCAAATGAAGAAGTGTGCCGAGCTGAAAGAGAAAAGGAGAAGGAAATGGACATGACATTTACGGGGTTCCTCTTGCAGAGAGAGAACCGTGTAGAAGGTAAGCTCTCACTACTGGGTTCAAGTCCCAGACATAATACTTGCTGGCTGTGCGGCCTTGGGAAGGCACATGACCACTCTCAGTGAAAGTGAAACCGGGAGGTTTCTGCTTTGGAGAGATTTTCTCACCAATGAGATGAGTTATCATATACCAAGCCCTTAGAGCACAGCCTGGCTCACAGGAAGCCCACAGTAAGTGTGAATCGTTATTAGCACTGTTGGTAACTGGGAGGGATAACAGGGGCCGGGGCCGAGAGGCTTTATCTAGCCCTATTTTAGAGGCAAAGAAATGAGGGTGAAAAAGTTCAGGGGCCTGCCTGCAGTCACACAGCAGAGCCAGATATGAACATCGCCGTTTCGGCTTTCAAGGCCCACACGCGCTGTATCCTACCGCACGGTGCCGGAAGGCACATGAAAGACTATTGCAGCCTAACTGCAGCCCAATCTTCTCATGACAAAGACACGGAAATGGAGGCCTCTAAGAGAAAGTGACTTGATCACCCTTATGCTCTTAAATGGTAAGCATCCAGGGATCATCCAAGTTAAGGTGGCCCATACGCAGCTGGCAAGGCAGGACCCGAGGCTGAATGAGAGGTACAGTTGGCTCCACGGTATTGGCAGAACCCACAGCTAGTTTTCAATGCTGAGAACTGTCCATCCTGGCAGAGGCTCACTGCCCTCTGTGCCCTCCCTGGTTGCCTGGGCAGATGGTGAGCTGTGGTTGCCAAGGAGCCTGCGTTGGCAGTTCTGAAATGGGACGCGTCAGCAGCCTCGCTCCAGCGGCTTCCCACATCCTTGAGTAACCGCCACACAAAGGTGCTGGGCATGAGACCAAGGGTGCGGCGGAGATCGAATTAGTAATACACACTCGGTGACCCTCCCCAGCCAGGTTTCACTGTGCGCTTATGACCAACACTCATCCCTTCCTTAGCATATGTGGTGTCTTTAAGAGCCAAGTAAAAAGGTAAAACTGCAGGGAGTCAGGAGGGGGAAACTGGCCTGGGGTACAGATTCCCTCAAAATGAAAATATACGTAATTGGCTACTTGTAGGTCATGAGGCATTAAGTGAAACTGTCAAAGCTTGAAAGTGGGCTACAGTGGGATGGGCAATGCCCAGAGGGAGGCAGAAAGGTGTAAGTAATCCGAGGTGAATGTGGGTCTTGTTGGCATGGTAGATTTATGCCCTGTCTTCATAATGTACCCTTTCATCTTGGGAGCCTGGATTCCAAAAATCTAGTCTAGACAGGAATTGATGGCGCTACCTCTCAGCTTACATCGTTCAAGGTTTCTCAACACCAAAGACTCCTGAATATTGATGGGAACAACCCACTCAGCCAGGGGATGTGGCTCAGAACTCAGGAGGCCAAAGGCATCATTCTTCCAGGCACGGAGGCCCTGCTCCCTGCTCAGGCACAGCCCTACAGGGGCAGAGTCACTCATTCTGGGGGATGACGCTGCCTTTTGTCTTCATCTCCCCAAGTGGGAGACAAGTCCCAGCACGCCTGCCACCTGGCAGTCAGCCTTGCGGCTTCTCTTTCGTCCTTTTCATGTGTGCTCGGTGCCGGTTTCAGCGGCTTTCATCAGAGACTGAAACTACCCCCACTCCCATCACCTCCCAGGGCCATAGGCAGGCCCTGGCTGACAGAGCCAGGCCTAGGAGCCTGGGCAACGATAAATAGGTGGCTGGGAGGACCTCTCCGAGCCCCCTTCTCTGCCCAGGCAGGCTTTCTCCTTGGGTGGCCAGAGCCAGGGCCCAGGAGCCCCTGCTGCACGGACTGAGAGGCTGAGGGGCTTCACTCCTGAGGAAGGCCCCTTCTTCCTAATCCCTGTGCTTTGGACCCAGCAAATTCAGCCTGGGAACTGGGGGCTGCTGTGGAAGAGAGATGCAGCTAGGGAGCATTTATAGTGCAGCACGTGAGGCTGAGCAGTGACAGAGCTGCGGGCCTGAGAATTACAAAACAGACTTGAACAGATGAAATATTGCCCAGGCATGGTGGCTCATGCCTGTAATCCTAGCACTTTGGGAGGCCGAGGCAGGCGGATCCCTTGAGGTCAGGAGTTTGAGACCAGCCTGGCCAACATGGTGAAACCCCATCTCTACTAAATATTAGCTGGGCGTGGTGGCGGGCACCTGTAATCCCAGCTACTTGAGAGGCTGAGGCAGGAGAATCGCTTGAATCCAGGTGGCAGAGGTTGCAGTGATCCAAGATCATGCCACTGCACTCCAGCCTGGGTGACAGAGCCAGACTCTGTCTAAACAAACAAAAAAAAACATTCAATATTAACTGATGCAGGGAAAACAGAGAAAAGCTATACATGCTCAAAACAAAATGAAAAAGAGCACAGGGCTCAGAAACCAGTTTGTCAGTCTTTGTGAACAGCTGGGATCTCTGACTCATGCACTGTCCCCTGTTCTCTATGCCACAGGAACGAGGCAGCGAGAAGCCAGATTCTGCCGGAGACAGAGCAGAGAGCCAAACCATCGCCACTTACTGGTGTATGAACCGGGGCAAGGTAGGGGGCATCCCTGAGCCTCAGCTTCCTCGTTTGCAAAATGGTGACATGCCTGCTTCCCAGGGCTGTTGTTAAGGTTAAATGATGACACAGTTTACCATATGCCAGGCACATAGTAGGCACTAAATAGTCACAGTTATTAGCCCTGAGCAAATATTGCTCAGCCATTCCCTTGTAAAGCCTATTCTCAAACCAACTTTCCATGTGGACGTTCAATCATCTTTCTGGATGACCTCGCCTTACCCATTGCCTCAGATTCTGTGTGTGTGTGTATAGAAGAAACAAAGAAAAAAAGTGCTTTTCACATAGTGAGGACATTTCCCTGTCCTATGAGTCTGTGTATATGTGTGCATATGTATATGTATGTACACACACACACACACACACAAACACACAGCCCCGTGGAATAGGCAGGACAGAGTTGCATTTCCCCCCTTTTAAAGATGAGGATGCTGAGCCTCAGAAACGTCAAGTGACCTGAACAAAGTCACACAGCCAATGTGTTTCTCCAAAAGAAGTGACCAGGAGTCAGTGTTTCTTTAAACAAGGGTGTCCAATCTTTTGGCTTCTCTGGGCCACACTGGAAGAAGAATTGTCTTGGGCCACACATAAAATACACTAGCACTAATGATAGCTGATGAGCTAAAAAAAAAATAAAAATAAAAATCACACAAAAAAACCAATGTTTTAAGAAAGTTTACAAATTTGTGTTGGGCTACATTCAAAGCCGTCCTGGGCCATGGGTTGGACAAGCTTGCTCCACCGTAAACACGTGATGAAGAGACATTGAAATCGTACCTTTAGGGCTGTTTTAGGAACGGAAGAGGCATCACCTGGCTATCTTGAGAAAGCAGATTTCAATTTTCTATTCATTAATGTGCTTCCATCTACCTTGAAATCATTCTGATGATTTCCAGATCCAAGTCCCTTGAATAAATTCCAGGGAAAGTCAAGTCACAGGACAGAATGGCCGTCACCTTGAAAAAAAATTACTTTCTCCTGGAGGCACTACTGAGGCTCAGTGATCCCACCTCTGCCACTCCACCCTACTGCATGTGGCATCCCTGAGCCTCCGCTCCGGGGAAAACAGACAAAACTAAACATGCTCAAAACAAAACAAAAATGGAAACAGGGCTCAGAAACCAGTTTGTCCGGTTCCCGTCATTTCTACTGCAATGACAGATCCAGTGACCTTGGCAGCCCTCATCCGTTCACGACATCTTCCCATTACCATCTAACGTGCCCCTCCCAATAGCTCCATGAGGTAGAGGCTGCACACAGGCTCAGGATCCCCACTTCACAGGTGGCAATGTCAAGGCGCAGTGACATGCAGCTTCTTGTCCCAGGTCAGGTGTCTCATGATTGTTGAGCCACTGTCTTCTGACCTGGCCAGTGATCTTCCCTTTGGACCACAACCCCTCTGAAAGGCACTGTGCTGAGAAACATGGATTTACTTTACCTATTGCTATTTTGTACATTTGAAATGATCTTTCCAAAACAGATTTAATAATTGAAAGTTTGGCTTTCTGTTCCTTGGAGAAAAGGGACATGCTTTGAAGAAGGAATTGGAACATGAACAGTCATGTTTTGTAGGCATTCATGTTTATTTCTCTGATATTGTGGCTTCCTCTGGAAAAATCCAACGAACACATCCGTTTCAAGTCTTGAGAAACTCCCAAATGTTGACCATGTGTCTGATTCCTGTGTGGTCAAAACAGTGATGTTTCTCAATGTCCACAACTTATTTCCATGTTAAAATAATTCCACGCTCAGCTAAATCCCACTTACACACAAGTGTGCACCTGTTAAAATAGGTCATTTTTCACTGTTAATCTTCCAGATTCCATGAGTATGTGTGGGAACCGCAGACAAATGCAACTTGAATGTCACGAAAGGCATTTTTCTTCACTGAGTGACCCTGGTTGGCCCAGACACCTCAGGTCCCTTGCTCCCACAGATCTGTAAAACTAAGGAAGATCCCTTTCTGCTGAGAGAATGGATTGTAATTAAATCTTAGCATAGAAGGCCTTGTGTGAAACTGTATGGACTTTTGTCTTACAACTGGGTTATTTTTTAATTACATTTTTGTCGATCTTTTCTAAACTCTGAAGTATGTCGGCATGGAAACTCAGTAACTTTTCTCAATGCTCCCCATAAAGCTAAAAATTGAGAAGAAGAGAAAGAAAAAGGGAAAAAATTAAAATTTCAGAGCAAGAAGCTCTAGCCTCTGAGATTTTGTTACTGTTGCAAAAGTAATAGGTCAACTTTGCCACAACCACAATGCTAAAAACTAGATGCACAAAAGAGCAATTTTTATCCCAAAGTCTTCTTGGTGATGAGATTTTTTTTTTCCTGCTTCAGATTGGGCGTACTTCCAGAAACCCAAGGGCCCTAAATCAATATCAAGTGACTGCTTCCAACTCATAAGAGCCTCTAGGCCTCATTGCAAATGTGGGCACTGAGTTCCAGAGAGACAGGCTTAAAGAAATTGATGGCAAAAATGGGAAGCTCTGTGGCTGACCTCAGTTGCAGGATCCGTGCTGGGACAGCTGTCCTCCACTCCATGATTTGTGAGGGCCTGCCTGGTATTGCTAATCTTCCTGACAGTTTATTTTGAAGAGAAAAGGGGCCAGTGGCACTGTAGGCAGCATCAGACAAGCCACAGATCTCCTGGGAGATCTACGCTCTCCGGGAGGCAGAGAACAACATTTTGCCTTTCCATAGGGTTGTTAATATACATATGAATCCCAAATCCAAGAATGGGCTCTTCAAACTGGTGTATTTAAACACTTTTTCGGCTGGGCCCGGTGGCTCACGCTTGTAATCCCAGCACTTTGGGAGGCCGAGGCGGGCGGATCACGAGGTCAGGAGATCGAGACCACGGTGAAACCCCGTCTCTATTAAAAATACAAAAAAAAAATTAGCCGGGCGTGGTGGTGGGCGCCTGTAGTCCCAGCTACTCGGAGAGGCTGAGGCAGGAGAATGGCGTGAACCCGGGAGGCGGAGCTCGCAGTGAGCCGAGATTGCGCCACTGCACTCCAACCTGGGCGACAGAGCGAGACTCCGTCTCAAAAAAAAAAATAAATAAATAAAAAATAAACACTTTTTCAGGGACACATGTTTCAAGAAGGGGATAAACAGGGCATGATGTGGATCCTGTGCTGTCCTCAAAGAAGGGAAGGTGGACTGCCATGTTTCTAGTGTAGAATCTGGCACAGAAACCACCCATAGCACGTGCACCACAGACCTGCTTTAGCTGAAAGGATCCTTTCTACATTCCTTCCACCACCTGGTGAGTGGCCACGTTGATGATGAGACCTGGGGCCTTTAAAAATCCTCTTTCAGGTCTCCAGCCAACCCTCTCCATTCAACTCAGTTTCACAAACCTTTTCTTAGCAGCTACCCATTCCCAAGGACTGTAGTGGGTGCCACAGGGGAGACAGAGGTGAAGGAGACACAGTCCTTTCTGCTGATTCTGCAGCTGAGTCAGCTGATAGCCTATGTCTATTTGCCAAGAATATGACCGAATGAGTGAAAACAACAAAACAAAAAAAGCTGAGTCGGTGAGATGACTAGACTCGGGAGGGTACTGAGAATGTCGAAGCTATGAGTCCCCTGGAGGCCAAGGCAAGTTTGCAGATGGCATGGTAACAGCAGGGTGGTTGCTGAGGGAACCTGAAACCATGTCACATGGAAAAGATTTGTAGGAGTGGAGGACCTTTGGCCTGGAGAAGAAAAGCTTTGGAGAACAGAAAGGCTGGTTTCACATACCTGAGAGACTGTCATGGGGAAGACCCATACTTTGTTCTCTGGGGCCCCAGAGGATAGAACAGGACTGTGGTGGGGATAAGTAGGGGGACCGATTGCAGCTCGAAATTGTGAAGTCCTGTCCTTGTCAGAGCTGTCCCAGGTGGAGTGGGATGTACCGGGAGGTGGTGAGTTCCTGTCATTGCAGGGATTTCAGTCGGGGTGGAGAGTCCACTAGACAAAGACACTGTGGAGAAGAACCACGCATGGAGGAGGGTGGAGGGCCTGATCCTCTAAGCTTCACTCTCTGCCTGGGAGTCTTGGATTCCTCCCTCCTCTTACTATAACTTAACGAGCCGCTAACGCCAACACCTGGCTTCTTATTCAAACATGCTTAACTGTGAACGGGGAAGACTGGCATCACAGGTGGGCAAATTAACAACAAACTCCCTCAGGGGTCTCCAGAATGAGAGAGAAGGGACAAAGACAGAATCGTTCTGCGTGCCTGCAAGTTGGATTTGGAGTCTCCACACTGTGCCTCTGGGCGTTGACCAGAAGAGGGGTCTCTTTGCTGTGTCTTTAGCAAGGTGACAAGCAGGAGAGCTGGGTAGCACAGCCTGGGGCTCACAGGCAGCAGATCACCTTCAGCTCCCCAGGCCCCTCTGTCATGGACTCAGGCCACAGCTGGGACTCAGTCACCAGGACAGGCAGAGCCCAGAGGGCATTGCTCCACCAGGTGGGCACAGCAAACAGCCCTTCTCCACACTCCCACTCTTCCCAGTAGACAGGGTGCCTGGGGAGTGACTCAAGGGAACTCAGCCTGTTCATCTCACCCGCTTCTGCCTACCTCTCCACACACACTTTTGTCCTTGTTAAAACCATGAGCAGTTTTTTCCTGATATCACAGCCTAGGAAATCGATGCCTCGTTCAGTGAGCCAGCACTTGCTGTGCTCTTGCCACAGGTTGGGACTGTGTGGATGGATGCCCCGTTGCTAAGGGAGAACAGAGAAGGGACCTAGCTCAGGCTGGGGCTTTACAGAAGGCTTCCGAGAAGGGATGTCATTGGCCTGACTCTTAGAGGAAGGAAAAGAAGAGCAGCAAGTACAAATGATTAGTGCTATTCATCAGCAAATCAGGAGACTGGGCGTGTAGGGAGATGGGGCTGAGGAAGTCACTCTGAACACAGACAAGGGGCCTGATTGTCATCTGAAATGCCTGATGTTTTCCTGTTGGTTATGGGAAACAGAGGGATGACATAGATTGACTTATAGAGATTTTTCTGTCTGCATCAAAGGCATCATAAACAAGAGGGTAAGACTAGTGGCAAAGAAATGAGTCAGAATTCTGTAATAGTTTAGTCGAGACATGAGAAGACCCTGAGCTAGCTCAGTGGTAGCAGGGTGGAAAGGAGGGGGACCAAAAAGAGAAATATTTTGGATTTAAAAAGTAACAAGACTGTCCAACAAATAGAAGATACAGAGACAAATGATTCGATAAGGCAAGGGTCAAAAGACTTGAACAGGCACCTCACAAAAGAAGATAATGCCCAATTAAGCACATGAAAGAGTGTTCAACATCATTAAATATCAGGGAAATGCGAGTTAAAACTATAACAAGATAGCAGTTCATACCCCTTAGAATGGCTAAAATCAAAACGAATGATCATACCAAGTGCTGGTGGGAATGTGAGGAGCCTGGAACTCTCATGCACTGCTGGTGGGAGAGGCCAATGGTAGAAACTCTTTGAAGGACTCTGAGAGTGTCTTATTAATGTACATCTACCCTATGAGCAAGCAATTCCACTGCTAGGTATTTGCCCAAGAATACTATGTTTATACAAACTTGTATAAGAAAAATATGTTCCCAATAAAATTGTAAAGAATGTTTATGGCAGTCTTATTCAAATATTGAAGAACTGGCAGAAACCCAGATGTCCATCAGGAAGTACATGGATAAACAACCTATGGTATGTCCATATAATGGAATATCACTAAGCAATAGAAAGGAACAAAGTATTTATATGTTCAGTGTAACATGGATGACTAGCAAAACCATTATGGTAAGTGAAGGAAACCAGACCCAGAACAGCACACACTGTATGATTCCATTTACATGAAATCCAAATGTAGACAAACGAATACATAATATTAGACACCAGTTTGTGGGTTTATGTGTTTTGGGGTGTTAGGTGGGGGGTTGTTGACCAGTTAGAGGCATGAGGGAACTTCCTCAAAGAATAGAAATGTCTTATATTTTATTTTGAGGATTATGACATGAATGTGTAGGATTGTCAAAATTAATCATACTAAACATTAAAACCTGAGCATTTTTTTTCTAGGTAAACTTTATTTTAAAACAAAAACAAAATAAAAACCAGGTCTGGGCCGGGCGTGGTGGCTCACACCTGTAATCCCAGCACTTTGGGAAGCTGAGGTGGGCAGATCACAAACTCAGGAGTTTGAGAACAGCCTGGCCAACATGGTGAAAACCCATCTCTACTAAAAATGCAGAAATTAGCCAGACATGGTGGTGGTGCATGCCTATAATCCCAGCTACTCAGGAGACTGAGGCATGAGAATCGCTTGAACCTAGGAGGCGGAGGTTGCAGTCAGCCGAGATCGCGCCACTGCACTCCAGCCTGGCGACAGAGCGAGACTCCGTCTCAAAAAAACAAAACAAAACAAAACCCAGGTCTGGTGATTGATATATATTTGACCCTCACATTTCTAGCTTGAATGTTTGTGTGGATGGTGGTGACACTAAGACAGATGAAGGATGTGAGAGGAAGAGAAGGTAAAGGAGGAAAAAGATGAGTTAAATGTTGTATAAATGGAGTATGTGGTATCCATTATCACAGGCACCAGCTAGTGATATCCTGAAGGAAAAAAAAAAAAACACAACACCAACAACAAAAACAAAACCACCTGAATCAATGAGTCTGAAGCTCAGAGAAGAGGTCAGGATAGGAACATACCCCTGACAGTCACTTGGTCATTGTGAAAAGCAGGAGTATGAGTGAAATGATGCAGAGAGGAGCTCTGGCATTAGAAAGCAGTGGCCAGAGGCTGGATCCTGAGAGGCAGCACTCATTACTGGGTTAGCAGAAGAGAGCGTTCCATGATGGAGACTGCAACTCATCCCGGAGGCATGAGGAGAACCAGGAAAGGGCAGAACCACAGTCATTCAAAGCCAAGAGTTTTGTGGGGTTTTTTTTTTTTTTTTTTAAATTCATTTGTTTTAGTAGGTGTTTCATGTATTAAAAGACTTTTCTAAACAAATTTACTGTGGCATAAATTACATACCATAAAATTCATTCATTTGAAGCATATGGGTCACTGAGTTTTAGTGAATTTATACAGTCCTGTAACCACTACCACACTCAAGTTTTAAAACATTTTCATTGCCACAAAAATTTCCCTCACACCCCTTTGCTGTTGATCCCTGATCCCAAGCCCAGCCCCAGACAACCACAGATATGCTTTTGTCATTAGAGTTTTGCCATTTTTAGAAATTTCATACAAATGGAATCATGTAGTCCTTTGTGTCTGGCTTCTTTCTTTTAATGTGTTTTTGAGATTTCTTCACGTTGTTGCCTGAATTTGTAATATATTTCTTTGTTATGGAGCGTAGTTTTTCACTGTATGAATAGACCATATTTTGTTTATCCATTCGTCAACTGACGGACATTGGCATTGCTTCCATTTTGTGTTATGATGGATAATCCTGCAATGGATATTGACTTACAACTCTTCGGTAGGACGCAGATTTTCATTTCTCTCGGGTGAATACCTAAGGGCAGAATTGCTGGGTTGCATGGCAAGCATGCGTTTACTTTTAAAGGAAACTGCCAAACTTTTGCAAAAAGGCTCTACCATTTTACCTTTCCACTAGCAACTTACAAGGGTCCCAGTTTCTCTATGCCTTTATCAACACTCGATATTGTTTTGTTTTGTTTTTTAATTTTCCTAGTAGGCATATAATTGGATCTTATTGTGGTTTTAATTTTAATTTGTATTGCCCTAATACCAGTGGTGTTGAACATTTTTTATGTGCTTTTGGAATATTCATATATCTTCTTTGGTGAAACATTTGTTCATATCTTTTGCCAATCTTTTAATTGGGTAGTTTCTCTTGCTATTGAGTTATAAGGGTTCTTTATATATTCTTAATTCAAATCAGATAGTTTGCAAATATTTTCTCCCAATCTGTGACCTTTCATTTCCTGTCACTGAACAAATTTTTAAATTTCGATGAAGCCTAATGACTACGTTTTTTTCTTTTATAATTTGTACTTTTTGCTTCCTAAGGAATCTGCTTAACCCAAAATTATATATAAAAAAAATTTCTTCATTTTCTCCTAGAAGTTTTTTAGTTTTAGTCCTGTAATTCATTTTGAATTAATTTTTGTATATGGTATAAGGAAAGGGTCAATAGTAATATCTTTTATAACTATTCAGTGATTTCAAGATCATTTATAAAAATAGACTATGTTTATCACTATCGAATTACCCTGGTCTGGTATCTTTATCAAAATTAGTTGACCATATAAAAGTGAGGATCTATTTCTAGACTCTCAATTCCACTCTATTGATCCATTGTTATCTAATACCACACTGTTAATTACTGTAGTTTTATAGTAAGTCTTATAATCAGGTAGCATATATTTTTAACTTGATTATTTAAAAAAAATTGTTTTGTGTCACAGTACAAATAGATGTTTTTCCAAAGAAGATATACAAATGTCCAATAAGCACATTAAAGATGCTCAAATGTTACTAACCAGTAGAGAAATGCAAATCAGAACCACAGCAAGATACCACCTCACACCCATTAGGATGGCTACTATCAAAAATAATCATAATAACATGTCGGTGAGGATATAGAGAAACTAGATCCCTTGTATACTGTTGGTGAAAATTTAAATGGTGCAGCCACTTTGAAAAATAGTATGATGTTTCCTCAAGTATTAATAATAGAATTACCATATGACTCAGCAATTCTACTTCTGCGTATATACCTAAAAGAATCGAAGGGGCTGGAAGAGATATTTGTATACCCATGTACATAGCAGCATTATTCACAATAGCCAAAAGGTGGAGGCAACTCAAGTGTCCATTGACAAATGAATAAACAAAATGTGGTATGTATCCATATACACACATACATACATACATACATAGATACACACACAGTGGACTATAAAATGAAGGAAATTTCGACACATACTACAATGTGGTTAAATATTGAGGTCATGTGAAATGAAGTAAGTCCATCACAAAAAGACAAATGTATAATTCCACTTATGTGAGTTAACTAGAGTTGTCATTTCCTTAGAGACAGAAATTAGAATGGTGGTTGCCAGGAGTTGTGAGTCGAGGGGAATGGGAAGTTATTTAAAGGATATTGAATTTAGGCTGGGTGTGGTGGCTTACACCTATAATCCCAGTGCTTTGGGAGGCTGAGGTGGGTAGATCTCTGCAGATCTCTTGAGCCCAGGAGGCAGGCGGATTCCTTAAGCCCAGGAGACCAGTCTGCGTAACATGGCAAAACCCAGTCTCTACAAAAAAGTACAAAAATTAGCTGGGCATGATGGTGCATGCCTGTAGTCCCAGCTACTCAGGAGGCTGAGGTGGGAGGACTGCTTGAGCCTGGGAAGTGAAGGTTGCAGTGAGCTGAGATCATGCCACCGCGCTCCGGCCTGGGCAATAGAGTAAGACTCTGTCTCAAAAAATAAAATGAAGTTTATTAAACATAGTTTGGGAAGATGAGAAGTTCTGGAGATTAGTTGCATGCCAATGTTAATATACTTAACATTGCTAAACTATAAGCTTAAAAATTATTAAGTTGGTAAATTTTATGTGTATTTTACCTCAATTAAAAAACATTTTTTAAATTGTTTTGTTTAATCTAGGTTATTTGTCTTTTCAAATGAATTTTAAGATCAGCTTGTCAATTCCTACAAAAATGTCCACTGGGATTTTTATTGTGATTTCATTAAATATATAGATTAATTTAAAAATAATTACCATCTTTAATTAAAAATATTGAGACCTCCAAGTGATAACATGGCATATCTCTCTGTTTATTCAGGTATTCTTTTAATTTCTCTCAGCAATATGTTGTAGTTTTCAGTGTATAAGTCTTAAATGGCTTTTATTAAATTTATTCCTAAATATTTTTATGCTACTGTCAGTGGAATTTCTAAAGTTTTATTTTTGGGGTTGTTCTTTGCTGGCATATACAAATACAATTGATTTCTACATATTAACCTTATATTCTGTGACACTGTTGAATTCATTTATCAGTTCTAGTAGCTTTTTGAAAATTCCTTAGAATTTTCTACATATATGATCACATTGTTCACAAAAAAAAATGGTTTTATTTCTTCTGTTCCAATGTGTATGCCTTGTTTTTTGCATGACTTATTAAACTGGCTAGGACCTCCATACGATGTTGAATAGAAGTGGTGAGACAGAATTTTTAAATGAGGTTATTTTACTCTATGAGGAGCCCAGGTGGCCTCTGGCAGAGCAGTTCCAATAGAACTGCAGGGCAAAACCAGGCTGCTGCAGATGGATGCATGAGTGGGAATTGAGAGAATTACAGCTGCTGGGTGTTACCACTCATGAAGCTTGACTGAAGAAGGCAGGCAAATGGGTAAAGCACATTCCCTAGTCTCAAGCGGTCCCAGAGTATAAACAGGGGAGTTCTAGACATGCATTTCTTCAGCTCTGCTGCTGCCTTCCTCAGTCCAGCCACCTTCTCCCACCTGGAACTTCAACAGCCACTTACCTCCCCTTCCTGTTTCTATTCCACCTGTCCCATTTTCCAGCCCATTCTAACAAAAGTCAGAGAATATCTCTCAAAGTAAAAGTCAGATTATATTACTCCTGCACTCAAAACTCGGCAACCATGGCCATCCAGGCACTGCGCGGCATGGCCCACCAGTCCCCCGTTCCTCGCTGTGCCCCTGGCACACCATCTCGCCTCCTCTTCCTGGCAATTCTTTAGCCAGCTCAGGCTTTTTACAAAGCCTGGCTTCAGGGATTTAGGACAAAAATGTACCTGAGCAGAGGTGCAGGTGCAGAGATGTGAATGTGGGTGCAGCCTGACAACAGATGGGCTCATTTGAAAGAGAAGCCTAGTGAGGCTGGTCCAGACTCCCCCCGGGGATGAGGTTGCAGTACTTACCTGCCCGTGGCGCTGTTTAGAGTGTAGATGCATTGCATGAATGGCTATTTGGTCTCCAGTCTTCAGGTTAATTTGGTGTGTCTCACAGGCTCTCTACAACCTTGCACCTCGACGTGTGGTCTGTGGACCAGGAACATTGTCATTACCTGGAAGCTTCTTGGAAATGGAAAATCCTAGGCCACCTCCCAGACCGATGGAAGCCACATCAGCATTTTAACAAGACACCCCGGTGATTCCATGGTGCATTCTTACCCACATTAAATTTTGACACCCCATAAAAATTCACTCTTCTGAAGCAGAATTCACCTCTCTCTAGTAAAGAACTTCAATTTTTATAATGTGTCAATGAATGAAAATGTAAAACCTAGTAAGAGAAAATGGAAGGACTTGTTCATGCAACTGGTAATTAAACAAATGGGAATGAAACTTGGCTAAGGAGAGAGGATGAAGAGGATTAAACTCATCAAAGCAAGTTGGGGGTTCAAATGAGATTTCTGGGAAGGCATCAGTTGAACTCTGCAGTGAATGGCTGACCTGTTTTCATTTAATAGCTGTTCTCATGGTTACTTCCCTCTCAGGGATGCCCCGTCCCTATAGTCATGCACATATTAGGTCAGTATGCTCAGCAAAAAACACCCAAGGACCAAAAAGCTTTGTGGACATCAGGTTACAAGCTGTATGCTGCCCCTCCCTGCCCCCCAGCCTCTCACCATCTTAGAAAGGCAGGACCTGTGTCATCACTGAAAGCAACGGCATGTTGATATTTTTTTTTTTTTTTTTTTTTTTGAGAAGGAGTCTCGCTCTGTCGCCCAGGCTGGAGTGCAGTGGCACAATCTCGGCTCACTGCAAGCTCCGCCTCCTGGGTTCACGCCATTCTCCTGCCTCAGCCTCTCCGAGTAGCTGGGACAGGCGCCCGCCACCACGCCCGGCTAATTTTTTGTATTTTTACTACAGACGGGGTTTCACCTTGTTAGCCAGGATGGTCTCGATATCCTTACCTCGTGATCCGCCCGCCTTGGCCTCCCAAAGTGCTGGGATTACAGGCGTGAGCCACCGCGCTCGGCCGGCATGTAGATATTTCAACCCAACCCAACACTACTGTTGGGCGAAGGCCTCGGGTGTCCAGGGAACAGAAGCCTTTGCAAGCTGGAGGGTGCAGGCCCCGCACGTTCTGCACCACCAAGAGAACATCGGGGGTTCTCTTGTTCAGTGGTTTTACAATCTTGTTTTGTAGCCCAGTTCTGGCAATGCTGCCGGGACCATTCTCCTCTCAGGACTTCTTCTACAGTCTGCCCAGAAGCAGAGCCCCGCAGGGCGATGATCGGTGCTTCTGACTTTGGCTTATGAAATCAGCCAGTATTGTCCAAGATAAACTCTGATCTAAACAACAACAACAAAAAAACTCAAAGTATAAAATGTGTGTCTCTACAAGCAACACCACTGTTAGAATGTCAGGGCTGAGAGACCTCATTTATTGGAACAGGCCTTCACCTGTGATCAATTACCGACAGGAGGCAGAATAGCAACGTGGTTAAAGAGCTCACGTTTTGGCACCAGGCTGCCTGACTTTGAATCTTCGCAGCTGTGTGATCTTGGATTAAATGTTAACATATCTTTTCTCGGTTTCCTCATCTATAAAATAGAAATAATCATAATGCTTGCTTCATAAGGTTATTCTGAGGGTTAAATAGAACCATCAACCTACCCTGCTTAGGAGAATGCCTGGCACCCAGGACCCGCTCAGTAAATGTAGCTATTGCAATCATCAAATCCGCTGTTAGCATGGACTCTCAAGGAGGGGAAGCACGAGGGGCTCGTGGGAGCTACAGCCTGGAGGAAGGTGGGGGTCAGAGAAGGCTTCAGGGGTAACTTGAAGTCTAGTAAGAATAGGCAACCTCCTGGGCTCCACATTCTACCTCTTATTTGTTCTGCTTATTATTCTTATTTGTTCTGCTGGAGTCCACGCTCGCATGTGGACACACACACACACATGCAACACGTCAGCAGATTTGCAGCTGTCAGGGACATAACATGGGAACAACTGCCAGCAGCTGAGATCCCAGCCCCAGCGCGCTCACTCTGGCTGCTCCAGCTCCAGCTGTGAGGGCGGAGGAAGACTGGAGCCAAAAGTCAGCCTCCCCCACCCTTGAGAAAATCTCTAGATTAGGCAGCTGCCTGCTCTCCCTCCTCCTCCCCCTAGGCTCTCAGCTGGAGGATGGGAAGATGGATAGGGAGGCCAGGAGCCTGAGGCCAGGAAATTGGCTCTCTTTATTCCCATCTTCCTGGAGAGTGAGCAGGAGACCCCCGCCCCAGGATCCCAGAGCCTAGCCTTGCCTACAGCTGTTCTGCTTTTGCAGCCAGGCATCTGTCCGGCTCCATTGTTCCTGGATGTGGGTGAGGAGTGGGAGGAGGCAAGAGCTGCCGTCCAACTCTAACAGTGCTTCTCAGCCGCGGCTTCACTTCGGAGTCACTGGGGAGCTTTGGCTTGGGCCACGCCTCAGAAGAACTGAAGGAGAATCTCTGGGGGTAGGGCCTGGGCTCTGGTATTTTTTCGTAAAGCTTCCTGGGTCATTGTACTGAGTACCTAGGGTTGAGAAAGATGGACAGATAAGGAAAACTAGCTTGCAGGAGTCATCAACCACAGCCCTTCAGATCCGAATGGAACTTTGGAAACTGTCGGCCTAACACCCTTCTTTTCTTTCCTTCTTTCTTTCTTTTTCTTTCTTTCTTTCTTTCTTTCTTTCTTTTTCTTCCTTCCTTCCTTTTTCTTTCTTTTTCTTCCTTCCTTCCTTCCTTCCTTTCTTTTTCTTTCTTTCTTTCTTTCTTTTTTCTGAGACAGACTTTTTTTGCTCTTGTTGCCCAGGCTGGAGTGCAGTGGCGCTATCTCGGCTCACCACACCTCTGTCTCCTGTGTTCAAGCGATTCTCCTGCCTCAGCCTCCCGAGTAGCTGGGATTACAAGCATGTGCCACCACGCCTGGCTAATTTGGTATTTTTAGTAGAGATGGAGTTTCTCCATGTTGGTCAGGCTGGTCTCAAACTCCCAACCTCAGGTGATCCGCCCGCCTCGGCCTCCCAAAGTGCTGGGATTACAGGCGTGAGCCACCCAGCCCGGCCACCAACACCCTTATTTTCCAGATGGGAAAATATAAGGCCCGGGGAGGAAACATGATAAGCCTAAGCTGAGTGAGCTGTGGCAGAGCAGAGAGAGAACACACGCGTCCTGATTCCAAGTCCAGTGTTATTTTCATGATGTGTATCACGACAAATTTTAGAAATGCCCCTTGAACACTTATGTCTTGAAGGACAGTGCTATTAATAGTTGCTACCAAGAGTACAAAAATGACATGGCACCTGACATCAAAGAGCTGGATAGAGTGGCAGACATGAGCCACTGAATGTCACCACCTGGCCTTGGGCAGACAAGGGTTGCTAGATGAAGGCCTACGCTTGCCAGATCATTCTCCCCACCTACCCAGCTGTGGAACTTAACTCTTACAGCTGCTACCAGTACAGCAATCCCACACCTAGGCCTGTGCAAGAGGAGTCCAGCACTTTCTAGGACCATGCCCGTGCCCATGGGCAAGGAGCCCAACAAGTCAAGGGCACGCGGCTACCAGGAGCCTGCATTCCTCAGTCTAGTCCTTGCCCCGAGCATCTGGAACCCTTAAATTCCCTGTCACTAGCCAGGTCTGCGGCCTACATGGGTCTTTCCTCAGGTTTGTTCTCCCAAGTATGGATTGCACAGCCAGTGTGTGTACCCCTAGGCCCAGGATATGCTGCCAGTGTGTGCACCTCAAAGCCTAGGGCCCACCAAGGGATATATAACCAGCATGTGCACCCAACCCTAAGCCCAGGGGCCACCAAGGGATACACAGCCAGTGTGTGCACCCCTAGGTCCAGGGGCCACCAAGGAATACACAGCCAGTGTGTGCACCCCTAGGTCCAGGGGCCACCAAGGAATACACAGCCAGTGCGTGCACCCCTAGGTCCAGGGGTCACCAAGGGATACACAGCCAGTGTGTGCACCCCTAGGTCCAGGGGCTACCAAAGGATACACAGCCAGTGTGTGCACCCCTAGGTCCAGGGGTCACCAAGGAATACACAGCCAGTGTGTGCACCGCTAGTCCCTGGGCCACCAAGGGATACGCAGCCAGCGTGTGCACCCCTAGTCCCTGGGCCACCAAGGGATACACAGCCATTGTGTGCACCCCTAGGTCCAGGGGCCACCACAGGATAGTTGCATTCAAGGGATTTGGAAGAGGACCTGGGCTTCTGAACTGGCTGCCCTGCTGTGTCCAGATGGGGCTGCATAAGGCTCCTTGTGGACAACGGCATTGCTAGGGAAGGAAAGGGAAGGGGGGTGGGCATGGGCTAGGGGTAAGCTCCTCTTTTGAGAATTCTAAATTAGAACATGGGCTTCAGTTAGTATAAAGATCTATTTGTCATGGCAGAAGGATAAAATATATTTTAGTTAATAGTTTTAAGCTTATTTTATAACTTTTAAATAATAGATTGATTAATTTGCATTCTTGCCCCAGACTCTGCAAATGTTAGGGCAGGCCTCTAACCCACACTTTATCATTGTGTGTATTAGAAAACAGTGGCCCCTTTTGCTGTCTGGGTAACCCCATCCAAGCATACAGCTTAGGATGTGAAGGGTAGTTGGGATTCCATCCCCATTTGGCCCCATGGCCAGGTGTCCTTGTGCTGTGCAAACCCTGTACACCCTTACCTGGCTGTTGTGGAAGAAAATCAATCCACACTCTATTAGCATAAGGAACAATTCCCGGGACAAGGGCATGGGAGAGCCACAGTGGGACATTCTCAGTCCTTTAGGATCTCACACTACCCTGGCCTGCAGCCTCTCTCCACATCTCCTGAATTACTAGCACCTTGTCTTCATCTCAATCAGTGATCCAAACACATGAAGAACCAAAGTACCCAGGGCCCCTTTCCCTGAAGCAAATCAGCTGGTCCACATACATGTCTGGAGTCCACGGGCTCGCCAGTCTGTGTGGGCTCTGTTGGCTCCACTGCATGCACAGAGCCTCCAACTCACAGAGCTACACTCACCATACCCCATTAATAAAGTGGAGAGAGGTCCCTCTCAAGTGGAGGGACTGGGGGAAACTTCATTTGGTGAGGACTTCTGTCGGGGGCTAAAGACTAAGCAGGCAGAGATCCTGGAAGTCCACCCATGAGCCAAGTCTAGGCGGTGGGGAACATGGGCGCAGCTGAGAAGAGCGTGCCAAGGTCAAGTGAGCTGTGTGTGAAGAAGAGCAGTGGGCGAGGTGGGTTCTGAGTGTCGGGTAGGAAGAGGCAGGCAGGGGCAAGGTCATAGTGGTCCTGAACGCTAAGACAAGCAGTTCAGAGGCCACCTGGTCTTCACGCTGACAATCTCAGCTGCACTCTCTGAGGAGACCTAAAAGGCAGATCTTTTTGTGCTGTTGGTAATTTTTGACACCAGAAAAGTGTGAGTTCAAGAATGTGAGTTACACTCTCGCCCAATCAAGATGCTGGTCTTTCTCCTCAATGTGGGCCTTGTTCTGAGTGAAGCCAGTACAGTGCCCGGAAGAAAGCATTGATCTTGAATCTGCTCAAGCAGGTGGCTAATTGTGTGATTGAGAACTCTGAATTTTGCCCCGTAGAGTCCCTCTGCAGCAGGGCCGTGATATGCTCATCTGTGTATCATTATTCATTCATTTGTTCATTCTTCATACGTCAGCCTCCAACTGAGGTTTTCCTTCAAGTCAGGTCACCACGAGAGCCAAGGACAAATCAAAGCAGCAGCAGACAAGGTCCCTCATGCCTTTCTTTATTCTCTTAGAGCCTCCATCGTAGTAAATTGCCTCTGAGAGAAGGATGAAAGGCATAAATATATTCTTCTTATCTCTCGGGCAGGTGCTAGTTTTGTTTTCTCTTCTGGACTAGGGTATGTTACTTAGGAAGTCTTGCAGGTAAGTGGCTGGAATGTCTGTAAAAGCCTGAGGCTAGAAATGTGAGGACCAGTGGCCTGGAATGCAGCCTTGTATTGCTGGGACAAAAACACCTGTGAACTTCTCTTTGGGTGCTTGTATTTAGCTTTGCAGTGTAGCTATGCATAGCCCTTTATTCCTCTATAGACTCTGTTTCTTGAAGCAAAAGGCCCCAGTCCGCTATTGCCTCTCCCTCAGCTCCGCCTGTGTCTAGCATCCGGCTAGGTGCAAAGTAGGTGATAAGTTAATGAATGTTTAACTGAATAACCCTTTCCTGCTCTGGGGTAATACCCAATACAAAGTCCTCTCTGCCTTCACGCCTCTATCCTCCAAACACACATTGACACCCTCACCCCAGACTGCAGGTGGCACTGGAAGAGCTGGGAGGGGTCTGAGGTAGTGGGGGTGAGGGGCTGGGGCCTTGATTCAAACACAGACATCTTCCTGCTAGATTTCACACTGGAAAACAAATACCAGCTTTTGTTCAAACCCTGGTTCATTGGAAGTAGTGCCCCACCCCGGGAAGCTGAGGAGCAGGCAAACAGGATTCATGCTTATCCAAAAGGCTGATCCACACTTGAGACCTGTCCTCATCAGAGCACTGCAGTCTCACCATTAACAAGAGTCCCCACGAAAGTTTCCTGCAGCAAACCTGACAGACGTGCTGTTTTGCAAGTTGTAGCCTGCATTTGCCTAATCCCCCAGCCTGGGCAGATGCATATGAAAGGCCTCCCCAAGGCTGCAGGAAGAAACAAGGGAGGCCTCCCTTCCCCCACCACAGTCAGAGGAACCCAAGCTGGCCATGGCCCGTTCCCGCCCACTGGTAGCTTCCCCTTGGTTTGGAAAAGTGGAGGTGATTGAAAAATAATGTTTCTATAGAGGTCACTAAATTTTACTGGCCACAACCTGTGCCAGGTCCTATATTCTTTCACTTCATTCTCACTATCAGTTCCCAGGGGTGCTGGTACTATTCCTGTTTTGCAGATGAAGAGACCAAGAGAGGCTAAGTTGGGGTTAAGTAACTCTCCGAGGTCCTCTATTGCGTAGGTAACAGAGTCAGGACTCCAGTCAGATCATGCGGAGCATCCAATTTGTGGTCTCTCCACTACAATGTACTCAAGCCCAGGTAGAATGCAAGAGGCAATTTGGTCTCCTCTCCAGGCTCTATCCGTGAGCCTGCTGGGGACCTAAGCTCCATAGCCATATGGACCTCTGTCTTCCTGCACTCAATCTCCTTAATCATAACACAGGCAGGAGTGAGCCCCTCAGCCCTTCCCTCAACCTACTCCTTCTGGAACCGGTGACCGACATTACCTTCCACACAAGAGGGCCAACAAGAAACCATGGGGTCTTAGCCATACACAGTCCCTGCCCACAATCATTTCCCCTCCCCTGTATTCCTTCTGTTTCTCCCTTGGGGCGCACTTTCATATTGTGTTGGAATGATTGCAATAACCTCCTGATGAGCCTTGTAACCCTCACTTTAGCACCATCATTATCCTCACGCCACACTCCCACCCTCACCAAATCCACCCTCCACATTGCTCCAAGAACAGGTTAAGAACACATATTTGTTTCTGTCACTGCTTTGCCTCTTTTAAATCCTTCAGTGACTTTCCACTGCCTTCGGAATGCATTTTCGATCTTGTGGCAATGGTTATGCTGTTACAATTATCTGTCTTCTGTCTTCCACATTGAGAGGTGAGCTCCTTGAGGCAGGCACTGTTGACACATAGAAGGTATTCTGTAAATGACTTAAATGAATCGATGAGTAGTAAATAAACACCAAATGAATAGATGAAAGGATGGAGAGTCCACCACTAGGCAGGAAGCCCCATTTTCCACAGTAGAGGCAAATCGGGTGCCCTGGAGATTAGACTCAAAGAAGGAAATATGAGACTGGAGAGAGGCAGGAGTGTTTTATGACCTTGAAGGTAGATTTAGGATTTAGACAGGTAGAGAGGGAAGCACGGAGATGAGGGGAGAAAGAGAGGAGAGGGAATCCCAAGAAAAGAAGAATAGACAGTACAAGTACAGTATGCAGTGAAGGAATTCGTGTCCGTGAGGCGAGGCCTAGGAATGGAAGTGGAAGGGCAGGTGAGCAGCAAGCTGTGGTGGGGGCCTTGGAGCTAGACTGAAGAACGTGAGCTTCCATCTATCACAGCATTAGGGCCCATGCTGGCCAATGGTGGAGAGAGGAATAGCTGAAGAAAAGTGGTGACAGAACCGACTCCCACAAATGTGAGACTGTTGGTGTTTTGTTTGGCTCTCGTTGACTTGAATTTAAAGGCATCTAAATATCCTTTTCCCCCTTATTTTTTTAAGACACTAATTGAACACTTGGGCGCTATAAATAAGTGGTGAAGAATGAACCAGTTTTTGTTTTAATGAAAGGTTAAAACACATTTAACCTTTGTTTTTGGGGGTTTTTTTTTGAGACGGAGTCGTGCTCCGTCACCCAAGCTGGAGTGTAATGGCACAATCTCGGCTCCCTGCAACCTCCGCCTCCCGGGTTCAAGTGATTCTCCTGCCTCAGCCTCTTGAGCAGCTGGGATACAGGCATGTGCCACCACCTCTGGCTAATTTTTTGTATTTTTAGTAGAGACAGGGTTTCACCATGTTGGTCAGGCTGGCCTCGAACTCCCGAGCTCAGGCAATTCGCCCGCCTTGGCCTCCCAAAATGCTGGGATTACAGGCGTGAGCCACTGCGCCCAGCCACATTTAACCTTTTATTGAATGTGCAGTCAACATCCAAGTCCATTTTTATCTCTGTAGTATTCCTGAGCTGTGACCTCCAGGAACGGTGATGCATCGATATCATAGCCCTGGACAGCAAACACTGTCTCCTCTCTGTCCTGTCGCTGAGCGTGGAGTCAGTACCTCTTTGAATAATTAACACTTTTACGTAGACGGAGTCAGGGAAAGGGTTTAGGTGAAGTTCTTACATAGTTTGTTCTGCTGTCAAATGTCAATTAAGCCTTCACTCTCTTCCTTCTTGGAAGAGACAGGCGGAGGCAATGTGGATGAAGCAAAGAGCCCCTGTCTGGGATTGGGGAACTAGGCTCTATCTCTCTCTCTTGCCAGTTTTCTGCATGGTCTTAGGCAAGTCTCTCTCTCATCCCAGGCTTCAGTTTCCCCACCTATGAGAAGGGGTTGGTTTAAACCTTCTTTTGAGAAGAGTTTTGTGCTCTGAAATGCCACTGACGTCTGTGCCGTGTCTCCTCTGACCTCTGCTCTGTATACTTGCTGGTGAGCGCATTGGAGGGGCAGGAGCCCCAGGTGGAGAAAAGGAAGGGCTTCTTTTAAGGAGACATAACTAGGAAGAAAACCTCTAGCCAGGGGAGAAAGAAGGCCAAAGAACTCTGTCCTTTGCACAGGCCTGACATTTTTATGGGCCTTTGCTGGCCTTGGACCATGAGCTGCCCACACACACACAGGGGAACCCCCCAGCAGCCACTGAATGTGGCATTGTGGCACTGGACCCCACCAGCCAACAGCCCTTGCTTACAGCCTCCGTTAGAGCAGACTGGGGAGCAACCAGCCCAGCCTGTCAGCTCACATCAGGCTTGGCCTGACAGGGTCCAGCACAGAGACCTCCCACAGAGATGCAACGGAGAGGAAATTAGGTTGGAAATTCACTGACAGCCCACGCTTGACCCCATGGAAAGTGTTGGTTTGGGCTAGAAGAAATGGCACAATTTAGCTTGACCAGACTGGCCTGTTCAAACAGACTCCAATGCCACAGAGCATTGAGTTAAGCCTCCTACCAAATTCTGACTCTTAAGCAGTTGGATATCCACTGTGTAGCAGGCACAGAGAATGCAGAGGTAAAATGTATGACTACTGTCTTCACAAAGCTTGCAGTCTAGTGAAAAGAGAAGGCATGTCAACAATTTGTCATAATCTATCTTGCTAAATGTCACACTCAAGGTACACAGAGGGGTTTAGGGGGAGCTGAAAATCCAGCAAGTGATTCTGAGAAATAGTGAGAGGGAGGAAAATCTTCCTAGAAAAGGGGAAATATCCCCTGAGTTTTAAAAGATAACATCCCAATTAGTTTCCCAGTGGAAGAGAAGGGGCTGAAAGGAGCACGCCTGGGAAAAGGCCCAGCATGTCTGCAGGCATGGGGAGAGGTGAGAATATAGCAAGACTGAATCACTGCACACAGCTCTCAGAGGCCAGGGAATAGCGTGCAAGGGTGGAAGGGCAGCAGGAGCACCTGGAAGTTTTGTAGGTTGAACTGTGTCCCTCAAAACAATATGTCAATGTTCTAACCCCCCAGGACTTGTGCATGTGACTCATTTGGAAATAGGGTCTGTGTAAATGTAATCAAGTAAAGATGAGGTCATACTACATTGAGGGGAGGCCCTAATCCAATGACCGGTGTCCTTATAAAAAGAGGAAGATTTGGACGCAGAGACACATAGTGGGGAAGCGTCATGTGAAGACAGAGGTGGAGACCGGAGTGATGCCTGTAAAAGCCAAGAAACGCGCAGGATTGCCAGCAGCCGCCAGAAGCTAGGAGAGAGGCAAGGCACAGATTCTCCCTCCGAGTCCCCAGGAAAGAACTATCCCTGCCAATACTTTGATATCAGACTTCGGGCCTCCAGAATTGTGAGGCCATGCATTTTTTACCCAGTTTGTGATCGTTTGCTACGGGAGCCGTGGGAAACTAACATGGTGGGCGTGTGAGCCACTGTGGGCTCTCACTTGACGGTGGCCCAGGATGGCCCTGGCTTCAGAGATTCTTCTTATGGAGCTCTTAAAATGGCTTAAAAATCCCCATACCCTGACATTCAAGCTGTTACCCTTCCAGATTCTCTTTCATACCTGGTGCCTGCTCACAATCCTTCATTAGACTATGTATCCTGATTTTTATAGTTTTTCTTTTTCTTCTTGATTCAGAAAGGTATACTCTCCATAATTATAGAGTCATATTGTGTAAGTTTGGGTGAATCAGTGAACTAACAAGTTGCACCACGTGTCGTCCTCAGTTTCTCTGATTCATCATCCTTTCTTTGAGATTTACAGAATCAGATTGATTGCAAACTTTAAAAAATGACCTTCAGCTCTTTGCAGGCCCATGTGAGCACACAACTATCTTGCTTTCAGACCTGCACCTCCAATTTCATCTCATAGAAGAAATCTTCCCATGAGTATCTCTAAGGCAGGGCCCACCTCCAGTGCTTCCTTCTGATTCTGCATAAGCTAGGTGACCTCCAGGATGTCTGCTCTGTGTTGGCTGATGGGGAAACTAAGTTGAATAAGACATCCTTAAGAAGCTGGCAGTCTGGTGAAGGCTGGGATTGGGAGACAGTTATAAAGACCAAGTTGTTTCAGTAAGTTGTAATCAGTGACACAGGAGATGGATGTATAAGGTACTTTAGAGACCAGAAGGGGAGTACCTGGCCCGTAATAATGGCTTTCATTCTTTATGAGCCAGACACCATGGTAGAAGTTTTACATGCATTATCTTTAATCCTCAACAAGCAAGGTGTGTAGTACTATCCTCATTTTATAGGTGAAGCAACTGAAAAGGTTAATTAAGTAACTTGCTCAAGGTCTCTCACTTGGCAAGTGACAGAGCCACTGTTTGATCTTAGGTTTGCCTGACACCCAAGATCACACGTGGATTCTTCACAGTACCAGGGTGACTGATGCTCAGGGCGTGTTTCATCAAAGCACGTACTTTAAAATATTCACTGATTTTTCCATATTGCTTTTGTGCTATCCAAAACATTTAGTTGAAAGATAGTGATTAATTTAAACTCACCAAATTTGCCAACAACTCGCTAATTGCTGTTCTTATCTTTCTTGACCTTTCTGTATATTGGTCTTGCCTCTGTCTTGAAAATCTTTCCTCCCTTTGGCCTTCCTAACATCGTACTTGGCTGGTGTTCCCTCTGCCTCTTTGGATTCATTTTTTCCACTTATTCTTTCTCTGTCGAGCTCCTTTAAGGCTCTGACTGCTACTCATTTTTTATTTATCATTCTCTAACCCTCCTCAGAAGAAGTCCATGCATCTCACTTATTTCTATTACTGTCATAGTCATGGTTTCCTCATTTGTTCCTTGTTGATTTCCAGATCTTTATATCTAGTATCGACCCCCACTTCTGAGCCCCAGACCTAGATATTCAATGCTTTTCCAGCCTTCTCCAGATGAAGCTCCCACAAGCACATCAAAGTCACCACATCTATGTCTGATCTCACCATCCTTCCTCCCAGACCCTGCCTCTTCTAGCCCAGGGAGTCGTGCCCCATATCCCACTGTTGGCCAGAGCACCCCTCTCCTTCATCCTTCCACACTTGAACAATTCCTCAATTCTCTTCATTCTACCTCCTAAATCTCTCAAAAATACCTGGCTCAGCTATCCCCACAGTCACTACCTTGGGTCTCTCCCTTGTCTTCTCTATCTAAATGATAATTTTTAAAAACTTGTTTAAAAATTTAAACTTATAGATGATTTGCAAGGATAATGGATAATACAGAGTGTTCCCGTATACCCTTCACCCAGCTTTCCTAATGTTGGCATCTTGTATAACCATGGTCCACTTATGAACTAAGAAATTAACATGGTTTACTGAATGATTGTGATGGCCTTGTTGACAGATACCTTGGGTTGTCTATTTGCCTCCCCAGAAATTTTTTTTATTTTTCAGCTTGAAGTGGAAATGTGCTCATCCCTAGGGGATGGATCATGATAGTTCCTTCTAGATGCTCCCCTAATACTTTGCTCTTTCTCCGTAATCATTGGGTCGTAAATCTGTGTACGTGCCTGCTGTTGTCGCTGGACTTAAAAGCAGAACTGACCACTGCATTCTCAGTAGGCACTCAGTAAATATTTGTGATACAAATGAATGAATGAATGAGATCAGTGTGGCTAGAGCTGTAGGTTTGTAGATGGCAACTAGAAAAGTGTCACTTATGAATTAAAAAGTTTGAACAACGATTGAGGACCCAAAGTCCTTTCTAACACAGAGGCCCAGTCCCAGTACAGATGGACCTAATGCCATTTTTATCCTCACGCTGACCATCCTTAGTGATGAAGGACAGGGATAAGCCTGGAATCACAGGCTCCTTGAATGTCATGTCTGGGAAAGCGCCTTAAATCCAGCGGTTCCCAGACCGAGTTGGCTGACTCAGAACCTCCAGGGATGCGGCCTGGCAATCTGCCTGGTTAATAAGTTTGCAAGGTGATGCAACACGCAGCGGGAGCTGGCCCCGGTCCAAGAATCAGCGTTTGGAAACCCCTGCTGAAGGCCAACCTGCTTATTTACAGACAGTGTGGACCATCTACACATAAAGGCTCCATCCGGCTCTGACTTTGTCTGATAGATTTTTCTTTTTCTTTCATTTTAAATTAAGCCTGTGAATTTGGATGCTGTAATATGCATCATAGATATACAGATTATACTTTAAAAATGCCTTTTAGAAAGTCATATAAACCAGAAAATGTCTCCAGTTTCTTCTTCTTTCTTTTTTTTATTATTATACTTTAAGTTTTAGGGTACATGTGCACAACGTGCAGGTTTGTTACATATGCATACATGTGCCATGTTGGTGTGCTGCACCCATTAACTCATCATTTACATTAGGTATATCTCCTAATGCTATCCCTCCCCCCTCCCCCCACCCCACAACAATTTTAACCTTAAAAATTTTTATTATAAACCTCATTTTGTATAATGTAACATCAGAGATTTTTATCTTAGGAGTCCTGTGTTAGCATTTCATTAGGATCTGATGGGTAAATGATATACATAGGAATCCAGATTTAAGTCTGCAATCTTCATCTATTTCTACCCTGTCTTTTGGACACTTGCTAGCCTTTATTTCTCCATATAGGATTTACTCATTTTTATTACTAGAATATAGTACAGGTTTATAGACCAAAATAAGTCAATCCTGATGTTCACACCTCTCCAGAATTATATATCACTATCTAAGGAAGCCAAATTGCAGATTTTCCACAATTTGAAATATTCAATATTCTGTAATGGTTTGGCTGGTTACTTACTTCATGGAATCAGAACTACCATATGTCAAAACCTGACCTAACCCCGGCTCTCCTTCTCATTCTGGACAAAGTGAATGAAGCTGAGGAGAAACTTGGGCAGCCCCACCATGGATCTGCACAGCCATCGTTGGTGCAGGTGGGCTGCGGGGAGCAGGGGATGGTGGACCACAAAGGTTGATTGACCACCTCAATATTTATCCACCTCAGGCGAGAACAATGCAGCTTCCAAGTCTGCATTTTTTCAACTCAGAGCCCACTTGCTAAGTGCAACCTAGGGTCAAGCCTGTGGCTAGGCATGGGAGGAGAGAGTGAATAAGCTGTCACAGACAAAGCTCGCAGTGCAGTGGAGGAGAACTTCTGGGAGTTCTAATGAACTCAGTGTTTCATGCAACAGTGACAAAACTTCTATAAGTCCCAGGTTAATTTGAATCCTTTAAAGGAAAAGACACTGGATGTTCAACGATCAGAGCAGAAATGATTTCATGGTCTGCAGTGCACAGTTTTTGTTCTTTCTTCTTCACTAGAAAGTATTTTTTTCCAACAAACATTTAAGAAACAATTAAGCCTTCACGGCTTATCAGATGTACATGAAAATGCTTTGGTCACAGTTTTTCTGGGCACTGCTGTGACATCTGTTCTATACTACAGGGCTATAGGGAAATAAACCATTTCTATAGCCCTGCTTCCTTTGCCTGTGATGGGAGCATCCCACACCCGGTAAGTGTAACATCCACTGAGGAACTGCAGTTCTTCTGACTTCTCAAAGTAACTAACGGGCAAGGAGACCCTTTCTAACATTTTGATCTTGGGGCCCCAGACTTGAAATTTGCAGCTAATGCTTTCGTCAGAGCTGTGATAGGTTTCTTCCTACCCTCTTTTCTTTTCTTTCTTTCTTTCTTTTTTTTTTTTTTTTTTTAGCAGAGTATCGCTTTGTTGCCCAGGCTGAGTGCAGTAGCTCAATCTCGGCTCACCACAACCTCCGCCTCCCAGGTTCAAGCAATTCCCCTGCCTCAGCCTCCCAAGTAGCTGGGACCACAGGCATGCACCACCCTGCCTGGTTAATTTTTTTTGTATTTTTTGCAGAGATGGGGTTTCACCGTGTTGCCCAGGCTAGATTAGATTTTATTCTAAACACGCTAAGATGACTTTGAGGAATTTACACTGGGAAGGCCATCTTCTGATTTATGCTTTAAAAAACTTGCTCTGAACCCCTCTCTTGGTAATTAATAGGACAAGTATACAAAAAAGTAAAGATATAGATCCAAACAATACAACTTAATTGATATTTATAGAACTTTCCACACCCAGTAATTATAAATACACATCATTTTCAGCTGCAAATAGAACATTCACTGAGGTCAAACATTTGCTGAGGCATAAAATACATCTCAAAATGTTTCCAATAATTGAAGTCTTATAGAATGTGTTCTTCCAGCAAACAAAACTAAGCTAGAAACCAATTACAATAAGATACCTAGAAAATCCTCCAAATATTTAGAAATTAAATAACATGCTTCACACTTTGACCTGGGTCAAAGAATAAATTAAAAGGGAAGTTAGAAAATATTTTGAGGCCAGGCGTGGTGGCTCACACCTGTAATCCAAGCACTCTGGGAGGCCGAGATGGGCGGATCACTTGAAGCCAAGAGTTTTAGATCAGCCTGACCAACATGGTGAAACTCTACTAAAAACACAAAAATTGGCCAGGCTTGGTGGAGCACGCCTGTAATGCCAGTTATATGGGTGGCTGAGGCATAAGAATCACTTGAACCTGGGAGGCAGAGGTTGCAGTGAGCCGAGATTGTGCCACTGCGCTCCAGCCTGGGCAACAGAAGGAGACTGTGTCTTTTTTAAAAAAAAAGAAAGAAAGAAAGAAAGAAAAAAGAAAATATTTTGAACTGACCGATAATGAATATACAATATACCAAAATGTATGGTATGCAACTAAAGCATTGCTTAGATGGTAATTTATAGCTTAAATGCTTATATTAAAAAGAAGAAAGGTTTAAAATCAATGATCTAAGTATCTACCTTAGAAAGCTGGGAAAAGAACACATTAAATCTAAAACAGAGAAAAAAAATTATGAACATAAGAAAAAAGAAATAAACGAAAGACCAGAAAGCAATGAAATAAAAACCAAACTCCAGATAGAAACAATTGGCAAAGCCACACTTTATTCTTTGACAAGATTAATAAACTTTACAAATCCTCATTAATTAATGAAGAAAAAATAAACATAAATGACTCATTTCAAGGATGAAAGAGGGGATATCCTATAGATCCTACAGACATTAAAAGGATAATAAAAGAATACTATGAACTCTGTCAACAAAATCAATAATTTATTTCAAGGAACAAATGTCTCGAAAACCATAACTTACCAACGCTGACTCAACAAGAAACAGAAAATCTAAGCAGCCCAATTTCTATTTAAAAATTTCAATTCATCATCTTATTCAAAAACATTCCCACAAAGAAAACTTCAGACCCAGATGGTCTCACAGGTGACTTCTATCAAATACTTATAGACCCATTTTACAGAAGCTGTCAGGAAAAAAGAAAGGAAATGGCCATTTCCCATCTCATTTTATGAGGCCAACATAATCCTAACTTTAAAAACCTGAGAAAGACATTTTTAGGACAAGGACTCTCTCATCCCCACTGCGTGGATGAGCACACTGAGGCTTGGAGTGCTGACACGACTTGTCCCAAATCTCGGGACATAAAACGGCAGCACTGGGGCCCAGGTTCCCATCCCAAGAGGTTTTCGCTACCATGCTGTCCTCTACAAAGTGGCCCCTTCACAATCTGCAGATCACATCCTGTAGGCAACAGCTCGCACCTGCCGGGGCCAGGAGACGAGACCTGAGGTAATGCCCCTTCTCCACTTCCTACTCCTAAAGGAATGTGGATGGTGGGTTTTGCACCCCATCTCGCCCATTGTGTGAATCTTCCTATTTACAATGAACAGCTGTGTGAGGCCAAAGATGTATGTGTGGTTATAGGGAAAAAAACTTCCATATCACATCTGGTTTTGTCATTTGGGCCAATAATCCTGTCTAGTCCATTATGCATTGCTCTGTGTAACAGATACGGCACAGAAGGAATGCTTAAAAGTTTTAACAGGAAAGCAAGTCCCTGCCAGATGAAGATAATGGCGGCATCACAGCATGGTAAGAGCAAAACTCTGCTCAGTTTTTACTTATGCGGAGGCCCAAGTTGTATTTAAACTGAAGCTGGAGTGTTATTGATTAATATTCAAATCAGCAACGTCTTGTGTTTTACCCACGGTCAGAACTTGAAATAACTGCCTCAGTCCCTCTGTGACCCTGCGGTTTTGATGTCCTGGGCATGATTTTAGAAGGGGGCCATTGGCTAGCATGCGGGAATTTATTTCACAGTGTCTGTTGTAACGGGTTGCCGATCTTCGTGGCCTGCTGGGGAACATGGCTTAGCTTCATCTCTCGGCCTTGACCTCAGCCACGCCATGCTGAGGCCTCCCCGTCAACCCCAGGGCCGTGGTTTCCTAGTGTGTCTTCTGCCTCTAATTTCCTCTCCTGCAGTCCACCTTTCCCGGCTTCACTGGATGTTGTATTTCTAGGTTGCCTTTGGGTTAAACTACACATTTCTTAGTACGTCTCTCTAAATTCTAGCCTCAGTATGTGTTACTGACTTCTCCAATGGAAATTCTCTACACTGAGCTCCCAATGCATCCTCCCTATCTCCAGAGTCCTTCCTGTCTCAGCTAAAAGACAGTTCCATTCATCCAGTTGCAAAAAACAAAAACTTGGTAGCTTTTATTGGTTGGCTGTACCTTTTCTCTCTGTCCCACATCCAATCCACCAGCAAATCCTGTTGTCTCTAACTTTGGAAGAGACTGGGAGTTCTTCCTGCTTACCACTTCTATGGCTGTCACCCTAAGCAAACCTCCTGAGCTCTCATCCAGATTATTGCCAAGCCTCCTGACCGGGCTTGGTGGTTTCTCCCCTGCTCTGCTACTATTTTCTTTTTCTTTCTTTCTTTCTTTTTTTTTTTTTTTTTTTTTTGAGACAGAGTCTTGCTCTGCCACCCAGGCTGGAGTGCAGTGGTGCAATCTTGGTTCACTGCAACCTCGATCTCTCAGATTCAAGCGATTCTCTGGCGTCAGCCTCCCAAGTAGCTGGGATTACAGGTGCCTGCCACCATGCCTGGCTAAGTTTTGTACTTTTAGTAGAGACGGGGGTTTCACCATCTTGGCCAGGCTGGTCTTGAACTCTTGACCTCGCGATCCACCTGCCTTGGCCTCCCAAAGTCCTGGGATTACAGGCATGAGCCACTGCGCCCGGCTACTATTATTTTAAAATAGCAGCCAGAGTGCTCCTCTTAGAACTTGGAAGTCAGACCATATAATCCCTGTGCGCAAAATCTGTAATTACCACCTTGCTCAGAGTAAAAGCACCATTCATTATAGTGGCCTACAAGGCCCTATGCTAGCTGTCCCTTCTCTATCTCCCTCAACTCATCTCTACTCTTCGCTCTGGTGCCTCTTCCATTCAGCCACACTGGGCCCCTGCATACTGGAGGCAAGTTCCTATCTCAGGGCCTTTGCACCTGCCCTTCCCTCTGCCTGGAGTGCCCTCATGTCTGCAGGGCCCATTCTCTTGTTTCTTTTAGATTCCTTAGCATGGAGGCCTTCCCTGACTACCCAAAATAAAATAGTCCCTTCTGCTCTGACTCCCCCTACCCTCTGTTCTTGCTTCATTTTTTTTTTTAACAGCACATATAATAGTCTGATGTCCTGTTTGCTTATCTAATGACACTTATAGTTTGCCTTCCCCAGTGGACTACAAGCTCCATGAGGGCTTGAACTTATTTATGTTATTCGCTGCTGTCTCCCAGTGCCTAGAACAGTGACTGAGACATAATAGGTACTCAATAAATACATTTTAAATGAGCAAATAAATGAACATATTCCTCTAGCCTCATCTTCCAGAGAACCCCTCCCATTGAGCACTAGCTTTTAAATAATTTTGATAATGATGATGACAAGTATTCCCGGAAAAAAACTTTGGCAGGTACAAAAGAATATTTAAAAAATAAAGATAATGGTTGTCAACATATATATGTGTGTGTGTGTGTCTGTGTGCGTGTGTGTGTATGTGTGTACCACATTGACTAAAGCAAGCAAACAGAAAAATAATATGGCCAAAGCATGCACAGAAGACATCAGCACAGTGTGAGGAAAGAGTTGATTGGGTTCCAAGTTCTGTGCATCTACAGCAATAGGTCCCTGGTCTCCACAGCATCCCAGTGGTAATCACACAGACAAGAAACCAGATGTTGGGTTTATTGTGTGAAACTTTGTGGTGACATGGGTGGGGTTGTGTTCGGACACCCCCTCCTGGTTCTACCTCCTCAGTGTTTTGATTATTTGGCAAGAATAGAAAGCATTCCTGGGAATTGTACAGTGCCTATTGGAGTCCTTATTAGGAGAGGGATCGCTCAGGCACAAACGGATCACTCAGGCCCCGGATGTTTCCGGGGAAAGGAAATAGTGAAGTCTCTTCAGTGCTGTTTGACTCTCCCTGTGTCTGGGATTGCCAGATGTTTCAGGACACAGGTGCACGAGATGGTCCCATTTCCCAGGGCCTTGTCCTGTTTCATGCTGTGTTGGGACATCTCATGAAATCAGGACGTGAGTTTCTCCCTGATTGTAACTTCCCATATATCCCTCGTAAAAGTGAGTTTTCTGTCTGTAGATGACCTACATAAAATCCCTACCCCGAACCCCCAGTGCCCTACAGACAGCTCCTACAAGTCAGGGAGTCAATACTATTAGGAGACAGGCAAGTCAAGCTCTGAGTGCCAGCTGGCTACACTTCCTCTTCTGCCCTCAACATTTCCTTCTCCCTCACCCTCAGCCTCCAAACTAGTGGTTCTCAAACTTGAGCATGCCTCAGAACCTACTGGAGGGCTTTTTTTTTCTTTTTTTTTTGAGACAGAGTCTTGATCCGTCGCCAGGCTGATCGCGGCTCACGGCATCCTCCACCTCCCAGGTTCAAGTGATTCCCCTACCTCAGCCTCCCAAGTAGCTGGAACTACAGGTGTGCACCACCATGCCCGGCTAATTTTTTTTTTTTTTTTCCTGGGACCCATCCTCGTAGTTTCTAACTCAGTAGATCTGGGGTGGGTCTGTGGACTTTACACTTCCAGCAAGTTCCCAAAGTTCCCAGGGGATGTTCATGCTGCTGATCTGGGATCCTGCTTTAAGAACCACTGGTTTACTTCATCCCTTAATGTGAAATCTCTTTTTTATCCATCTCCTCTCCATTCTTACTGCTACTGGTATAGTGCAGGTCCTCACAGATTTCTCAACTTTTAGAACTTGGAGAGACTTTAAGCGTAAGAATTTTTCAGAGAAGTAAAATAGGCTCAAAATCATACAGCCAGACAGTGGGAGCTAGGATTCAACTTCAGGTCCTTCAGACCCCTGGTGGGCAGCAGAGTGGCACACCCCTGCATGCTGGTTAGGAGGCCCTGATGCTTCAAGAAGGACAGGCCACTGAGCAGGTCAGCAGAGCATCAGGGACTAGGACCCAGCTTTCTTCTTGTTGCTGTTTTGAGACCAAGTCTCGATCTGTCACCCAGACTGGAGTTCAGTGGCATGATCTCAGCTCACTGCAACCTCCGCCTCCCAAGTTCAAGTGATTCTTGTTCCTCAGCCTCCTAAGTAGCTGGGACTACAGGCAAGCGCCACCATGCCTGGCTAATTTTTTTTTTTTTTTTTGAGACAAAATCTCGCTTTGTCACCCAGGCTAGAGTGCAGTAGCATGATCTTGACTCACTACGACTTCCGCCTCCTGGGTTTAAGTGATTCTCCTGCCTCAGCCTCCTGTGTAGCTTGGATTACAGGTGCCCACCACCATGCCTGGCTAATTTTTGTATTTTTAGTAGAGACAGCATTTCACCATGTTGGCCAGGCTGGTCTCGAACTCCTGGCCTCAGGTGATCCCACCTCAGTCCCCAAAGTGCTGGGACCCAGCTTTCTTAATTACTATTGCTTCTTTTCTTCCCATATTCATCCGGTTACTTTAATGAACACCTACTAGGGGCCAAGCATGAGATCATCCTTCATTCTGTCAAAATATATTAGAGAGTCACTACCGTATGACACAGTCATTTGTCCTGTTCTCATGAGTTCACAGTCTAATAGGAGAGCTGGGCATTAATCAAATAACTGCACACAAAATTAAAGTTGAAGTGTCTTTAGGGCTGTAAAGAAGATGCACATGAAGCTCTAGTTGCATGTAAGTGGAAAATTTAATGCAGACACAGGGGTGGAGGACATTTTTCCCAGGAGAATGACAAGTAGTTTGATACTTAAAGGATGAGTCAGCAGTAGCCAGATGAAGAGGGGAAGAAGGGGATTTGTTGGTGGGAGTTGAATGTGCAAAGGCCCTGTGAGAGGAGGGACCCATGAGTATGGGGGGTGGAAGAACATCAGCGTGGCTGGAGCAAAGAGGGTCAGGGTCAGCCGGGCGCGGTGGCTCACGCCTGTAATCCCAGCACTTTGGGAGGCCTAGGCGGGTGGATCACTTGAGGTCAGGAGTCCAAGATCAGCCTAGCCAACATGGTGAAACCCCATGTCTACTAAAAGCACAAAAGTTAGTCAGGCCTGGTGGTGTGCACTTGTAATCCCAGCTACTTGGGAGGCTGAGGCAGGAGAATCGCTTGAACCTGGGAGGCGGAGGTTGCTGTGAGCCAAGATCACGCCACTGCACTCCAGCCTGGGTGGAAGAGGGAGACTCCATCTCAAAAAAAAAAAAAAATGAGGGTCAGGGTCCAGGTGGCAGGGAGACACCAGGTTGTGCAGGGCTTCACGGGCCACTTTAAGACGTTTTAACTTTAAGAACAATAGAAGCCACTGCGGGGAGAGGTGGCATAAAGGTCAGATTTGCTTTCCTGGAAGATCCAGGAGGCTGCCATGTGGAAGAGGCAGGAGTGGACACAGGTGGGCAGTGAGGGGGCTGTAGTGATGAGAGATGATGACTCAGCCTCAAATGGCAGTGGGAGACACAAAGAAGCAGACAGAGTCAGGGACCATGAGGACACCATCATCTCCAGGGCTTGGTGAAGGGTTAGTTCCCAGCAGAGAGGGCAGTGCTGTGGCTGACAGCTGGGCTTCTGGAGCGTGTGTGTCAAGGGAGGAGACCAGGATTTTCTCATTCAAAGCATATTGTATCCACGGTTTTGCCGCGAGCATTTTCTATCTCATTAAATACTTGTTGAGATGTGATGGTTAGAACGCTAGTCATTGGGGCGAAGAACTCACTTTCCAACTTCTCTACCAGATTCTGTGTAGTAAGGACTACTTACTACTTGGTGTGGGGACCGTGTGTTTGGCCGTCCTCCCACACCCGGAGCCGCTCCTCCCGTGCCTTTCCTGGTGCCTCGCTTGCCCTCGGTGATGAATAAGTGTTTGTGGAATGAGGGGATAAAGAAAAGGAATTAGGAGTGATGTCGGGGTTCAAAGAGCCACTTAGGCTTCCAAATGACTTTAGATCTTCAAAAAGTAAGCCTAAGTGATGGCTTACAGTCCACCTATTTCTAGTCAAAAGTTATGTGTGACTATTAAGTTTATCCAGTTGGAATCACAGTACGTCAACTTCATTGGAAGAAAGCAGGGAGAGGATAGAATCTTAAATCTGTGGAAACTGAAGGGACCAACTGCCTGAAGAAATCCAAACCAGACATTTCATTAAATTGTGATAGCCCCCAAACCAGAAACAGCCATTGCGTGTTCCAAATGCAATCATTAGATGCTGCTGAATGAAGCATCTACAGCCTTCCCGAATGGAAATATACGGCCCCTCAGCCATTGTGAAACTAAATTCATCTTATCTAATTTTCCCAGAATTCTTGCGCCCTAGTTTTGGCTATTTACCAATAACCTTGAGGAAGATGTCCCAACTAAATACCTTTCTTCAACAGCTCACAACTTTGAGTCCCTCTGTTTGGAAAACCTAGATTTATCCATCTGCTCCTTTTACAGACAGGAGCTGTTTCTTACGTATCCCACTCCCTTATTTACTGACCTCCGTAAGATAAATTTACCCCTTCATTTCCTCAGCGACCCCTGACGGTCACGTCTCCCCATCTCACGGATGAGATGCCAGTCCGATATGTCATCTGTGTTTTGCTTCAGGCTGAATTCTGGGAAGTGTTGCCATTTCTCTTCCTGAACATTTGCTTTGAAGATAAAGAGAGGATGTTCTTCTCCCCCGAGGACCTCCCCGGGCGCTCCTGCCTGTCAGTCTTGTCCTTGCCTTGGGAAATTACATCAGCCAGACATGAGCTGGACCAACAACCCATCAGGGGACTGCACTCAAATGAACAGAGGCCCAAGGAAAAGTCCTCGGCAGCATCCTTCTTGCCTTTGATACCCAGGCAGTGACTTTAGGAAGGTGACTTGTTTTCACTAACACCTCCAGATCAATGTAGTCAATTTTAAAACCAGGCTCACGAGCACTGAGGCAGTAAAAAGCCCCGTGGCCTGGTGACCTGGGCTCTGGGTCTGGCTTTGTCACTGACCAGCTCTGACCTCAGAAGTGTCTTTACTTCCCTGGCCTCTGGGTCTTCAACTGGAAAATGGGAGTGTTGGGTTGAAATGGTGCTAACGTTTTCAATTATATGTTTACTCTTTATTGTATCTCCAACTGATCTGTGCTCTATGTTTGAAAGAATTTTGACTTCTCAACACATTGAACTTGTTAAGCAACAGCCTTTATTTTATTTCTCTTTTTTATTCATCAAAGCATACGCCGGAGCCTCTGATCAACATGACTGGTTAATCTCCTTCTAGCCAAATAAAACCTCATTGTAAGGACACATGGTTTCTTATGGGATGTTTGAAATTTTGAAAATATGTCACAAGTCCCTACTCCAATCCTTATGGACCCCTAAAAATTCTACGGATCCCAAATGAGCAACAAATGGGCTAAAACATGGTTAGAGAAGCCTTCTGTGTCCAGCGTTGTGGCAAAGATGATAGAGCCCCAAAACCTCTATATATAAAAGAAAAAAGAAAAGAAAAGAAAAACGTTACAACACTGGTTTAAATAGCCCAAGCTCAGGCTGTGAAAGCTCAAGCCTTTGTCTTTCTTCTCTGTTGGAGGAGATGGCTTCTTTCCATGCTTCCCCTCCATTTAATCTTGCCAGTACCACAGTTCACTGAATAGCTCACTTCTCTCTACCAACGAATACCCAAAATGATGAATAACAACTCACCTATCTTTTTGACGGTTTCATTTACCAACTTCCCTAATACCTAGGGATTACTCTAGACCTCAAATAATGCATTTTCTATCTGACTTTATATTTTTAATATAGTGATAGAGTACTTACTATTTTCCAGGCAAACAGTAGGCACATAACACACGCTTGCTCAATGTATGAATGGACTCTGCTAAGCATTTCCACATATTCCATGTAATTTAACCCTCTCAGCAGCTCTGTAAGGT
Organism: Hylobates moloch; assembly: GCF_009828535.3. NCBI lineage: Eukaryota > Metazoa > Chordata > Mammalia > Primates > Hylobatidae > Hylobates > Hylobates moloch. Next base: position 102,572,505 of record NW_026652288.1, on the reverse strand, counting down.
AGGGAGCATTCTTCCCATTTCCCCACTGAGGAAACTGAGTCTGAGGCAGGTGCTATTAATTGTTCAGAGTCATACAGCTAGTAAATGGTGAGGCTGGCTTGAACCCAGATCTTTTGTCCATACATCCCTGGGCAGGTGCCCTACAGGGCAACCCCTTGTGGATTCCTGGTGCTCTTTCCTTGGGTGTTTCTGAATGAGCTGACCCTCTCTCTCCTCCTCGCCATCACCAGCCCCACCCAGTTCATAAGTCTAACCTCCAGCCATCTTCTGTCTTGCTTCAGCATCCTTTTGGACATATCTTGCCACCCCGATGTTGTCATTCTGCAGCTTCTTATTTGAAACTGTGGACAGCAATTCCCCCAAACTCTGTAGCAAGTTCTTTGCAATGTTTTGGTGGGATCACACAGCAGCCCTGTTAGGAGCGGTCTCTGCAGTCTCCTCATGCATCCCCTCACCGGGCAGACAAGCACAGCCCCAGGGCCGCCTGGAGGTTCTCTGTCTTTGGCAAATGGACATGCATGAATCTATTCCTTCATCACTACACCTGGGTCACAGTCAATTTTGAAACCACGTTACATTTTTTTCCCTCTTTCAGAACCTAGAAGGGGCTGGGCGTGGTGGCTTAGGCCTGTAATCCCAGCACTTTGGGAGGCTGAGGTGGCGGATCACTGGGTCAGGAGTTCAAGACCAGCCTGGCCAACATGGCAAAACCCCATCTCTACTAAAAATACAAAAATTAGCTGGGCGTGGTGGCAGGTGCCTGTAATCCCAGCTCCTCGGGAGGCTGAGGCAGAAGAATCGCTTGATCCTGGGAGGTGGAGGTTGAAGCGAGCCGAGATCGTGCCATTGTACTCCAGCCTGGGTGACAAAAGCAAGACTCCATCTCAAAACAAAACAAAACAAAACAAAACAAAAACCTAGAACTGAGAAGGTCCCTTTTGAACAACTGGTCCAATGCTTCCATGTTTACCCCCCTCACCCCTCCCACACACACATATGCCCATTTTACAAATAAAGAAACTGAGGTCCCTGAACTCCTGGATAAAACGTTACATCAGAGGACACAAAAAACAATGAATAACAAATGTTTGTTTCTTGATGATTGATAGTGGAGGTATTTGAAAACATTCCTTTTTCTAGGATAGACGAGCAAAGGACTCATGGGCTGATGGCCCTCAGTATTCATCCTGTTATCAACGACAAGGCCTGTGTCATCCCTGCCTCTGTCAGCGTGCTAGCTCAATTGCTCAGCATGTGGTGCCAATGAGAGTGCTCTGGCTCCACCACTTTGGGGCTGAGTGCCCTGAGACAGAGCCATGGTGAGACTTCTAGAAGAGAAACAGGAAGAGGAAACCTGTTAGTCAAACCTGTTAGTCAAGTATTTCAGCTTAGTATAAAGGACCTCCATGGGCATGTCCATGGCCTTGCATGCATGCACACACAAATGCACACACAAACACACACACACACACCATCCTGCCCTTTTGATTCAAATAATTATATCCATAATATGTTGTTTAATGAAAAAAATAATATCCCAAAGCTAGTGTTTGGGGACAGACCTCCCTCCTTACCTGGTTTGCTGAGAAGATTCCAAGATTTAGAGTCAGAAGAAATGGGAGTAGGATCCTGGCTTTGACCTTGACACAATGTTCAACCTGGGTGAGTTCCCTTTGGAGTTGTTTCCTGATACATAAAATGGAAATGCCACAGCATTGTTCACAGTGGTGTTATGGGCACTAGAACAATAAAGCCTGTGAAAGCCGTTTGCAAACTCTAAAGTGCTGCTCAAACAGGAGTAAAATTAATACCAGATTTTTACTCCAGGGACCTTCTGGGAAATTCATGTGCTCTGGGGTAAGGGGATCTCTCTCTCTGAGGGCTATTCAACACACGTGGACAGATGCCTTGTCACAGTGCTAGCCGGCGAGGGTGAGGCAGAAATGGGGATGGTGCAGGCTCTGTCCATTCTATTAGTGAGTCCAGGACTACCCTGAGTATGGACTGCCTCTTGAAGTAGTGAGTTCACCATCACTGGAGACATTTAAGCATGGAACAGACAACACTTTGCAGAGAAGCAATGGAGGAAATCTAAGCATCAACTGGATGTCGGAATTGATGACCTTCGAGGTTTCTACAAACTTCTCTGGTTTTATGGAAAGGAAGAAGAGAGTTCCATTCAGCAGGGCGTGTGGTTTGAGTTCTGCCAGGGGATCATCATTCAAACATAAGACACTGCAGGTCTTTCTTGGGGTCTATGGATTCATGCTGGGGGAGTGGGAGAGATGGACACACAGCAGAACTCTGAGTGACTGCAGGACAGAGAGGTGCCCCGGGGCAAGGCAGTCACAGCGTGAGCATGCCCAGCCAGTCCACGCTGCTGCTGCTCACCCTTCTCAAGGGTAGTGATGCCCCCGCGCTTCGCCCACTCAGGAAGCCATGGTGGTTTCCCCATGCCTGATGCCCAAACTTCTCCACTTGATCTCCATCACCATCCAAGGACTGCCTCCAGTTGACCAGCCTAATCAGCCAAACTGACCCTCTCATGATTACTAGACAAGCCATGGCTCTCCTTCCTGTTTGCCTTCCCCCACCTAAAATACCTTGCCCCACTTCTTCCACCTCCCCAGTCTCTGCACAACAGAAGCACTCATCCTTCTAGGCATTGCTTTAATGCCACCACCTCCAGGAATTCCTCCCTGATTGCTGTCCCACCTATTCTCCAAGTGATTCTTCCCTCTGAGCTCACTTCATCTTTCCTTCTCTTGTAGGGCTTATTCTCTATATTAGAGCTAATTGTGGGTACGTTCTGTCTCCCTCTACCAAAATTTAAATCCCTTAAAACCAAGTTCTCTGTCCCTCTATTCCCCAACTCCTACCCCAGCACCTGGCACCTTTCCCAGCACCAGCAAGTGTTTGATGTTGAATAAGTAAATAAACAAATACACTTCTACTTCCAAACACAAAAATCATCAGCAGAACGAACTGATGGATTCATTCTTCTCTCCCTGAGTGCTAGTCTGCAAAATGCTGCATCTGGAACACAGATAGAAGATCTAAGGGATGTCAGCAAGAGGAGATCACTGGAAAACGGGGACAACAGGGATAAAACATCAATTGGTAATGTGAAATCATCTAATAAATGGATCGGTGATTAATCACAATTAACCACAAGTCCCAGGACAGATTTTCAAAAGGTGCTCAGAGTTATTGGGCCTACCTAATAAAAAATTATAGTAATCATGACCTGATTTAATTTTTTAACAGTTTTACACTATTCTCATGGGATATTCAGGCCAAATGCAACCTCAAAGGGAGGAGTTGGGAGTGGTGGTGTGATGGTGTTGAAAACACTGTAGTCTGCGAAACAGAAGACGTGGGCTCTCTCTTAAGCTCTGCAACCAATTTGGTATGTAGACATGTCAGAATGATGACCCTTTCCTTCCCCTTCTAGCCTTCTGTAAATCACAGTGGAACTAGGTGCTCCCTCAGATTAGAGAACGTGTCCGGTTTTTCCATCTGCCTTTGCAATACTTTGGCTGTTTCCCACTGACTTCTAACAAAAGGCCCTCTGGGTCTACTTGAACGCTGGCCAATTTAACAGCAGCACTTGTTGGCCAAAGCAAGTTTGACGGGTGACAACTGTGAAATGGGAGCCCTGAGAAAGAGAGGGCTCCATCAACTCATGAGCCAGGGCCTGCCCTTCAGTTTTGATGTTACAGTCACTGGAGATCATTGAACGGGTTAATCAAAGTCAGTGGTCCTGGGTTGGAGTTCCTTGCTCTGCCATTTTGTCTTTTGGTGCCTCAGGGCTCCCACAGATAAACTGAGGCAACACCTTTCAGCCAGGCTCCTGGACTGCATATTTGCTAAGCTGGCCACAAACGCTGCTTGGCCTTCCTCAGAACCCAGTGGTGGGAAGCAGCCCTCTGCAGTGCAAGGAAGAAAACCAGGGATGTCCCCCACCCTCTGCCACCCACTGTCCAGTGCAAATACAGTGCCCATCCCTCAGCGGCAAGTAATTAAATGTTCCCAGGGTGGCCTGTAAATTCTTCACTTCTCTCTTTGGGAGGTAGAAAAGAAAGGAATTCCTACTGAATATTTCTCTATTTTTCTATCTGTGGGTGAATGTGGGTTGAGAGACTGTGTGTGTGTAAGCATGGCCCCCCAACCCTGTGCCTTACACAACTAGGTATTTACACACCAGATGATCCCTGCAGGGAGAGGCAAGTCCCCAGCTGCTGTGGAATTTTAAGAGATCTTTCTGGAATGCCCTTATGGGATGTCTGTTTCTAATTGCCTCCATCAGCCAGAGCTGGCGAGCTGGCAGGAGCAATGAGAGGTGAAATTGAACAGATTCCAGTTCACATCAGACCCCCAGCCCTGCCAGAGTCCCCCCAGGGCCAGAAAAGAGAAGAAACGTGGCCAAGACGCTGGGTGTGGTGTGGTGGAAAGAACACTCTGCTGGAAGTTGGAAGGCCCAGCCTGAAGCCCAACCCTGCTGCTAACGCCCTGCCTCGCTTTGGATCCATCACTTTCCTTCTCGGGCCTCCAGTTTCTCATCTGCTAAATGAATAGTGAGGACTGGCTGATCTCCAAGGCCCCTTTCTAGTCTAAGATTCAGGGACAGAAATGTCAAGCTCTCATTGTGGAGGGGAGACATTTTCTGCTGAACTTTAAAATCAGGTGCTCTGCATTTTACATCTTTAAGAAGAATGGGGAACGGGTGATTTCATTTCTACCCATTATAACCTACCCTTGTCCCAGCCCCAGCCCCATTCCTTCCTCTTGCTGGCTAGGGGTGGCTGGAGGTCTGAGCGCTGACCCCGCCGGAGAGGCAACAAGATCCCGTAGTTCCTTAGTGCCCCCTATAGGCCCCAAAGGCAGTCACACTGAAACGGGAGTGTCCGTGAAGCCACCTTCTCCCCAGCAACACAGGGCTTCTGCTGCAGAGCCTCCGACTTTAGAGGCAGGTGACACAAATGGGCCCCTAATTTGTGATGAATTTCTTCTCTTTTGAGCCTGTTGTTGTTTTAAGGCTCAGACTAAAACCATTTAACCAATAGCCCCAGGAGGCTGGGATTTGAACACCTCACAGAGGGTCACCAAATATCAAATACTGAAGACTTCTAGTCCTGCACTTGCCCACCCAGCCCCTGCCAGGCCCCTCGCCCCACTAATCCCTGCCACTGATGCTTGCACATCTCCAGTGACTGGGAGCTCTTTTCTCTCCAAGTCCATCTGGATCAGCTAGGAATTCTGTTTAGCTGGTAGTAAAAGTCCTAACTGGAGTGACTTTGCCAAATTGGGAGTGTATTTGCCCATCTAAAAGATATCTGTAGATAGGCTGCAGCCTACAAAATGATCAATCATTACTAGAGCACAAGTCTCGCATCAGCCCTGTAACCTCATGGGCTACTACAGAGTCCTCGGCAGAGGAATACAGGGAATGCCAAAGGCCAACACAGTGCTCTCCCCACCAAGTCGGCCCCCTTGGAGACCCACCTCATGACTTGTGCTTGCGTCTCGCTGGCCATCCTTGCTGCAAGGAGGGCTGGAAATGTAGTCTCATCACCACTCCAAATAAAACTGGAATCTGATACTAAGGAAGAAAGGGGGAATGGACACTGGTCAGCAAGGAACAGGCTCTGCCACACCGCCCATGTGCCTTGAGAGAAGTACCGAATGGGGTGGCAGCTGTGTAGTTGCCTCTTGCGGATGCTAACTTCCCTCTGTCTGCAGAGCAGGCATGGAGCTCTTGTGTGCTGCCTCACTTGGGTGTGCTTACCTGATCCAAGAGAATTCCTTGCCTCCTCACACAGGACCAGACCCTTGCCAAGTTCGTTGGGAGAGATAGTATCTGCCAGATCACTCTTGACTGCAGATGATGCCAGGGAGTAAAACCTCCAACTTCCCCAGAGCCAGGCCTCTCTGGTACTTTCCCTAGAGAGAACCACGCCAGCTCACCTACAATGACCCAAGCCCAACTCCAACACGCTCCCCAACCCCCACCTCCCCACCCACCTCCAGCGCTCTCCGCCAGGTCTAGAACCAGTGGGTATCTCTTGCCAGCAGCCTCTGGCAGCTTTGTCTCAGTCTCCCCGCCCCATGGGGGAGATCCTCAGTCCATGTTTTAATGCACACTCACTCCACAGACAGTTCATTGCTTTCTCTCCATTTGTTCTGCTGGGAGCCAAAGCCACTCACCAGTTCAAAGGGAAAAAAAATTCTTCAGTGTGTACATTTGATATTTAAAATTGTAGATGTAAAACACAGACAAAACTGACTTGGCGTTCTTAGTTTGGCCCAGCTAACACCACAGCTAACTTTCTTTCTTTCTTTCTTTCTTTCTTTCTTTCTTTCTTTCCTTCCTTCCTTCCTTTCATCCTTCCTTCCTTCCTTTTTTCTTTTCTTTCTTTCTTTCTTTTTTTCTTTCTTTCCTTCCTTCCTTCCTTTCTTTTTTCTTTTCTTTCTTTCTTTCTTTCTTTCTTTCTTTCTTTCTTTCTTTCTTTCCTTTCTTTCTCTTTTTATAGACCGAATCTCACTCTGTCGCCCAGGCTACAGTGCAATGGCACAATCTCGGCTTACTGCAACCTCCATCTCCCGGGTTCAAGCGATTCTCCTGCCTCAGCCTCCCGAGTAGCTGGGATTACAGGGATGTGCCACCATGCCCAGCTAATTTTTATATTTTTAGTAGAGACAGGGTTTCACCATGTTGGCCAGGATGGTCTCGATTTCTTGACCTCATGATCCGCCTGCCTCAGGCTCCCAAAGTGCTGGGATTACAGGATTTTTTTTTTTTTTTTTTTAATGAAGTCTTGCTTTCTTACCAAGGCTGGAATGCAGTGGCACAATCATAGCTCACTGCAGCCTCAACTTCCTGAGCTCAAGTGATCCTCCCGTCTTAGCCTCCTGAGTAGCTGGGACGACAGGCACGTGCCCAGCTAACTTATTTTACTATTTGTAGATATGGGGTCTCCATATGTTTCCCAGGCTGGTCTTGAACTCTTTCAAGAGACCTTCTCATACCAGCTAACTATTAATATTTAATCAGCTGGCCTCTGGTTTTCTGGTCCGAGATGTCCCAGGTCCATCAGGCTTAGAAGGGAGGCCATTTCTTCCATCAGGCTTGGAAGGGAGGCGGTTGGTTCCCAGACTCTGCAACATTTGGCAAATGTCCTTGGACTGCTGCATGGCCACTTTCCTGTGAAGAAAACTGAGGCACAGAAAGGCTCTCTATGACAGTTGTCCCTTACCCTGGACCAAGATATTCAGGGTAGAAGAAGGGCCCAGGTGAAGGGAAGAGAAAGCTGGGGGCAGCACAGTGGGCTCCATTTGGGGAACCATTTTCTTTTTCTTTCTTTCTTTTTTTTTTTTAGACAGAGTCTTGCTCTGTCGCCAGGCTGGAGTGCAGTGGTGCGAACTCAGCTCACTGCAACCTCCGACTCCCTGGTTCAAGCGATTCTCCTGCCTCAGCCTCCCAAGTAGCTGGAATTACAGGCATGCACCACCACACCCAGCTAATTTTTGTATTTTTAGTAGAGACGGGGTTTCACCATGTTGGCCAGGATGGTCTCGATCTCCTGACCTCGTGATCCACCCACCTCGGCCTCCCAAAGTGCTGGGATTACAGGCGTGAGCCACCGCGCCCGGCCTGGGGAACCATTTTCTAAATCTCCCAGGCATGCGTCAGGTCTTACTGTGTCTCCATCTGTACTTTTTTACTTCAACGGCCATCTACATTATTCAATAACTGCACCAATTGTTCGTTATACGAAACTGCATTCTCTTTACAGAGCATCATTTCAAGCAGGCTTCAGTGTTTGCCACCCTTGTTTGACGTGGTCTAAATGTGCCTATTCTTCCATCCTGTCACTTTCATCCATTCAGTTGTCTCATGAGACTGAGCATGTTTGAAGAGAGAGACCCTTAACTATACAATCAGACTAGGATTTCCCTTTAAGATGGAGTTTCCAGGAATGAACTCTGCTTAAAAGCAGAGACCACCTCTTTGGGAATGTGAGGGGGAGAAATAATCAGCTTCAATTTGTGAAGAACAATTTATCACGAATGCTCTGAAACCATGTCTGTTTTAGATCTTTTCTCCAGCATAATTCAGTGATTGCACATATATCATCGAAGGTTCCTAGACTCCTGGGCTCAGCAGATGGCCCCCCAGAGGCCAGCTTTTCCATTTCTCATAGTATACTTAGGCAAAGACGGAGTGTCATTTTAGCACTTTCCTAGTTGGTATTTTTAAAAATATATTTTTGTACTGTTTAATGCTAGGTATTTAATACCTTGGAGTACTTAAAACCCTAATAGCAAGTTGAATTATCACTGCTTTGCAGCCATGGAAGCTAAAAGAAAGCTTAGAAAAAAATGATTTGGTGCACGTCTCATCTTCAGTTCAAGGTGGAAGGAGAAACCTGAGTCCTTTGACCGAATCATATTGACAGCGTGACTTCTTCCTAGCACATCTGTGTATATTGAAGTTATTATTTAGAAAACTCAGCCAAGTCTCTCTGTTCTCAGATGCTCAACTCTAATGCCTCCAAAGCACAAAATCAGAGTAGCTCAAATAGGGCAGCAGCTTAGTTTGGATAAATCATGTCAGTTCCTGGATGATTGCTGTCCTTATAAAGTAGGGGTCACATCCCCCAAAGAGCAGTGCAAAATCTCTTGGAAAATGTACATGGGAGATGCAAAAAAGAATGTATCTGCAGTCGTCTCTTTATATCTATGTGGAGATTATCTGTATAACAAGCATTAAATGAGAGTTTCATCTCTTTTTTTTTTTTTGACAGTCCACTCTGTAGTCCAGGAATGCAGTGGTGTGATTACGGCTCGCTGCAACCTCTACCTCCTGGGCCAACGTCGTCCTCCCATCTCAATCTCCTGAGTAGCTGCGACTGCAAGCACACAACACTAGGTCTGTTTTTTTTTTTTTTTTTTCTTTTGTCTTGTAGAGATAAGGTCTCACTGTATTGCCCAGGCTTGTCTTGAACTCCTGGGCTCAAGCCCTCTGCGTGTCTCAGCCTCCCAAAGTGCTGGGATTACAGGTGTGAGCCACCATGCCCAGCCTGCATTGTGTTTTGTCTTGGGTGCACAATGTAGGGTTCACATTTGGACCACTGGTGCAGAAGAGGGTGAATTTAAACCCCTCCAAGTCACAAACTTGAAGGAATATGTGCTAAGTGAAAAAAAGGAGGGAGTTCAAGTGGCTCACAACTATAATCCCAGCACTTTGGGAGGCCGAGGTGAAAGATCGCTTGAGGCCAGGAATTCAAGATAGCCTGGGCAACATCTCAAGATCCAATCTCTACAAAAAATCTAAAAAACTTTTTAAAGGGGAGGGCAGTGGTGAACAGTATAATATACTGATTTTGTATTTAAAAAGGAAAAAGGAATAGGGATACACATATACCTACTTATTTGCATTGTATCCATGATGACTACATCTGAAGGAATGCACCAGAAGCTAGAAACATTGTTCCTAGAAGTGGAAGATGGGTGATGGGAGGAAGGAGTAGGAGGGAGACTTTCTACTCTATATCGTTGGTACCATTTTCAACTTTAAACCATGAGAACGTATTACCTATTCACCAAAGAATAAATACAATTTGATTTAAAACATCATGCAACCTGTTCCATGGCAGGGCCCGTGGCTCTGGGTCCTGGGAGTAGGAGAGCAGTAGGTTGGAGAGGGTTGTTTTAGAACCTGTCTCAGCCAGCCTGGCTGAGAGTTGTGACATCCTTTGACCTCAGACTGTGCTCCTCCTGCTTCCAGAGTGTGGCCAGGAGTCACAAGCTCATGTTATTTCTTCAAGCAAATGATGATGGACATCGGTTGCTGGCTGGCATATCATGCTTTCCCAGCAAAGCAACAAGAATGCTTATGTCCCTGTCTGGGATCTCACTGAAGAGGGTTGCGGACCAAACAGAGGGCACCCCAGAAGCTGGTCATGATGGGCTGGGAAAGTGTATCCTGTATGGGAGGGCTGAAGCCCGGAGACCAGAGGGCTCGAGGATTCAGGAGCCGTGTTTCCAGCCGTCTGAAGGGAAACCAGAAGACAGGCTAGACAAGAGCTGGGTGGACCTGTGTCCTGGGCAAGGTGCAGACTTCCCGGAGCCCCTTTCCTCATCTGCAACGTGGGACAGTAATATCCACAGCAAAGATCTCTCCGGGGTTTTCTGGTTTACAACTTAATGCATGCAACATGTCTAGCACTTACTAGGCACCCTGCAGAGGTTTCTGAGTCCCATCCCCACCACAAATCATTCCTGTCAAACCACTAAATTTGTTCAGAATTGCCCCAGTGGGTGAAAGCTGCAGGAAAACAGACTTGGGCGCCTATTAGAAAAGACTTTCCTATAGATAGAACCATTCAAAGATGGAGCAATTCTGTCCTGATGGGCATTTTTCAGGTTAACAGTGCTTTACTGGAAGAAACTCAAGGCTCTTTTTTCTGGGTCTCTAAACTCACGGCAAACGAAGTAGGATCAAAGACCCCTGGGCCCCATCTCAGACATGGCCCTTCACGGCCCCTTCCACCTCACTCTCCCCTCCATTCCTGTCCCTCCTCCAGGCAGCCTGTGCAGCTCCCAGAAAGGCTCAATTAAGAAGGCATTTCCAGACCTCGCTGCGGCTGGCACCGCCACATTTTTTGCATTCTCTGCCTCTGCAGCTCCTGGAGCCATGAGGTGTGTATCTGCCTGTGTGTGTGTCTCTTATCTACCTCAGGAGAAAAGGACACGAGTCTTGTGACTCAGTCTAAGAACAATTTCCTCCTTTGACTTCACATTTCCAACTGGAGGGACTCTGGGTCCCAGCGATGACCGTGAGAGTGTCTTCTCAGGGCGAATGTTTTTAACTGTGCTCTGACTTTCCAGGGCTTCTGAGCAGGTGCTGTTCGGAGTCCATGAGAACTCCAGAATAAGTGAGGTCTGATCCATGCTCCAAACGCAACTACAGTCAAATGGAGGGGATACACACTTAGGTTCAGTGTAACTCTCACACCAAACGAACCACGACAAATGCCACAGGGAGCTAAGTGCCATAAAGAACGATTGTAAATGTTAGATATAATAATGGCAAGTGGTTATGTTAAAGGGAAAGCAGTCCTTCTCAGTTAGAGATGCATGCAGATGCCTAGGTTATTTTAAAATACTCTAGGGAAAGCCAGGCATGGTGGCTCATGCCTGTAATCCCAGCACTTTGAAAGTCCAAAGCAGGTGGATCACCTGAGGTCAGGAGTTCGAGACCAGCCTGGCAAACATGGAAAAACCCTGTCTCTACTAAAAATACAAAAATTAACCAGGCAGGGTGGCAGGGGCCTGTAATCACAGCTACTCAGGAGGCTGAGACAGGAGAATCACTTGAATCTGGGAGGCGGAGGTTGCTGTGAGCCAAGTTCACACCACTGTACTCCAGCCTGGGCGACAGAGCAAGACTCCATCTCAAAATATATAAATAAAGTAACTCTAGGGAAAAAAATCTTAAGTGTTTTGGGGTGAGATGATATGATGTCTGGGATTTGCTTTAAAATATTCCAGAAAAAAGGCTGGAGAATAGATGAACAATTTGGCAAAACATTGATAATTGTCATTATTAAAGCTGGCGATGGGTATAAGAGAGTTTGTTATATCATATTCTCTATTTTTGTATATGCTTGGAAAATTGCAGAATAAAAAGTTAAAAGGAAATGAATGGTTAATGCTGACAGGAGGTGTGTGGGTCAGGGACAGCTTCACACAGTAGGTGAAGTTGAAACTGGGCTTAGAAGATGAGTCAGAGATTGGAAGTGGGAGGGATAGACATGATTTGGAAGCTCTTGTTGGCTTTATTTTTTGTCTGTAAATCCTTCTGTTCTCGTGGGTTTTCATACCAGTGAGAGCACTTCCCCCTCCAGGGTGTGACCTGCCCTTGTTTCAGACACCCCTTTGGATGGGGCCTTGCAGTGAGGCCTTCTATGGCTGGCAGAGCTGGAGCTGTCGTGGCCCTGACCAGGTCTGCAGCCCCCACCCCGCTTCCTTCCTCCTCTCTCCCCCTCCATGCTCCGTCTGGGGAAAATTATCCCAGCTCCAAGTAGTAAATTTAAGGCCTTGGCAGCCCTCCCACAGATGACTCCCAAATTATCCCCTTCCAAGGGTGGGAGTGGGGAGGCCAGAAGTTCAGGCCCGAGGCATTCACCCAGTCGTTTGAGAGCTCCGGGCGCCATCTGCTGACGGCACCCGGAGCTCCAGCTTGGAATGAAGGCAGGGGGTGTGCTGGAATTCACCAACTCCAGAACAAGGCCGGTCTCAGATCTCTGAGAATGAAGGGGATACACTGTTTGACAGACACCAGGCAGAAAAGGGGAAGAAAGAGGACGTGTGTGCATGTGCATATGTGTGTGCCCGAGTCTGTGTTTGTGGATTTCTGCATTTTATGCATGGCGACTGGCTGCTGGGCTGGGGGTGTTTTGGAGGGTGTGTTGGGATGGTCTGCATGCTTCTGTCATTGTTCCTTAGGGTGAGTATGTGGGCCATCTCCAGAGTAAAAAGGCAGTAAATAAGAGGTAATCGGGCCCAGCTGTATCCCTCCGAGGGACGTCTCCAGATGTCCTCTCATCGTTAATCCTCAGCCCAAACATGGGTGATAGGTGACTCGGTTGATTGCATTTTCAGCTGGGGAAAATGAGGCACGTGGCATAATCAGAGTCCTTAGTGAGAAGACTGGCTTCACCACGAGCATCAAATAACCTGGAGGCAAAGCCCCTGAAGGTCATTTAGTTCAACCTTCTTATTTTGCAGAGAAGGAATCATGAGTTCAATGAAGGGAAAAGCAAAAGAGAGATCCTATTAGATTATCCTTCAAGTCCTTCTCAGCCATGAGTTCTGATGGGCAACTCCCCAACCCAACCAAGCCCAATATTTGTGCCAGGAGGGTCCTGGGCAGCTGCTCTCCTGCCTTGCCCCATCTCTGCTTTACCTCTTCTCTATTTTCTCTCCTGAAAGAATTTCCTGACCCATAAATCCTGAGAGATTTATTATTTCCTGAGGCATCCCTTAGTTGGAAAATGTAGCTTTACAGTCGCCGACTCAGGACCACACTGGGGTCCCAGCTGTTAGCGTGGGAGCACAATTTCTCCTGCGTGGTAGTGGGGAGGACGCCAGCCTTCCATCCATCCCAGAGGGGCCACCAGTATCGCTACTTACATTTCCTGGCTTCTAACTAAAGTTGCTGAAACACCAGCTCAGAAGTTTCTCTCAGCAAGTGGTAAGAGCAGCCACAAAGTCTAAGAAGAACCAACGAGCTTGGTTTCTCTCCTCACCAGCTGGAAGGAGGGGGCCTGGGATCTTCCTGTCGTCACGATTATTTCTTCTCTCTAAAATGATGCTTCTGACTCTAGTCTTTTCCCCTCCAATGTGAAAAAAAAATTCCTAAAGCATAGCTCACCTCAAAATCCTGCAGGCAACACCTCCTTTTTGCATATAGGATAAGTCCAGATACTTTTATGGGTTCTTCAAGCACCTCCAACCATGACCCCACATCCCTCCAACACCTTCTCTTCATATTTTCCTATGTGCACTGAGTTCCAGCCACACTGGCCCCTTACCTGTTTCTAGTTCCACCCCCAAGGCTGTTCTGCATCTACCTTGACCATACTGTCACTCACAGCTCCCTCAACCTCAAATGCCCCTTTCTCTGTCTCTAAATGTTGAGATCCTATTTCCCAAAGACCTATCTCAAACGCCATCCTTTCCAGGAAGCCTTTGGGGACCTCCTCCCTCCAAACTAAACAATCTCTGTCGAGTCGGCTGCGCTGTATTTGGCTTGTACCTTTTCACATTCTTCTAGGCTGCCTTATTTTACAGCTCCTTCTTCCCATTGACTATTCCCCCACTCAGACTCTGAGACCCTGGAGGGCAGTGGCAGTGTCTACAGCATCTTCCTCTTCCCTTTCATCACCCTCCTTCCTCCCAAAGATCCAGCAGTGAGGACAGTTCCCAGCAGTGAGGACATTCTCAGGGGATAGTGGTAGAATTGAATTTCCAAGTAACTTATAAGTGATCTTCACATAATCTAATATTTTGACTTTTCCAATCTCTGCTCTCCTCCCTTAGGGCAAATTAACCCAGAAGAGTACTTCAGAGAACACAGACAAACTGCCATGCAGTGAAGAGAACGTGGCAGGAAGCCCTGGTATTCTGGAAGAAGCTCTGCCCACTCCAGACAGACAGGATCCGCAGGCCTAGTGCCATGTCCATCTCCAAGGAGATCACATTCCAGAGCCAAAGACCGCCATCGAGAAGAAAGTAACGTGAGCCATCAGAATGCACACCTAGAGCGCTCCAGGAAGGAAATCTCAGCCACGGCATCCTCCATGGTCACACGGAGAGGGTGGGTGTCCTTGTAGCTTTGGCCCTGAGACGGGAGCTGGAGCTGGACACAGGGTTCTAGTCCTGGCTTTGCTGTAAACAGTTCCCAGACCTGGAGCAAGTGCCTTTCCTGTCTGTATAATGTGGGGGCTGATGTGGATCATCTTTAAGCCCTCTGCAAGATGGACACGCTGGGATCATAGTAAGGACACATGCCAGTCAAGCCAGGTTCTTCATTTGAAAACCTTTATACATTTTTTCTCTTCAGCCTTAATAAAATTAACTCACCTAGCATTGTATATATTGCAAACTGTTTTGATCATCCACATTTTTTATTGTTGGCTGACCTCGAGCCAACCAATCATTTATTTTCTGACCTTTTAAGATGGTTCGTAGCTGCCATTTCATGTATCTGAAAAATGAGATGTGAAAAGAATACACATATTTCAGACCAAAATTTTGTTTCTTTTAAATAATTTTTTTCTAAGAATGATACACATTCATTTTAAGTAAATTTCCAAGAATGATACACATTTGTATTTTTTCTAAGAATGATACACGTTCATTTTCTGTATTGGAAATACAGAAAATTATAAAAAAGACAAATATCTCCTAAAACCCTACTACCCAAAGATAGATATTAACAGTTTGGTGTAGATCCCCTCAGATCTCTTTCTAGGCATATTTTTTGGATATATTTTTGCAAAACTATTATCCTGTGTGAAGTCTTTTTTAAAAGCCCTGGATTTTTGCATAACAAAATATTATGAATGTCTTTCCATGCCTGTACTATTCTATGGTGTTATTTTTAATGGTTTCACAGGATTGTGTCATATAGATAAACTATATTTTATTTAGCCAGTCTTTTATAATCTCATAAATACCTTATTTTCATGTGTACATCTAATTATCTTCTTGGGTTATGTTTCTAAAAATAGGTTTGCCCAAAGAGATAGACTTTCTCTTTCACCCAGTCTGCCCCTGGCATTCCCAACATGCTGAATGATGGAATGTCAAAACCGGAAGGGACCTTAGACATGAGATTTACAGATTGTTTAACAGACGGGAGGGCAGAGGTCCGAAAGGGCAAGTGCCTTTCCGCAGTTCCCAAGGGTGTTGGCGGCAGAGTCAGAGCAGAGTCCCTGCTCCCTGCCCAGCAAACTTCTCCACATTTCTCTGCCTCCGTCAAAACACAGGGTGCTGGATTGCATCAACTTGAAGCATCCTTTGCAGGGTTTTAAACGTACCTGCAGCAAACCTGGGCATTTACTGAGCTGGCATCTATTCCAGGTAAATATCTAGGCTAAATGCCTGTGCTGAATACGACCTGAATCAGCTAGGACACCAACAGTTCGCTATCCCAACCAACAGAAATCCCCTCCTAGGGTTAAGTTTTCATTTTTTGGTTTGAGGGGTAGGACTGAGATGCTGAAAAGCAGCTGCACAGACTGAGCCTTCTGTAAGATGAGGACTGGTGTGAAGCGGCTTGAAGCCTTCAGGATTTAAATGTTCTCATTAAAATGAGAGACAGGTCTGATGTTTGAATCCCCCAGGGTGGGTAGGGCAAGCCCCTACCTTGGCTATAGCCTCTCAGACACCAGAGCCAAATATTGCATTCCTGTGCTAGATAAGTTCCCCACAGCTCCGGAGAAACCTTCCATGGGGAATGGCTGGGGGGAGCTGGGGAGGCCCTGCTTATGCTAACGAGGCACTAAATTAATGCATTACATGCCTCATTTAGCACGACTGTGCAAAATCTAAAAGCACTAATAAATTTTCCTTCTGGGGTCAAGAATCATAAAAGGATAGATGATCAACCATTAATTAGCAGGGAAATTAAAGCTTGACGGTTTCTGTTCTATCCCTGTCTTCTCTCAAACGGCACAATTTGTTCTAAACGCTAGTCTTTCTCAGAAAAAAAAAGTGTGACATCAGCCAGCGGAAGGGCTTCCTGTCCTCTGTGGCTTTCAGGGTGAGGGGATTTGCATAGAGGTGACTTTTCTAGAAGATCCGCACTGGGCTTTTGATCAAAGGAGAAGAATCTTGCCTTCTTTTATTGACATTTTTTTCTAATAGCTTACACTAGTCATAACTTGTATAAAAGGACATTCAACCACTCCAGAGTCTCAATGACACCTGAATTTTGCCAGATGCTGCAAAACAGAGACCACTGAGATCTTTGTCTTCATCTACAGTCTTCCGTTTGAATTTGCCAGTGACTACTGAGGACAAATCTCTATAAACACTCATTGCTCCTTCTCTCCGCCTTTTTTTAAGGATATGCATTTACGTATTACAGAAAACTGGTTGTGAGTTTTAACACAGTTCTTAACTGCAAGTCTTAAACCTGCTGGAGATCGGTCTGCTAGTTCCCATGCCCTCAGTGTGCCTGCTGGGTATAAAGTGGGATACTTGGTTAAGAAACAAAGTGGTGAAGATCATAAAACTACCTATTAGATACTACGCTTAGTACCTGGATGCGAAACAACAGGTACTATGCTTAGTGCCTGGATGCGAAACAACAGGTACTATGCTTAGTGCCCGGATGCGAAACAATGGGTACTATTCTTAGTACCTGGATGCAAAACAATTTGTACACCAAACCCCTGAGACATGCGAGTTACCTATGTAACAAACCTGCACATGTATCCCTAAACCTGAAATAAGAATTTTTTAAGTGGTGTGCTGAACAGCACTATAAATGTAACTTTCCAGAATAGTAAGTCTCCCTCCTCTCTTCCCCAGGCCTGGGCTCTGGCAGGAGGGGGAGGGGTAGGCGAGTGTCTCCAGAGACTGAGGAAGGGCTGCCCCTGAGACTTTCCATCAACCCTGGATCCTCCCAGGCATCTGCCGATAAACGTAAACAAAAGCCCAGTGGAAGGCTCAGCTCCTTTGAATCCTCATGTGTTTCAGTCATGGCTTTGGAGGTATAAATACACCCAGATGTTTTCAACTTCTCCCCTGTTCTATCTAATCACCAGAACAACTGGGCACCCCTCCTCCCTCTCCTGCGGGGAAACGCAGAGAACCTAATTAAAAGGGCTTTCCTTTGTTTCCCTAATAGCTCTCAGCCCTGGGGAGCCCGGAGCATTTGGTCAGCAAGAGAGACTCTAACATTTAAGGCCCCACATGTGAGAATGCCTGCACCAGTACGTTCAGATGCAGATTAACCCCCATAGGGAGCGAGGGGCTAGAACCTGAGATGCATCGAGACCATAGTTATGGGGGAGCATCCCCTTGCATGACTCTGCAGTGAGCCAGGGAGTGGCAGTTGGAGGATGGACCCTTCCGAGGTCAAAGGCCAGTTTTCTAACAGCACTGACGGGAGCGGCTGCTGGCTGCGAATTCATTATAAATAGTCCCATTCTCTCCTTTCCAAGGGGCTTGACATGAGCATCCTCCTCCGGCCTCTTCTCTCCAACCTTCAGCCACCACCCAGTTCTGGCCCTGCGATAGCTTGAAGTCGTCTCTCTCCCTTCAATCTCCGTGGCTCACTGGAATCACTGTAAGCCCAATGCATTCTCCACATTACTGCACAACTGCTCTTCCCAAGACACAGACCTTGTCATTCTCTGGCTTGAAATCCTTTCCCAGTTCTTTCTCGACTCTAGAATAAAGCTGCAAAGCTGCAACCTTCTAGGCTTAGCTTCACCTTTCCCCCTCTGGTCCTGCTGGATGTCTCGCTTTTCCTGAGCACCATTTGCCTTTGTTCTTGCTGTGCCTTCCATTTGCAAAGCACCTCCCACAGTCGCGCCAGGAAAAATCCAACCCTCCCTTCAAAACCAAATCATGGACATCTCTGTGGTTCATCCTTCCTGGACCTCTGTAGGCAGAGTCGGTCCCCATTCCCCATGTCCCATTCTATTGAAATGATCTCTGTATGTATTTTTCCTCCAGACTGGGAGCCCTATGCAAAGAAGTGGTCTGTCTTTTCCATTCTCATGCCTCCTCTCCCGGACACAGTGTCATTACCCCTGTAAGTATTGTACAGGATAGCAGTGACATCATATTTTCCAATTTAACAGGAATTTTCTGGGCCACTGAAGGCAACCCTTAACGTCAGACATTTAGACCTGCTTCCCAGAGTACTGCTAGTTAGATGTTAACCTGCAGTGTCCACCAGGCCGTCCATGAGGGACCCTCCACTTTAGCATGGTGCCTGGCAGGGCATGAGTTCCCTTAAGGCTGGACAGCTGCTGGGGCATACACCTCCCTCCTCTCAGCATTCCCTTCCAGTCAGAAGACATTTGCAGAACAGGCCAAAACTGAGCATTTTGAGTAGGGCTAAGGAACACCCTAGCTCAGAATGGATGTGGAGAGAAAAACACACTGCCTGGACCCCGTCTCAAGCCAGTGAATCACCATCTCTGGGATGGGGCCCAGGCCTGAGTGTTTGCAAGCTTCCAATGTACAGACAAAATTGAAAATCACTACTTTAGTCCAAAATAAGGGGACCCTTGCAACCCACTTGTGAACTCCCAAGAACATAAACAAAGCAGCCTCTTCTGAAGAGTTATGCGAAATGCCACCCTTTCCCCCTATTAGAAGGAGTCAAACAGAGTGGGTTTAGGTGGTTTCATTATCCAAAACGGGCTGACTCCTTGCTCAGAAAGTGGCAGACAGAGAAACGCAGAGGCGCTCCTTCACTCTGGGGCTACACAAAACCACACAGGACCTGGGATCAAAGGACTGGGGTACAAACTCACCCCAGCCACTTACTGACTTTTTGGCCGACTCTGAGTGCTGTTTTCCTCATCTGTGAAATCCATTTAGCAATAGTTCCTACCACAATTTATGCGGTGAAGATTGGATGAGAGCTGTGAGGGCATTCTGTAAACGATAGGCTGTTAACTGTTGTTATTTTGGGTGCTATTATTAAACATTTGTTAGTGTATGGGAAATAGGGCCCCTGCCTTACTCATTTCTGCACGCTTCATGCTGGACATCTGTGCCTGGCTCATGTCCTACGTAGAGTGGATTGAGTATATGAATGAATAAATGAAGTAATGAAGTTAGGAGTGAGTGAATGAAAGGATGAATGAACACTGAAGTTCCATATCCAAAATCCACATGCCCCAGTTCCAAAAGAAAAAAAAAAAACCTTATCCCCTGCCTTCCTGCTAAGCCTTCAGTGGACATGACCCACACATGGGGCAACTTGACAAAGAAGCAGACATCTGGGGGCCAGAACCGCTGTTACAAAAACCACCCTGGACCTAATCTCGAGGCTCAGGAAATGTTCATAACTTTGCAGTTTCTGCTTTTGTCCTCATGAGCCTCCGTTCTACGATGCTGCTAACACCAGGCAGGGGCTGGCCACAGCCAAATGGACAAGAACAGGGGTCGGAGCAAGGAGCATGGGGCAAGTGGAGCCCCATCCACTCTACCCTCGTGCCCAGAAGTGAGAAAGCAGCCCTACCTCCCACAGCACCGGCCCACGGGCAGAGGTCACCAAATAGAGTTGGGGCAGAGCTGCAAGAGTCTGGGAAAAAGACCCAAATTCCAGTCCAGAGGCCACTGCTTCTCTTCTGTGTGGTCTTGGGTAAGTCACTCAATCTTTTTGTAAAAAGGGGCTAATAACTCCTGTGTTGCAGGAGCTGAGAAGAGTACAGAAAATACTTTTGGAAACTCCTAGCACAATGCTTGGCTTTAACTAGTTCCTTGTTCATTTTTTCAACAAAATTTGTTTATTATGACTTACCAAGTCCCCGACACTATTTCAGGACACAGGGCATTCAATAAATCCTTCCCCACTTGTGTCTTTTCTTCCTCCCTTTCTTTTTCTCAGAGTAGGAAGAGAACGTGGTATCATTTGGTTTAAACGTAAAGGTGAGAATCAGCGTAACTGTGACTGTGGTTTATAAGAGAGCTCCTCCCCCATGATGTGAGACAGAAAAGATGCAGAGAAGATGTACAAATACACACTTATTACCACGGACAGAAAAGCACGCCCATCTTTCAGACGATTTCTCTCAACGGGCTGGAAAAGGACAAATTATATCAAAACCTCTGATTGGAGAGGCCAGCACTTCCCTAGAAGAGAGGGGGCCAGATGTGTCCAGACAGTCTAGGAGGGCTGGGGGAATTTGAGGTGCTCCTCCCTGCTCCCGGTTATCTCCCATTTCCTTTGGGAGCCCCGGAGACACGGCCTTCCCAAAGCAGCCTCCGAGGTGGCCTGTGAAGCTTTTGTCCTTGGCAGCAGAGAAATTTCTGCTTCAGTGGTTTCAAACAAGGCTTGCATTAACTCCGGGCCTGTGAAGAGAGCACGTGCAACAAAACCCAACACCGTGTCCCGGCCCTCAGACAAGCACAGAAACAAATGGTGCAGGAATTTTTCAGAATAGAATCATCCGCTCAATGTCACTGCATACATTTACCTACCTCAGTGCCTATTCAGGGGCCCCTTTAAAGGGTGATATCAATAGAGATGGATCAGACAACATCTCTATGGCAACACCTCTACGGAAAAATGATGGCGGCCACAGCAAGAGGAGCGATGACTATTTTTTAAAAATATACACAAATACAGCACTACTCACCCCAAAGCGCCCTTTGGCTCCCAGGACATAGGGCTGTGTTTAAGACAACAGCGTAGGAGCTCATGACAAGACTAATTAGGGGCACAAGGGGAGTATGCAGGCTCAGGACCGAGAGTTTGCGCAATGAATTAAGACCTGGGGCTTTGGGATACTGAAATTTGTCAACAAAATTAACATTCCCTTTCCTGGAAACTCTCAAGCTGAAGGAGTTTACGAGGACCTTATTTTAAGTGTCGAACTTGGAGAGAATTATTAGAGAGCGAGAGACGGTAAAAACAAATAGTAGCCACCATCAGCCCCTTCAACAGCACTGTAAACCCAGCCAAGGATGGGACCCCGCCCACCGCTTCTCAGGGCCATTCTCCTCTGATGCCTTCGCAGATCAGAATTTGGGGAAGGAGTGGCCTCCATGACCTCAAAATCAGAAGCCTAGAGGGTCTTTGTGGTTTAAAGGGCTGTGGTAAGAGAAAGCCTAAAATAATACTTATATTAGGAACAACCAACACCACAATAATCAGAAGAAGAAGAGAAAAGGAAGACGTGGGTTCCATTTACATAGGTACTTTTAGGAGGTCTTGTATACTGAACGCTTTAGAAAGAAATTGGTCACTGTCTCAGCAAAGCAATTTTTCCACTTGTTGGAAAGGATGATAAATGGAGAACCGTCCCTTCATCTGTTGCATTGTGTGTCACAACACAGAAATGGGAGGGAGACAGACCCAAGGTCTGGGAGGCTGCTCATATTTCTCCACTGACTTTTCCTGTGACCTTAGGCACATCATTAACCTTGCTTGCCTCTCCCTCTCCCTCCAGACTCGTGAAGTACTGGCTGCCGATTGTAGAGGAGAGATTCCTAGGCAAGTGCAGAGTTTATATAGAGCGCCCTTTCTACCTGTCACACAAAAGAAATGAACTGTAACAGACGCCAGCGGCAGGTGCAGGACCTGTGAGCTTCACTCACTGTGCCCCAGTGTTTGGGTTCCTGCGCTTTGAACCACCTTATTTTAAGAAGCCTTGTCAGTGGAAAATGGACTGCGGCTGATGGCTTCTGTCATTTGTGCTGCTGTTTGGAGGGCAGGGCTCTGCGTCGCTTTGTCAGGCTGCACAGGGAATGCGCCACCCCCAGCCCCCACTGCCTGCCTACCCAGACCCACAAGGCTCCTCAAAGCCTTCTCACCAAGGGCTGACTCTTTTTGCCTTGTTCTTTCTTTTTCTTTCTGTTTATTCTTTCAAAACATATACTCCTTTTAGGCAGCTGTGAGAACTTCTACAATAATCTGTGTTCTAAATTTTAGGAGCCACAATAAAAACCTCTCTTTTCTTCCTGCATTGAGACATTCTTAAAGTTCAACACATACAAATAAGATGATTAAAACAATTCCATTTTCTAGGATCTATAATTCAAAACAAATACCTCTTACAGAATTTTTAAATTCTATTAACCTGTTAAAATACCTATTTTATATCCATTTGAGATATAACAAATATTAATTTCACTAATTTATATTGGTTTCTCTATTTCACTAATATATATTAGTTAAATGTCTGAAAGGGCTACGAAAAAGCATGAATAAAGACTCAAAACATTTCGTTCAGTTTAAGAAAACAACATTACGTTCAGAAGCAATTAATTCAATTTTGCTTACTCCATACATTTTCATTTTAATAAATTATGTCTCCAACATTATTGCAATATAATGCTGTAATAAACCATATTTGTTTTAAATAGATGATATTACATTTTCTAAAATCATGAGTTTTAGCTTTCATAATGTTATTTTTTTCAAGCAAAATCAAACTTTTTCCCATTCTTCCTGTGACAGGAGTCAGTTTCAGCCCAGTAAAAAGAGATATATGGCTGTTCGGTTCACATCAATTGATGGTAAACACATGTTGAAAGTCCTGTTTTTCAATCTTGTATTTTGTTCATTGAACTGATGACAACTGTCATTTCCACAGGGTTTAGCACTTCACAATACCAGCTGTACATTTTGAGCATGGCAAAATGATTGACTGAGCTTCCATTTATTTTTTGCTTTCAAGGATATGTATGTAATCCACAAATACAATTCACAACACAATTAAGAGTTGATGTAGGCCGGGCGCTGTGGCTCATGCCTGTAATCCTAGCACTTTGGGAGGCTGAGGCGGGCACTTTGGGAGGCCTGAGGTCAGGTGTTCAAGACCAGCCTGGCCAATATGGCAAAACCCCGTCTCTATTAGAAATACAAAAAATTAGCCAAGTGTGGTGGCAGGTGCCTGTAATCCCAGCTACTCGAGAGGCTGAGGCAGGAGAATTGCTTGAATCTGGGAGGCGGAGGTTGCAGTGAGCCGAGATTGCACCATTGCACTCCAGCCTGGGCAACAAGAGAAAAACTCTGCCTCAAAAAAAAAAAAAAAAAAAGAGTTGATGTATACAGTGGCTTTACCACGCTTGTTGCCCTGAGCAGAGTTTAACACGGAAACAGGGCAGCCTGCTACTACTAAGAAGCAGAGGATCTAGAAAGAAGAGGCCATCTACTGCCAATCCTTGGCTCTGACTGGAGTGAAGCAGGCGGCCCCTTGCCCCTCTCCCTCTGCTGCCAACCAGAAAATGAAAGGATCATCACTTTCTGAGGTCACACCAAAAAAGACAAAATGTGCAAGCACCACCGGGTCCTCTGGGCACATTCCGTCTTGTTACAACTCTTTCGAGGTTCTTGGAGAACCCCATGAGCACAGGAGCCGTCAATGTAAAATGAAAATCACACAATGAAGTTAGGATCAGACACTTAAGGCAGGTATTGTCTACTGATTTGCTAACAACTGGAGACACGTTCGTGGACTTGTTGGTTTTATAATGGCATTTGCCCCCGCTTCAGGGTATGTGGGTGTATTGAGGGAGAAGTGGGGAGGTGTCTCCTCACCCTTCTGTCTTAGTATAGCCTCATCCAAATAGCTCTTACATGTATACAATGTAAGGTGGTTCTTACATTGCTATAAACAAACATCTGAGACTGGGTAATTTATAAAGAAAAGATATTTAATTGGTTCATGATTCTGCAGGCTCTTCAGGCAGCATAGTGCTGTCATCTGCCTGGCTTCCAGGGAGGCCTCAGGAAGCTTACTCTCATGGTGAAAGGCAAAGCGGGAGCAGACACATCACACGGTGAAAGCAGGGGCAGGTTGTCAGGGTGGGGGGGGCCTGCCACACACTTACACAACCAGATCTCAAGATTACTCACTCAGTATTGTGAAGACAGCACCAAGCCATGAGGGATCCACCCCTAGGATCCAAACACCTCCCACCAGGCCCCACCTCCAGCACTGGGGATTACAATTTATGGTGAGATTTGGGTGGGGACAAAAATCTGAACTATATCATCGCTAGGCTAGAACTTGGAGCTCATCAACCTCATTTTGCAGACAGAAAAACTGAGGTCCAGCGGGGGTTGTGCTTTGTCCAAGTTCATGCAGTCTGCAGGACTAGAAAGGAACCAGGTGTGTGGGCTGCACCAGATTATGTTTTGTTTTTTGGATTAACTCCACCGTCTTCACCATGGGCTATATTAGATCCCTATGCCGTACTTTTCACACCAGGGCTTCTGCTTAAAGTCACAGCCAATCTCAGCTTACTGAGATTTTTAAAATCCATTTTTGCTCCTTGTAATATCCTGCTGACCTAGCCAGAGAACTGTGAAGGTCAAATGAATAATAGATGAGAACGTGATTTGTAAAGTGATAGCTGATGTGTACTTGTGAATCACTATTACTCCAGCTCTCCCTCGGGCCCCGATCACAAGATTCAATAGCAGCCTCTCCCCATACAGCTGATGACGCTGACTCAGCTCTACAGCCCCCAGGAGCCAGAAACGGAGACAAGTTGCATCTGAGGGGAGTCCCAGGCTTCTCCATGTGGCCATTTGGAAGCCAGAAGCATTTCAATGCAGCCAAAAGAGAAAAAAAAAGAGCACTTATTTTTGCTTGTTTTCTTCTCAATTATCAAGTAATAGCTACCACAGTAACCCCCACTGCATCCCCTGGGGGCTGTAGAGTGGGCAAGGGAGGCTCAAGGAGGGGTAAGGGCTGGGATGTCTGCTGCAGATTGTCTGCTTTTTGAGGATATTTTGACATAGTGACATCAGAGCAGCTGGGTCCAAATGGCTGGCTCACAGCTCACAGCTCACAGCTCACAGCTCACAGCATTTTCTTTTGTGACAGGCTCTTACTCTGTTGACCCTGCTGGAGTGCAGTGGTGTGGTCTTGGCTCACTGCAGCCTCAACCTCCTGGGCTCAAGTGATCCTCCCACCTCAGCCTCCTGAGTAGCTGGGACTATAGGCGTGCACTGTCATGCCTGCTCATTTTTAAAAATTTGTTTGTAGAGACAGGGTCCTGCTATGTTGTCCAGGCTGCTTGAAGCTTTGTTCTGAGAGCAGGCAGTGGCCCAGGGCCCAGAGGACAAGCCAGTTCATCTCCAAGCCCCTGGCTTGCTGGGCTTCCAGGCACTAAGTTATATCTCTTATACACAGGACACACTGAGGTGGCTAGAATAAGTCAGGAGACGCACGCAACTACTAGAACAAGAAATGACAAAAAGTGTTAAGAGGAAAGGCCAACTAAGTGAGAAGTTTCTGAACTGAGGCCTGCGTCTGTGCCTTCACCAGCCACTCACGGAACCTTGCATTCTCCTTTCTGGGCCTCTGAAGGTGGAGATAATCCCAGCTCTGCTGTGCTCCCAGAGCTGCTGTGAAATAAGTGGGAGAGGTGATATCTGGAATCATTAGATGAGAAGAGTTTCATTTTCTTTCTAACAAGCATTTGCTGCATTTTTTCTGTGTGCCAGGTACTGTGAGGACTTAGGGGACATAGAGATAAGTGAGACAACCCCCCCGCCCAGGAATAGCTGTCAGCATAAGAAATGCCAAGCACAGGTGGTATGGGCTGCAGCAGAGGCACAGCCCACGTGCTCTTGGGTCTAGGAGTTTACCTACAGAGGGGGACTCTTTGGAGCTGAGGCATGAGTGTATTATTCCACACCTACAGATGGAGCGCTTAGGAAGAGCAGCTCAGCGGGACTGGAGGAGTCAGGGAAGGCCTCGGGGTGGGTGGGAGATGGGACATGCCCACTCCGTTTGCAGTACTGATTTTATGACCACTCCAAAAATCTTTACTCATTTGATCCTTAAAAAGTAGATTCTGTGATTATCTTCATTCTGCCAATGAGGACACTGAGGCACAGAGAAGTTAAGACACCTGCCCATCCTCGAGTGAGCCAGCAAATGGCAGGGTTGGGATGCCAACCCAGGCAGCCTGGCTCTAAATTAGCCATAAAAAAGGGAGGTGGGTATAATTAGAAGAATCATGGCGGGGATAGAGATGGTATCCTATAAGGAAAAGAGATTTTGCTGTTTTTGTTTCATTGTGTTGGTGTTTTTCATTAGTTTTTATTGTATGATTAAATTAGTAGCTTTAAAATCAGTTACCAACACTGAGGTTGTGGGCCCACTTGTGCTCAGCCTGAAAACTGCCAGTTCTGTCCTGGGGTTCACTGAGATGGGCCAGTCCGAAGCCAGGGTGTATGACAGCAGCCTTCTGAGTTCTAGAGGCCTCAGTGTTCCCCCTTCTTCCTCAGCTGGGCTGTCATCTACTCTCCCTCCATCCCACCTCTCTTGGCTTCATCATCTCTAAAACACTGAATTCTGCATCAGCTCAGAATACCTGGGTCTAGGAGCTAACTTACAGAGGGGAGCTTTGTGGGGCACAGGCATGGGTTTTATGCCTTTTTCCCCTAAGGTAGTTTATTTATTTAAGCCCTCCCTGCCACAAGCAAAGGAGTGGAAGGTCAGCACCCCGGCTGTCATTTGAAATGAGTACAGCGGTGAGCTGAAGGTCACTTTTCTGCTCCACCTGCAGAGTAAGGATTGAAGCCAGTGTGCTGGGCTCATGCCTGGGTAGTTGTCCGGGTTCTCTTTATTCATCTTCATAGCTGGCTGGAAGTACATTAACTGAGGGTTATTGACTAGAGCATGGTCACTGTCTCCCCAGAGAAAGGGCTTGGACCCTTGGTGGGGCTGAGGGTAGGCGATAACCTGGGGTCCCATGTACACACGTCATGTGGCTTCAGCAAGGTGTCCAGCTCACTCCCACCCCAGGGGGCACGATGAAGTAAAGGGTCTTCTATATGCCCCCCTGAGCCCTCCTCACTGTGGCTGCCCCTCAACCTGGGCTGCCCCAGCTGTGGCCTGGACTCAGCCAGCATCCCAGGAGCTGGGACCTAGCCACGGGCCATTGCTGTCTTCCACCTGGCCCATCACCACCTTTACCCCTTTGCAAGTCTAGAGTCCAGAGTTGTGCCAGACACCCAGAAGGTGTTCGTCAGCCACCATCATCTGCACAGTCAAGGGACACAGGATCTTCTTCTGCATCGTAGCCCAGTTTCAAAACACGTTCCAACTGGTAAGCCCACTGATCCCAAGAAATCAGCAAGAGGGGAGTGTTATAAACCAGGAAGCTATAAAACCAAGTCTCTCCTTTACTTGTTTCTGCCTTAGCCTCTTAAGACATTTGGAGGGAATGAAGAAGAAAATAATAAACAAAGAACAAAGACAAGAAGACTCCACTCTAAAGTTTGAAATGGGAACAGAAGGTCAGATTTGAGATAGCCGGGGCAACCAGTCATGTGTTTCTTCACAAAACCTCCATCCCTTGTGGGCAAATGGACTTCAAGGCCACCAGGAGACAGAGACAGGGGAGCTATTCAGGGCTACAAGGCCTGTTACCCTATCTTTGCTCTTGAATGACACCCTCTTCTGCCTCACAAGAGAGCCCTGGGGCCCAGCTTTCCACATGGCCCGGCCCGCCTGTGCCCCTGCCTGCCAAAGCTCTGATCTTCTGCCCAGATTTTCCACACACGCTCCCCAGGATGACATCGTGAAGGCAATCCATCTACTGTGACCTTACCGAAAGCCTTGCCTTCTGCTTAGCCAGTGTGATCTTTTCAATTCTCTCTCCAGAGGTCTCTGAAATGGGCTGAGGGGCTGAAGAGGAGGCTAAAGCACCTCCTAAGCTTTGGCTTTTGGGCTGGCAGGAGTTAAAGTCACAGTCAAGGAACTGTAACTTTTCACACTGACCCTGAGGCTTACAGGACAACTAGGAACTCATCAAGGCACGGCTCAAATGCCATCTTCTCCATGAAGCTACTTCCAATCGCCCAATGCCACCAGCAAAACAGAACACCTCTCTTCCTCCTCTGTGCCCCACTGCCCGTTGAACTCTCACTACAGCACTTGTAAGTCGGCTTTGTATTCAAATTAGATGGCTACTTCTATGACTCTTTCAACAACTTGAGTTCCTCGAGGAACTGGTGGCATTGGGCTCAGAGAAGACTCTCAATAAACATTTAATGATATATTTAATAAAAGAACAGATGAAGCAAATGCCACATTTCACTTACCTCTTGTACACCTACACAGGGAATGCCTTTCGATCATGCAACAAATATTTATTGAGTCCTACTATATGCTGGGCATGGTTCTTGGTTACAGAAGAAAATGAGGCAAACAAAAATGCATATCCTCATGGAATGTATGGTTTAGAGGAGAAAAACAGTGTGAAGGGAGAAGACAACTAGGTAAAATAGGTAGACTGATAGATAGCAACAACTGGAAGAGAAACAAGGCACGGAGAAACATAAAGCAGAAAACGAGGCTAGAGCAAGATGAAGTGTGGAGACGATATGGAACCTGCTTTTATCTATGGAGGTTGGGGAAATCCTTATAAGAAAGTAGCATTTGAGAAAACACTTGAGAGGTGTGAGAGAGGGAGCTATATGGTCATCTGAGAGAGGCGCCGGACAAAGGCCCCAAAGCAGGGACATGCCTCAGGCGCCCGTGTAGCTGGGACACAGCAAATAGTGGCACGAGATGAAGGCAGAGAGATGATGGGGGCACAAGTCATGTAGGGCCTGGTGGGTATTATTAGTAAAATAGAGAGTCACTGGAGAAGTTTAGGAAGAGCAGCACGATTTGAGTTAGGTGTTAGCAGGATCATTCAGGCTGCTGCGTGGAAAACAGACTGCAGCGGGGCAGTGCAGAAAGCTGCGAGACCACTTAGAGGGGCCTGAGATAATCTAGACAAGCACCAACATTGAGTTGAGACGAGCTGACAATTGAATTTGCTGCTGAAATTGAATGTGATATGTAAGAAAAATGGAGGAATTAAGGGAGAGAGCAAAGTTTTTGGGTTGGACAGCTAGAAGGAAGGAGTTGTCATGAACTGAGATGAAGAAGACTTCAAGAGAAACAGCTCATTTATCACGTTGGTTTTAAGACACCTATTAAATATTCCAGTAGAGTAGCAGAGTAGACAACTGGGTATCCAAGTCTGAAGACAGAAAGAAGTCCAAGCTGGTATGGTAGGCCCAATAATGACCCCCCAAATATGTTCCCACCCTAACCCCCAGAACCCATGAGTGTTACTTTATTTGGGAAAAGGGACTCCGCAGGTTTGATTAAGTTAAGGACTTTGAGGTTAGCCTGAATGATCCAGATGTGATCATTATGGCTCTTAGAAGGACACAAGAGGAATAAAAGAGGAAAAGATGGTGTGATGATGGAAGCAGGGGTCACAGTTACAATAGCCACAAGCCAAGGAACACTGGCAGCCTCTAGAAGTTAGAAGAGGCAATGAATGGATTCTCCCCAGGTGCCTTCAGAAGAAACCAGCTCTGCTGGCACATTGATTTTTAGCCCCGTAAGACTTCTGATCTCCAGAATTATGAGAGACTAAATCTGTGTTGTTTTAAGCTACTAAATCCACTAAGCCAGTAATTTGTTACAGCAGCAAAAGAAGAATGAAGATATAAACCTAGGGGCGTATTCTAATAAGAATAATGATCTCCCTTGACTGGGGCAGTGAAAATTAACAAAAAAAAAAGAAGAATGAGATCTCCCAGGGACCAGTACAGAGAGAGAAGAGAGGTGAGTGCAGAGGACTGGAGCAGCTGGAGGGATGAGGAGGAAGCTCACAAGAGACCAAGAAGTGTGAACTGCCCACTAGGAGGAAATCAGGAGAGTGTGGTGCCTGGGAAGCAAAGTGAAAAGAACTTCAAGAAGAGGAAGTGATTTGTTAGGTGAGGTGCCACTGATAGTCAAGACAAATGAGAGGTGAGCACTGACCATGGGATGGAGCCCCTCGATGGCCTTGATGAGAGCGGTTTGGGCAGAGAGGCGGGGGACTGGGGGAAATTCTCATAGCAGGACCCAGAGATAGTTGGAGAAGTGAAATTTGGTGATGGCCTGAGAAGGCAAATCTCTCAGCCAGATGTGGTGGCTCATGCCTGTAATCCTAGCACTTTGGGAGGCTGAGGCAGGTGGATTGCCTGAGCTCAGGTGTTCGAGATCAGCCTGGGCAACATGGTGAAACCCCTTCTCTACTAAAATACAATAAAAATTAGCCGGGTATGGTGGTGTGTACCTGTAGTCCCAGCTACTCGAGAGGCTGAGGCAGGAGAATTGCTTGAACCCAGGAGGCGGAGGTTGTAGTAAGCCGAGATTGGGCCACTGCAGTCCAGCCTGGGCGATAGAGGGATACTCCGTCTCTAAAAAAAAAAAAAAAAAAAAAAGAAGGCAAATCAAATCTCTCAAGGTGTTTGGTAGTACAGGGAAAATGAGAAATAAGAGGACAATCGAAGGGACACTTGGGATATTGTTTATGGTTTCTATTTAGGCTATTGACAATGATCTAATGGAGAAGGGGAAATTGAGGATGCAAAATAGGGAAATGACTGGAATAATGTCCTCAGAGGGGCGGGGCGTGGATAGGATCCAGTTATTCCAGCGCAGGCTGCCTAGACTCTGAAGGCCTCCCCTCCCTCTGGGTTCCTGATCCACATACTCCCTGGGCTGAGGAAGCGTCCCAATCCTGAAGGGATCTCCCACTTTCTTGTGATTCTGCAGCAGCTTGTCTGCAGCCCAGTGAGCTTGCAGGTCAGCAGCGCTTCATCTGGGAGCAGGCAGAGTCCTAGGAAGGCCACTTTGCAGCCACGGCCAGGTGTTCCCTCTGCCCAACTCTGAGAATGCTTGACCAGAGAAGACCCTGAGAATATCCTACAACAACTCCACCACATTATATGGTCTGAGAGTTAGTACAGTTTGAAAAGCTCAACTCTAACTAGGACTGACATTTCAAAATCATGCAAAAACATATTTTTATGGTCATATATGAACAAAAGGGCTTATTCCACTTTCCCCTCAACTTTTAATGACATCAAGTTGTTAATTTCCAGGTTCCTTTATTATACCCAGAATGTTTTCCCTTGCCTTCTGAAAACTCCCTTATGTCAATTGTATCCAGCATTCTTCATTGCCTCCAACCCCACATTAGCAGACATCTCATGAAGATGTGAGACAGCTACTGGATTCCTGTGTAAGAACAGACAGTGAAGACCCACATGTTCTTCTGTATTTATGATAGTATACACTGTATATTTTCAGTTATGCATATTCAATACCTCTGCGCCAGGTCTTTATTTATTTATTTATTTATTTGAGATGAGTCTCACTCTCGCCCAGGCTGGAGTGCAGTGGTGTGATCTCGGCTCACTGCAAGCTCCGCCTCCCAGATTCACACCATTCTCCTGCCTCAGCCTCCCGAGTAGCTGGGACTACAGGCACCCACCACCACGCCAGGCTAATTTTTTTGTATTTTTAGTAGAGACGGGGTTTCACCGTGTTAGCCAGGATGGTCTCGATCTCCTGACCTCGTGATCCACCCACCTCAGCCTCCCAAAGTGCTGGGATTACAGGCGTGAGCCACCACACCAAGCCTGCGCCAGGTCTTATTATATAAAAAGTCAGATACATTAGAACAGGAATGGCTGAAAATTTTGTGATGGTCACAATTAATGACCAGTTTTATCAGGGATCCATTTGCCATAGCTGAGTCTGCTTATGTTTGTAAGAATCATTCTTAAATAAT
Source organism: Hylobates moloch (assembly GCF_009828535.3). Lineage (NCBI taxonomy): Eukaryota > Metazoa > Chordata > Mammalia > Primates > Hylobatidae > Hylobates > Hylobates moloch. The sequence continues at coordinate 102,540,645 of NW_026652288.1, read as the reverse complement.
TTATACGATTTGAAAGAACCTTATACAGAACTATCCTTGATGGAGTACTTGAATTGGCAACAGTTTATCCTCCTAAACATTGTTTTTAAACTTTATATTCTTGTCTTCAACCTCAACTCTCATCCTAGGATACAAACAATAGTTATGAATAGTTTGTTTCCGTCTTTATTTTTTGAACTTATAAATTAATCTCCATCAGGAGAGGGAGGTGGCTAGCCTTGCAGCAGATCAGAGGAGAAGCTAGAAGTGGAATCCTGATAGCCTAAACCCCACTGGAGGGGTCTTCTGGGGAAGCTCATGCTCATCTGCTCTGTGGAAGGAAACGGCCTTTGGGATGGCAGCAGCTTTGTAGATTTCTCCAGCATGTCCACATCAACAGACTTTTCAGATTGTTTGTTTCGGATGCATCTGTAGGCTTTCGTACGTGTATTTCTTCAGAAATATGGATCTTTTCTGTTTTTCAGAACACAGAAACAGATTCTACAAATCTATACAGTAGCAGTACACATTTCCCCCAACCGTGCTGCTGGTTTAGAACAACATGTAAGTACAATGGAATGGCAGAGATGCTATCCTTTATCTATTCCAGCCTCTAATTTTATGGATGCTGAAACTAAGAGGCAGAGAAAGAAAGGGCTTCCCCTTGTTGACACAATGGTCAGGAACAGGCTGTGCCCAGGCCTCTAAATTCCTGAGCTAGTGCTCGCTCCCTGCTACCACACTTCACAGTGTAGTCTTTTCTGATTCTAAACAGTCATTGGACTTTTGACCGAGGTGTCATTTCTCTGGAAATTTCAAACTTACTTAGGAGTGTGTTGCCAAAACAGAAAGGCATCTTTTCGGACTTTGTCCTGTCATGCTGGATTAGAAAGTGTCATGCTCTTTTTTTAAGGTGATCCAAGACAAAACCCAGCCTGGTATATTGGCAGGGATGGATGGAAAGGTAAAGGGGAGGGAAACAAATAAACAATACAGCCTGAACTAGAAGGTTGAGGTTCTGGAAATTAGTCCTCATGACGTCTTTTACCATTATGTGATCTAGGAGTCATTCTGTCCCATCTTGGTCTCTAGACTAAGCTTCCACACACATAAGATGAGAAGTTTTCACCAAATGGTCCTTAGCGTTCTGTGTCCAGGGCTCCTTCAGTCAAAGAGTACCCTGCCTTGGCTGGGCGCAGTGGCTCACGCCTGTAATCCCAGCACTTTGGAAGGACAAGGTGGGCGGATCACGAGGTCTGGAGATCGAGACCATCTTGGTTAACACGGTGAAACCCCGTCTCTACTAAAATTAGCCAGGCATGGAGGTGGGCGTCTGTGGTCCCAGCTACTCAGCAGGCTGAGGCAGGAGAATGGCGTGAACCCAGGAGGTAGAGCGTGCAGTGAGCCGAGCTAGCGCCACTGCACAGAGCGAGACTCTGTCTCTAAAAAAAAAAAAAAAAAAAAAAAAGAGTACCCTGCCTTTGTCCTTGTTTTCATTTGCCACCATAACCAAGAGAAGACAAGATGTCATCTGGGCCACATGTAGAGCCTTTAGTGTCCTGGGAGTCATTAAAATCCATGCATGCTGAGCCCTCTCATAGACAGCAGGAAGTCCTTTCCTAGAATGTGCTACTGTTGGGAGGGAAATTATAGGGTACAAATTGGGGAGTCCAAATTTAGTGTGTCACAAAAGCCTGGTTTGACCACAGCTGCCAGATATGGCTTGGTTCTATGTCCCCACCCAAATCTCATCTGGAATTGTAACCCCCATGTTAAGGGAGGGACCTGGTGGGCGAAATCTGATGCTTTAAAAGTGTTTGACAGGCTGGGCGCGGTGGATCGTGCCTGTAATCCCAGCACTTTGGAAGGCCAAGGCAGGCAGATCACAAAGTCAAGAGATCGAGACCATCCTGGCCAACATGGTGAAACCCTGTCTCTACCAAAAACACAAAAAATTATTATTGTTAGCTGGGCGTGGTGGCATGCGCCTGTAGTCCCAGCTACTTGGGAGCCTGAGGCAGGAGAATTGCTTGAACCTGGGAGGCAGATGTTGCAGTGGGCTGAGATTGGGCTACTGCACTCCAGCCTGGTGACAGAGCGAGACTCCATCTCAAAAAAAAAAAAAATGTGTTTGACAGCTCCCGCCTTTCTCTCTTTCTCTCTCTCGCCACCTTGTGAAGAAGGTGCTTGGTTCTCCTTCATCTTCCACCATGTTTGTAAGTTTCCTGAGGCCTCCCCATCCATGCAGAACTATGAGTCAATTAAACCTCTTTTCTTCATAAATTACCCAGTCTCAGGTAGTATCTCTACAGCAATGTGAAAATGGACTAATACACTTCCCCTACAGAACAGGCAGATGCTCTCATGGCCAGTTCTCAGTAACAGCCACATCTTGTGATTGATTCTTTAGTTTCCTATTGAAAGTAGCTCCTCACAGGCATCTCTCTGGCTAAGAGGCCTTCGTGCCTTGAAGAATAAAAACCATGGGTATTTAGGAGCTAATTTATTTCTCTTTTAAACTTTAAGGCCTTCTGTTTTCCTCTATTTTAGTCGAATATCAAAAGGATCTGCTTATTTGTGGATTCATTCATTTAATTATTCATCCAACAAATTATTCTTAGATCCTCCTATTTATCAGTCACTATGCTAGACTGGGGCTTCACACAAGGTTTTTGCCCTCACAGAGCTTATAATCTATTGGGAGACGCTAAAAATGAGCAACACATATATGTGTAATTACAAATAATTTTAAGTGCTCTGAAGTGAAAGAAGAGGGAGCTGAACGCAAGAGTAACACATGAGACTAATTTACACTAGGCAGTGACGAAGTGACAACTTATGCTAAGATAGGTTTTTGCAGGTACATTCAGTGCTTATAGGTTTCAGATAGAGCCCAATTTTCTGCTAACCTAGAAAGAGAGATTCAGCAGAAGGTGATGAGTATAGTGGAAAACAGTGGTTCCATGCAGTCCAACACTACGTTTATTTCCTGGGTGTAAGAGAGAAAATTAGTAGAATAAGTCTGTCCAATGCTGAACGTCTCCCTTTTTGGGAGTTTGCAGTCAGAAAAGATTGTTTAGTAATAAAGCAACCACTTCTTTTTTTTTATAGTACATGTTGGCCAGTTTCTAGTTAATCCCTATAAATTCTCTCAGTTAAATCATTCAGTCAGCAAGGTTGAGTGACACATGACTTCCTTGCTTTAAGCAAAGGGGTCTTGTTAAAGAATATTACAATGGTTTAAGAGAAATTGTATCCTTCCACTCTGCATCATCAGGAAGACTAATCTTGCAAAGAATTAAAAACACATGGGGATTTCTGTGTCTGATCCTGACATAGTAACTGGTACATAACTTGCCTTCACTTTAAACAACTACAAATGGGGACAAAACACATGAGGCAAATGTTTTCAGACACGGAGCTATAGGCAATAGGGGAATGTGATTTGGGAGAGAAGTGAACTATAAGATGTGAGTTCCATGGTCACCCCAGTTCTTTTCCACGGGGAAATTCTCCTGCTGCAATAAAAAGAGCTAAGGAGGCAGAGATTGAAGCTTTGGGATACAGACATGGCTGAAATTTGTGGGGTGGGATATCAGAAAAGAAGAAACTGCACAGAAAAGCAGGCCACTGAAGTCTGCATGGGGATGGACTGTGGGTCTGTGGCTGAGAACTCAGCTGCGCATACACAAGGCCTAGCAAAGGTCACATGCTGCAGGGCTGGGAGCTGAACAGAGAAACCAGAAGTCCTGCATTGCTGAGAGACATTGGACTTCTGGCCCAAGCAGAGCCTTTTGAAGAGTCAGTTGAGATTCTAAAAAGGTTACACCTTGAGATGAAGAACCATGGCCGATAGTAAGGGCCAGCTCTAAAACTAAGCTCAGTACAAAAATAGATCCCTTCATCAATGTGGGGATTAGCGGGGAAAAGGAATAAAAACAACAGACCCACTCTCAAAAAGAAAAGAAACAACTCTAACAGGACCAAAATTACACTCCAAACACTTAACTGCCTTCAAGAACAAAATCCAATGTCCTTTAAAAGAAGGTGACAAAATCTGGACTCCCTATATTATCCATGTCACAGAACAAACAATAAAAAATTATCAGACATGTGAAGATGTAGGAGAAAGTGACCCAGTTAAATTCAAGAAAAAAAAAAATCAATCAATAGAAACAGACCCTGAGATGATCCAGGTGTTAGAATTAACAGATCAGACTTCAAATGTAAAAGTTATTAACACATTCAGTGATTTAAATAAAAATATAGGAAATCTCAGCAGAGAAATGGAAACAATTAAAAAGAACCAGACCGAATTACCAAAACCACAAATAATAATGTGTAGAATTAAAAATTCTACTAGATGAGCTTAATAGCAGATTGCAGACTACATGAGAAGGGGTTAATGAACTTGAAAATAGGCCATTTGAGATTGTTCAACTTGAAACAGTTTAAAGAGATAAAAAAGATTAAACAGATTCTCCATGATGTGTAGGGAAATACCAAGCAGTCTCACATATATGAAATTAGGATGTCAGAGGGGAAGAAGTGAGAAATGGAACAGCAAAAAATATTTAAAGAAGTGATGGCTGGAAAATTTCCCAGAGTTAGTGAAAAACATTAAAATACCAATCAAAAGTGCTCAGTAAACATGTTGAATCACAAATACACATGGTATACACATAAATACACATAGATCTACATTCAGGCATGGGATGGTCAAACTTGAAAATGAACAATACAGAGAAAAAATTTAAAAGTAGCTAGAGGACAAAAGCACATTACATACAAGAGAAACAATGATATGAATGACAGCTGAACTCTTTAGAAAAAACGAAGGCCAGAAATCAATAAAATGGATTTTAAAGTACAGAAGGAAAACAACAATGAGAAAATAATGCCCCCTCAGCTCTGAAGTCTACATCTAGCAAAAATATCAAAACTAAAGGAAAAATAACAACATTCACTAAACAAAAGTTGAGCAAACTTATAAGCAGAAATGTGCTACAAAAACTATTAAAGAAAGCACTTTATGCAGGAGGATACAAGTAAAAGATAGAAACTCAGATCTAAGCAAAGAAATTTAAAATGTCATAAATAATAATTATGTAAATAAATATAAAGGGATTTATTTACTTTTGTTTAATTTACTTAAAAGATCATTGGCTGTTGAAGCAATATTGTGGAGTTTATAATATTTAACAAAATAGAATGTATATCAACTAAGTGCAAAGAGTGGGAGAAGAAAAATGCAGGTGTATTGCTAGAAAGTTTTTACATAATACATAATGTAGTAAAATATAAGTTGAAAGTAGACTGTGAAAAATTAAACATATTTATTGTAAACCCTAGAGAAATCACTAAAAAATAGAACAAATATGTACACTGAATTTGAAATCCAATAGGGCAGCCATTAAATCTTAAAGTTCCAAAATGATCTCCTTTGACTTCATGTCTCACAACCAAGTCATGCTGATGCAAGAAGGAGACTCCCATGGCCTTGAGCAGCTCTGCCCCTGTGGCTTTGCAGGATACAGACCCCTCGTGACTGCTTTCATGGGCTGGCATTGAGTCCAGCTTTTCCAAGCACATGGTGCAAGCTGTTGGTGGATCTACAATTCTGGGGTCTGGAGGACAGTGGCCCTCTTCTCACAGCTCCACTAGGCAGTGTCCCAGTGGGGACTCTGTGTCAGAGCTCCAACCCCACTTTCCCTTCCACACTGCCCTAGCAGAGGTTCTCCATGAGGGCCCCTGCAGCAGACATCTGCCTGGATGTCCTCTGAAATCAAGCAGAGGTTCCCAAACCTCAATTATTGACTTCTGTGCACCCACAGGCTCAACACCATATGGAAGCCACCAAGACTCGGGGCTTGCATACTCTGAAGCAAGGGCCTGAGCTGTGCCTTGGCCCCTTTTAGCCATAGGTGGGGCTGAAGCAGCTGGGACACAGGGCAGCAAGTCCCTAGGCTGCACACAGCAGTGGTGTCCTGGGCCAGGCCCACAAAACCATTTTTCCCTCTTAGGCCTCTGAGCCTGTGATGGGAGGGGCTGCCATGAAGTTATCTGACATGCCCTGGAGACATTTTCCTCATTGTCTTGGTGATTAACATAAAGCTGCTCATTACTTGTGGCAAATTTCTGCAGCCGGCTTGAATTTCTCCCCAGAAAATGGGTTTTCTTTTCTATCTTATCATCAGGCTGCAAATTTTCCAAACTTTTATGCTCTGCTTCCTATTGAACATTTTGTTGTTTAGATGTTTCTTCCGCCAGATGCCCCAAATCATGTCTCTCAAGTTCAAAGTTCCACAGATCTCTAGGGCAGGGGCAAAATACTGCCAGTCTCTTTGCTAAAGCACAGCAAGAGTCACCTTTGCTCCAGTTCCCAAGAAGTTCCTCATCTCCACCTGAGACCAGCTTAGCCTGGACTTCAGTGTCCAGATCACTGTCAGCATTTTGGTCAAAGCCATTTAACAAGTCTCTAGGAAGTTCCAAACTTTCCCACATTTTCCTGTCTTCTTCTGAGTCCTCCAGACTGTTCCAACCTCTGCCTGTTACCCAGTTCTAAAGTCACTTCCACATTTTGGGGTATCCTTATAGCAGCGCCCCACTACTTTGGTACCAATTCACTGTAATTAGTCCATTCTCATGCTGCTATGAAGAAATATCTGGGACTGGGTAATTTGTAAAGAAAAGAGGTTTAATTGACTCACAGTTCTGCATGAATGGGGAAGGCTCAGGATACTTACAGTCATGGCGGAAGACACCTCTTCACAGGGCGGCAGGAGAGAATAAGTGCCAGCAAGGGAAATGCCAGAAACTTATAAAATCATCAGATCTCACAAGAACTCACTCACTATCATGAGAACAGCATGGGGGAAACTGGCCCCATGATCCAATTACTTCCCACCAGGTTCCTCCCACAACATATGGGGATTATGGTGATTACAATTCAAGATGAGATTTGGGTGGGGACACAGCCAAACCACATCAATGAGTAATAAAAAGCAGATTTACTCTTACAGCAAAAACAACTGAAAAATAGACAAAATATATTAAATGATAGCACTCAAGGCATTAGACATTAAACAGTGAAGGACAGACAGAAGACTAGAAACAAATGAGATGAGCCCTACCATTGCCCCCAGCTAACTACCTGGAGAAGATTTCTAAGCCAGGGCACAAAGAAGGAGAACCTAGATAGAGCCCAGTGGTCTCTCATGAGTTGAGAAGATGGAGCTGAGAGTTAAATGCGGACAAGACAGCTAGAGGTCATGGGGCAGAACACTTGAGAGCAGAGAATTACACAAAGAGAGAACTCTGAAGAGTCTCAGAGAGTTCTCCATAAATCTTTAGCTGAATACTGGTCAGTGCATGTATGTGAGAAAAACAACACAAAGGAATAACTGAAACAGAGCTCAGGGCTCACATAGAGTTAGGAATAGTGCCTGTTCCCAAACTCTAGGATGAAAAGCCTCATAGTTATGAATCTATCAGGTAGAGTACAAAGAAGGGTTATCTGTAAGGGTAAATCTGGTTTTTCTTATGCATCTTGATCAGAAGTGAAAGAATATTTATAGGGGTACAAAAATGTCCAGCATCCAACAAGCTAAAACTCAAAATGTCTGGCACTCAATAAAAAAGTATTAATAGTAGGCATGCAAGGTGTGGAAAAAAAAACAAGTCATAATAAGGTGAAAAAATTGATCAACTAAAACTGACCCAGGGCCTGGCATGGTGGCTTAGATGTGTGATCCAAGCACTTTGTTTGGGACACTGAAGCAGGAGGATCACTTGAGCCCAGGAGTTCAAGACCAGCCTAGGCAACATAGAGACTTCATCTCTACTTAAAATAATAATAATAATAACAATAACCAAAAAAACTAGCTAGGCATGGTGATCTGTGCTTGTAGTCTCCTAGCTACTTGGAAGACTAAGGTGGGAGGATCGCTGGAGCTCAGGAATTCAAGGTTGCAGTGAGCTATGATCATGCCACTCCATTCTAGCCTGGGCAACACAGTGAGATCCTGTCTCTCAAAAATAAAAACAAACAAACAAACAAACAAAAAACAGACCCAGAAATGATGCAATATTAGTAGTAAACAAAAACACTAACAGAGTTACTATGACTTAATTTCATATTTTCAAGAAACTAGAGGAAAAACTGCACATGTTAGAGACATGGACAATCGTGTATAAACGTGTGTGTATGTGTATACACACACATGTATATATAATTTGGGTCTATATAGTTATAAACCCAAATTGAACTTTATAGACCCAAGTTGAACTTCAAAAGATGAAAACTACATTATCTGAGATAAAAAAAAATTCAGTGCATATGATTAATGGTAGATTAAACACTGCATAAGATAAAGTTGGTGAGCTTGAAGTCATAGCAATAAAAACTAACCAAAATAAAACACACGGAAAAAAAAAAAAAATGGGGCAGGAGGGAGAACGAAGCATCACTGAACTGTAGGACAACTTAAAACAGCCAAATCATGGCCAGGCACGGTGGCTCACGCCTGTAATCCCAGCATTTTGGGAGGCCGAGGTGGGTGGATCACAAGGTCAGGAGATCGAGACCATCCTGGCTAACACGGTGAAACCCCGTCCCTGCTAAATATACAAAAAAAATTAGCCAGGCGTGGTGGCAGGCACCTGTAGTCCCAGCTACTCGGGAGGCTGAGGCAGGAGAATGGCGTGAACCCAGGAGGCGGAGCTTGCAGTGAGCCGAGATCGCGCTACTGCACTCCAGCCTGGGCAACAGAGTGAGACTCCATCTCAAAAAAACGAAAAAACAAAACAAAACAAAAAACAAAACCAGTCAAATCAAATGTACAGATTAGAGTCTCAGGGGTAGGGCAGTGACTGAAAAAATATTTTTAAAAATATCTGCTGAAACATTTTCAAATTTGATAAAAACTATAAGCCCATAGCCATGAAGCTCAATCAGAAACATGTAACATGCACAAGAAACATCAAGAAAACCACACCAAAGACCATGGTAATTAAATTAGTTAAAACTAGTGAAAATGAGAAAATTTGAAAAGTAACAATAAAAAAGAGACACATTACATGTAGAAGAACAACAATAAGAAGACAACATATTTCTTGGCTGGGTGTGGTGGCTCACACCTGTTACCCCAGAATTTTTGGAGGCAGAGGCAGGTGGATTGCTTGACCCCAGCAGTTTGAGACCACTCTGGCCAACATGGCAAAACCCCACCTCTACAAAAAACAAACAAACAAAAAAAAAAACAAAAATTATCCAGGCTTGATGGCACATGCCTGTAGTCCCAGCTACTTGGGAGGCTGAGGTGGGAGGATCACTTGAGCCCAGGAGGCCAAGGCTGCAGTGAGCCCTGATCATGTCACTGCATTGTAGCCTGGATGACAGAGCGAGACGCTGTCTTTAAAAAAAAAAAAAAAAAAGGATCAGGTGCACTGGCCTATGCTTGTGATCCCAGCACTTTGACAAGCTGAGGTGAGTGGATCACTAGGTCCGGAGATCGAGAGATCGAGACCATCCTGGCTAATGCGGTGAAACCCTGTCTGTACTAAAAATACAAAAAATTAGCCAGGCGTGGTGGCAGGCGCCTGTAGTCCCAGCTACTCTGGAGGCTGAGGCGGGAGAATCGCTTGAACCCAGGAGGTAAAGGTTGCAGTGAGCCGAGATCATGCCACTGCACTCCAGCCTGGGTGACAGAGTGAGACTCCATCTCAAAAAAGAAAAAAAAAGAAGAAGAAGACGAGGAAGAAAACAGATTTCTTGTTAGAATTAATGCAACTAGAAGACAATGGAGCAATATCTTTAAAGTACTAGAAAAAAAAGTCAATTTCAAAAGTTTAAACCAGAAAATAAATTTTTTTTAATTGAGGTGAAATAAAAATGTTTTCAGATGAAGAAAAGGTTAGGCAGGAATAAAAGAAGTCAATCAAACAAAAGGAAACTGATACTAGATGAAAATATGGATCTACATAAAGTAAGAAAGAGCTCCAAAAATACTAACTACATGGGTAAATATAAAGACTTTTTAAAATTTTTTTGAATTTCCTTAAAATAATTGTTTAAAGTAAAAATAATAACAGTATACTGTGGTGCTTATTATATATGTAGAAATATAATGTGTAACAACAACAGCACAAATGCAGGAAGAGAAGAAACGGAAATATACTTAAGGTTCTTATACATGACGTGATGTATCACTTAAAGGTACACTGTGGTAAGGTAAAGATATATAATATAGACCCTAAAGCAACCAATAAAGTAACAAGAGAAAAGGATGTAGTTAATAAGTCTACAAAGGAGATTAGTACAAATCATACAAAATACTAAATTAATCCAAAAAGGAGACAAGAGAAGAAGTAAAAGGAAACAAATAACTGATGGAAAAAAATGGAAAATAAATAAGATGTTAGATTTAATTCCAACATTGCCAATAATTAAATGTAGATGCCACACACCCTAATTAACAAGCAGAGATTTTCAGATTGGATAAAAAAAAGGAAAAACCAACTGTATGTTGCCTACAAGAAACCTACCTTAAATATATAGATACAAATGGCTAAAACTAAAACAAATTTAACAAAACATGTTAAAGTAAACAACAATTAAAAAGCTGATGTGCTATGTTAATCTCAATCAAAGTAGGTTTTAGAGAAAAGGAAATTGACAAGAATGAAAAAAGTCATTCTATACGATAAAAAAGTCATTTCATCAAGAGGGCACAATAGTCCTAAACATTTATGCATCTAATAACAGAGTATTATAAAAACCGATCAAATTGCAAGGAAAGGAACGTAATTGTACTTAGAGATTTTAATATTTCTCTCAATAAATGATAGAACAAGTAAACAGAAAATAAGAATATAAAAGGCTTAAAAAACACTATTCACCAATTATTGTCTTGATATTTAATAGAACACTCCACCTAACAACAGCAGAATACATATTCTTTTCACGAGACACAGAAAATGTAAGCAAGATAGTCATTATTCAGTATCATTTGAAAAGTTTTCATAAATGTTAAAGGATTCAGGTCATACAAGTATATTATATGTCCACAATGGAATTAAATTAGAAATCAATAAAAGAAATATATATGAAAAATAACCAAATATATAGAAACTAATACTTGAGTCAGAGAAGAAATTAATAGGAAAATTTAAAAGTATTTTTAACTGAATAAAAGTTAAAATATAATATATTAAAAATTTATGGACAGCAACTAAACCAGTATTTAGACTGAGTTTTTAGTGCAAAATGACAATATTTGGAAAAAATGAAAGTTCTAAATGAATGGCCTCCACTACTGCCTTTGAAATCAGAAAAGGGAAAGCAAACAAACCCAGAACATGCAGAAGGAAGGGAATAATAAAGATCAGAGGAGATATCAGTGAAATATAACTTAAAAATAGAGAAAAACCAATAAACCCACATACTGATTCTTGGACAAGATCAATAAAATTGATAAATTACTAGCCAAACTGATAAGAGGTTTCTTAAAAAGCAATGAAACAAACTATCTATATCAGGAAATAGAAAAGTGATATCACTTCTGATTTGGTTTGGATCTGTGTCCCCTCTCAAATCTCATGTTGAATTGTAATCCCCAGTGCTGGAGGTGGGGCTTGGTGAGAGGGGATTGGATCATAGATGTGGTTTCTCATGGTTTAACACCATCCCCCTTGGTGTTGTCTTAGAGATAGTGAGTGCTTGTGATATCTAGTTGTTTAAAAGTGTGTGGCACCTCCACCCCACTGCCCCCTTTATCCCTGAGGCCTCCCGTGAAGCAGCCACCATGCTTCCTATACAGGCTGTGAGCCAATTATGAAAAACTTTATGCCAATAGATTATGAAAAACTTTATGCCAACAGATTTAACACCTTAGATGAAAGGCGCAAATTCCATGAAAGAGACAAGGAAAAAAGCTCACTACCAAAGCTCACTCAAGAAGAAATAGGTAACCTGAATAGCCCTATATCTATTAAGAAAATCAAATTTGTGGTTAAAGCCCTTCCCACAAAAACAAACAAACAAATAAAACAACAAAAAAACTCCTCCAGCTTCAGACAGCTTCACTGAAGAATTCTACCAAACATTAAAGGAAAAAATAATGCTAATCTTCTACAAACTCTTTCATAAAATAGAGGAGGAGCAAGAATTACTTCCCAACTCACTTTACGTGGTCAATCATTTCTGATGCCAAAAGTGACAAAGACATTACAGAAAAGAAAATTACCAAGCTTTCTCAAGAAATTAAATACAAAAATCTTTAACAAAGTAATAGAAAATATGTTACAATTTTAAAAGGAAAAGAAGAAAAATCATATGACTATCTCAATAGCTGCAGAAAAAGCATTTGATAAATTGAATATCCATTTATGGGGGACAAATAAAATAAGCAAACAAGAAAAAGAATGAAAACTCCTCTGCCAACCTAGCATTGGGCATCTATGTAAAACTTAAGGTTAACATCTTATGTATCTTATGTAATGGTAAAAATTCAAATGCTTTACATCTTAATATTGGGAACAAGGTTGGGATGACCACTCTTACCTCTTCTACTCAGAATTGTATTAGATATCTTATCCAGTTCATTAAAAAAGAAAAATAAAGCTATGAAGTTGTGGAAAAGAAGGAGTAAAATTGACATTATTTTTAGACAATATGATTGTTTATATAGAAAACCATAAGGAATAGTTTTAAAATGGCTACTAGATCTAATAAGTGTATTAAGTATATTTAGCAAGGTTGTAGGTCAATATACGAAGTTAATTGTATATCTGTATTCCAGTAGCAAGCAATTGGAAATGAAATATTGAAGATAATTCCATTAATAATGGGATAAAATTTAAAACACTCAGGAAAAAATAACAAAAGACATTTATAACTTCTACATTAAAAATCTAAAGCATTGCTGAGAGAAATTAAAGATGACTGAAAACAAATGGAGACTTTTTACCATATTCATGCACTAGAAGACAATATTGTTACAATATCAACTCCACAAAATTGATTTCTAGACCCAGCGCTATTTCAATAAAATTCCCAATAAGGATTTTTGTAGGTATTGAAAAGGTGATTCTAAAGTTTATATGAAAATTCAAAGAACCTACATTATTTAAAACAATCTTTTAAAAGAAAACAAATAGGGAGGACTTATACTGTTTGATTTTAAGACTTACTATGAAATTACTTGATTACTATAAAATATTTTACTAAGTTTATTAGATAGACAAAATTACCTGAGCAGGAGAACAGAATAGAATCTAGAAGCATCTGGCATGTATAATCAAAGTTTGACAAAGGCACCAAAGCGAATCAATGGCAAAAGAAAAGTCTTTTCAATAAATAGTGCTGGAATAACTACACAACCATCTAGAAAAAAATGAATGACAACTCCTACCTCACACAATTCACAAAAACTAATTTGAGATGAATCCTAGATCTCAAACTATTTAACGCCAAAACTATGAAACATCTCCAAAAAAAAGCAGAATATTTTCGGCATTTTGGTGTAAGCAGAGATTTCTTAAACAGGACACTGAAGCACCAATTATGAAATTTAAAAATTAATGAATTGAACTTTACAAAAATTAAAATTTTGGGCTCATACAATTTTAAAAACATGAAAACCAAGCCATAGTTTGTTAAGATGCTCCACTAAGAACTTGTATCCAGAACACATAAAGAACGCCTACAATTCAGCATTAAAAAGAAAAAAAAATTATTTTGAATCATAAAAGAAGAACATATCAATGGCCAACAAGCACATGAAAGTATGTTCAACCTCCTTAATCAGCAGAGAAATGATCTCATAGTGATTGAAGTTCTATAAGATTTTGAATGAGCAATTAAATGGCACACGATGGACGAAATGACAGCAGTGACATACCAAGTGGAGAGGCTTGGTGAGAGCAGTTGCCCCGGGGTACAGGCGACAAGGAGGTAGATCGTCTGTAGCAAATTTTAAAACAATAATAAAATCGAATAAAAGTGGTCTGCTTTTTATCATTACCAAGTGACGGCAATTCTTAATAGTGTCAGTGATAAATTGCCCATAGACCCCCACGTCCCTCCCACTCACCCTTGTGCTATATCTAACGTGAGTCTCATTTTCTCCCTCAACATATTCCCTCACTAAAGCCTTCCAGAAATACGCATTTTTAATGGTTGCATGATACTCCCTATTTTGTTAACAGATCCCTTATTACTGAACACTAATGCTGTTCTCAATTTTTCAATGTTATAAACAACATTAGGACAATATCTCTGTGTATAATCCTTGACAGTTTTTCAGGATTTTTCCTTGAGAGAGAAATGTCTCCTCTTGATTTTTGATCTTGGAGGAAAATCTTGGACAGTGAACTAGCTGAAAATGTGTAGACGAGAATGTACCTGAGAGGCGGTCAGTAGAACCTGAGATACAGGCTGAGAGTGGCAAGGAGAGCGGGGGCAGGGGAGCAGCCTGGGAGGGCTTCGGGAGAAAGAGGAGCATGTGCAGAGTGGGCCCAGGGGAGAGCAGAGAAAAACATAGTGCCAGGCCGGGCCCAGAACAGAGGTTAGGGGTACAGGAAAGCCGCCATGTTCCTTGTGGCTGGGCAGATTTGATCTCTCTGTGCCTCAGTTTCCTCATCTTTAAAATGAGCTTAGAAGTAGTACTTAACTCTGTGGCACATTTTTTTTTTTCCTTTTTGGAGAGAGGGCATCACTCTGTCGCCCAGGCAAGAGTGTAGGGGCGTGAACATAGCTCACTGTAGCCTTGAATTCCTAGGCTCAAGCCATCTTCCCACCTCAGCCTCCCAAGCAGCTGAGACTACAAGCGTGCACCACCACGCCTAGCTAATTTGTGTATTTTTTGTAGAGACAGGGTCTCGCTATGTTGTCCAGGCTGGTCTTGAACTTCTGAGTTCAAGCAATCCTCCCACCTTTGCCTTCCAAAGTGTTGGGATTACAGGTGTGAGCCACTGTGCCCAGCTTATGTAGATGAATACCTATAAGCACCTAGAAAATTACCTGGCAATACATGTTTGGTAAATAAAAGTGAATGATGGCCAGGCACAGTGGCTCACACTTGTAATCCCAGCACTTTGGGAGGCTGAGGCAGGTAACTCACTTGAGGCCAGGAGTTTGAGACCACCCTGGCCAACATGGTGAAACCCCATCTCTACTAAAAATACAAAAATTAGCCAGGCATGGTGGCACACACCTGCAGTCCCAGCTACTCAGGAGGCTGAGGCAAGAGAATCACTTGAATCCGGGAGGCGGAGGTTGTAGTGAACCAAAATCATGCCACTGCGCTTTAGCCTGGGTGACAGAGCGAGACTGTATCTCAAAAAAGTGAATGAGGCTTCTGGGTGGAGCCTAAGAGAGACAGCACCAAAGTAGGAAATTCTTGCTTAAGAGCACACAAAACGGAGGCTCGTTTCGCCTCATGAGGGAAAGTGAGTGGCAATGTTGCCTGAAGACAGCCTTCAAACAGGGCAAATGCTGGGGGTCTGATTGGGAAGCCAGCTGCCCTTTATTTCCCTCTGGCCAGCAGCTGAAATCAGCTGTGAGAAAGAAACACAGTACACTAGGAGATAGAAGCAGGCCGCCTTCCTCTTCCATCGGCTCTTCCGGGGCACCAGCCACCGCTTATTAAGCAGTTTCTGTCATTAAGCATCTCCCTGGGGGAGCTGGAGAGCCACAGGACAGTGTAGATAATGAAGATCTATTGCATAAGCAGAAGAAGTTCAATGGAAAATGCCTCCTTCTGTGCTCCCTGGCTGCCCTCACTCGAGCCCTGTCTCCTTTTTATTAGCAGCGTGAGAAGATTCAACATTGTTTTTATTTTCTCACTCCTTGTGGGGAAAGACATTGATCCAGGCTTAAGAAGTCTTTCTGCGTCTGTTTCTTTAAGCTAAGAATTGGGTTTCACTCTGAGCTAACTGTTCCTTTAGGTACAAGCTGAATGGCTCCCATTGCCAAGGTGAGCCGCAGACACATTTCTGACACAGCTGACTTCCTTTTTGGGGCCCCTAAAGTCGAGGTTAGTGCCTGCTCTCAAGCCCCTCAGGCCAAGGAGAACTGCCCTCAGAAATAAGATGTCTTGAATGGGAACAAAGAGCTCTATCATACCCTTGGCTTCTTCATGTTTAAAATGCAGAGCAAAGGAGTACATGAGGTCAAGAGCCTTCTAGTCTGAACCTTCTGTGAAGTGGAAGGACATTAATGGGCCAGACAGCATCTAGATGCAAGATGGGATCAGGCCTGGGTGAGGTCAGGAGGGGAGACACGGAGAGGAACAAGTTACCTAGCCCTCAGCCAGCAGAGTCCTGGGCCAGCCTCACAGCGACGGGAGGTGATTTTGTCACGTTCATTGACCTCTGACTCTTTCCTCAAGGAAGGGTTTGTGTCATGAGTGAACAGAGACAGGTGAAAAGCCCCTCTAATTTCTAGCACACAGTCCGGCAAGCCTCTGTAGGGAGGAGTTGGGAGCCCTGCATTTCCCTCTCGTTGGCCTCCTGCCTGCCTGTCTGCCCTGGACCTTGCTTACCAGCTTATCCAAGCTGCATGGAGGTTCAGGGGTGCCATCTGGGTCTCCTCAGCCCAAATATGGGACTTTCAAAATCTCCCCGCAACACAAACACACCCTGCTGTGTTGATTCCATTCCTGTACTCTCCACTCCGTCTCTTCCCATCCACCTCCATATTTGCTCTTAGAACCAGAGCCTGTGACCACGTGAGATACTGCATTGCAGTCACCTGGAGTTTGCTTTATAGGAAAAGTAAACGCCCCCTCCCCTCTTCCTCCTAGTCTCTTTGGTTTAGAAGGATGATGTTATCTGAATAACAGCCTAAAGTAAATGATTAGGAAAAGTGCCCTTCTCTTGAACCCTGTGGACACCATCTAGCTCTGAGACAGAGATTCAGTTAGAAATGCTGCAGCTGGAAAACAATTCACACACCATGCGCATGAAGTGTGTGAAGCTCTGGAAGAAAAGACATGGAGAGGATATTTACGACTGGGGAAGGAAGCACAGTGTGGTACACCTGAATCAGGAGGACTGTGAAGGGCGGCAGTGAGGAGTGAAACCAGAACCTGAAATGGCCACACTTCTGCAGTGTCTGACTTGGTGCTTCTCAAACTGAGCATTTTCAACATCTTTGACAAAACAATTCAGCCACGGAGGGGAGTCTTGCGCATTGTAGGATGTTTAAGCCACTACATGCCAGAAGTAACTTACCCCAACCTGTGGCAACCCAAAAGGTTTTCACTGTAGGGACTGGTACCTGCACTCCAGAGGGAAGATGAGATTAGCCACTGGCATGAGGGAAATAAAATATTAGAACTTCTATGTATTTTTATTTGATTACAAAACATAGAATTTAAGTTTTATTAACACTGATGATGCCCAGACATAATCCAAGATATGTCAGTGAGATATCTATAACTTAGACAGGTAGACGGAGAAACCCTCATCTGCTCTATCATTCTGAATTTATTACAAGGCACTGTAGTTCATATTTGTCCAATTAGCTTGGATTCAGTAATTATTTTAAATGGCAGATGGCAAGTAACCGTGAAGATTCTGTAAGTCATCTCATGGCAAGGAACTTAGGTACACATTTTTCTCTTACCAAAAAACCCCACAAATTATGATAACTTTGCTATTTGTTTGGTGATAGGTAGCTGCCAGTAGTATGCTACCTAGTAGATATTTTCAATATACCCATAATCCATCCTTTCAAAATAAAGGTGACATTTAACAATGAGTGAAAAAGTCACTACGTTTAGAAAGAAACTTGTGCTATGGTATTTCTGGCAAATAACCAGAGAGCCTGAAAAGCCCTCCTGAGATAAAACACACAGATATTCTGGATCAAATATTACAGGAATACTTTTAGATTCAGAGCTGAGCTGACCTGAAAGCAAGGGAAGTCACCAGACGCCAAACTGAAGAGGGAGTTCGTGCTGAACCAAAGCTACCCTGAGAGCATTTGCCAATCGCTGAAACAAGCTGGAGTTTTAAGGGCCTTGCAGGGAACAGAAGACTAGATATTCAGCCTGAATAAGCTGGAAAATTGGAACTGAGACCCCAAATAAAGTAAGAAGCCTGAAGAGGTACAGTCTCAGTAAAAGGCTCTACTGCCCACTGGTAAAGGAAGGTGAAAATGAAACTTATCTGCACAAGGAATTAAATTCACACATTTTTGTTGACTGGAAACCCCCAGCGGAAGATTAACTTAAAAATGGTCTCGTGTTATACCATTACACGGCCACCTGGCAGAAGCAAATGCATATTCTTTCGGTAAGGATGCACTCAAAACCCAGACCTCGTGGGTTCCCACGAATAAACCCAGCTGAACAGTCAAAACCCAGCTCACAGTCAAAATTTTTAAACAATGAAAAACCCAGCCACCACCAATAAGAATCAGAAGAAACAACAAACAGCAGAATTAAATTCCCAGCGACTTCATATGTATGAACTATGGAACACAGAATTAAAAATAATTATGTTTTAAGGAAGTAAAAAGAAATGTTTTCAGAAATAAAAGAGGGAATCAAAATACATGAGCAAGGAACAAAATAATCTCAAAAGGGCCCAGGCATTTGTAGAAAACAACCAAAAAGAATTTTAAACATGAGAAATCATAGTTATTATAATTAAAAACTAAGCAGATGAGGAAAAACCTAAATGAAACATGAAGTTAGGCACAGTTGAAGAAATAATTTGTGAACTGGAAGATAATATATATATATATATATATATATATATATATATATATATACACACACACACATATATATATATACACACAGATGAGGGCTTGCTAAGTTGCCCAGGCTTAAGTGCAGTGGCTATTCACAGACGTGATCATAACACACTACAGCCTCAAACTTCTGGGCTCAAGTAATCCTCCTGTCTCAGCCTCTCAAATAGCTGGGGCTAAAGGTGTGTGCCACTGTGCCCAGCTGGTTTTGAAAAACACAGAAAAACAAAGTGCAAAAGAAAAATAATTGTCAATCAAGACTTATAAACCCAACTAAGATATCACTGAAGAAAAAGACTAAAATAAAGACATTTGCAGACAAATAAAAACTGAGAAATTTTGCCATCAACAGATCACTAAAGGAATTTATAAAAAGAAGTACTTCAGAGGAAGAAAACAAAACTGCCAGAAAGTTCTGAGCTGCAAGAAAGAATGATTTCTACTTAGAATAAGAATTTTCTCATTGCTTCCTAATTATTAGGTTTATTTATAAATTTGTGTTACTTTAACCATTTAAATGCAGTGTTAAGATTTGAAAATAAATGTTAGAAGTTGAGGGTCTTTTTTTTTTGACATTTATCCATTAAAGGCCTATTAAAATTTAGGCCTTTAAAAAAGGAAGGAAGAAAAGAAGTAAAAATAGACCCCAAAAAATGCATGAGGATATCATTACAAAACAAATGTTTGTTTTAAATAAAAGGCATATAGATTAGGAAGGAAGAAATAAAACTGTCTTCATTTACAAATTACATGATTGTCCATGTAGAAAATCTAAGAGAACTGACAAAACAAACAAAACACCTCCTAGAACTAATAAGCAGTTATAGTGAAGTTGCAGGATACAAGAGTAATATATAAAGGTGAATCACGGCCAGGCACGGTGGCTCACACCTGTAATCTCAGCACTTTGGGAGGCCGAGGAGGGTGGATCACCTGAGGTCAGGAGTTCGAGACCAGCCTGGCCAACATGGTGAAACCCCATCTCTACTAAAAATACAAAAATTAGCTGGGTGTGGTGGCGGGTGCCTGTAATCCTAGTTACTTGGGAGGCTGAGGCAGGAGAATGGCTTGAACCCGGGAGGCAGAGGTTGCAGTGAGCCAAGATCGTGCCACTGCATTTCAGCCTGGGCGACAAGAGCGAGACTCCCTCTCAAAAAAAAAAAAAAAAAAGTGAATCACATTTCTATATACCAACAATAAACAATTGGAACTTGAAGTTAAAAATAAAATACATTTATACAATATTAGCACACCTCAAAATGAAATACTTAGGTATAAATCTAACAACATGTGTAAAGATATACAGAAGGAAAACTATGAAACTCCAACTAAATATACGGAGAGATATTTTACATTCATGGATAGGCGGACTCGATATTTAAGATGTCAGTTCTTCCCAACACTATTGAAGGAAAACAAAGTCAGAGGACTGACTGTCCAACTTCAAGGCTCAGCATAAAGCTACAGTAATAAAGACAGTGTGGCATTGGCAAAGAATAGAAGAATAGACAGATAGATCAATGGAACAGAATAGAGAGCCCAGAAATAGATCATGGATCACTTGAGCCCCAGAGATCTGGGCTGTAGTGAACTATGCCAACTGGGTGTCCACACTAAGTTCAGCATCAATATGGTGACCTCCAGGTTGCCTAAGGAGGGGTGAACTGGCTCAAGTCAGAAAAAAACAAGTCAAAACTCCTGTGCTGATCAGTAGTGGAATCGCACCTGTGAAGAGCCACTACGCTCCAGTCTGGCCAACATAGCAAGACCCTGTCTCCTTAAAAAAAAAAAAAAAAAAAGGAATAGACCCTCATAAATGTTGTCAACTCATCTTTTGACAAAGGAGCAACGGCAATACAAAGAAAATATAGTCTTTTCAACAAATGCTGCTGGAACAATTGGACATCCACATGTTAAAAAAAATGACTCTAGGCACAGACTTTACATCCTTCACAAAAAACTAACACAAAATAGATTACAGACCTAAATGTAAAATGCAAAACTATAAAACTCCTGGAAGATAACATAGGAGAAATCTAGATGGTCCCGAGTTTGGTGATAACTTTTTAGACACCAGAGGCACAACCGATGAAAGAAAGAATTGAAACGGTGGACTTTGTTCGATTAGAAATTTCTGCTTTGTAAAAAACATCAAGAAAATGAGGGGGAAAAAAATCCACAGACGGAGAAAAAAATATTTACAAAAGACACATCTGATAAAGGACTGTTTTCCAAAACCTACAAATAACCTTTAAAGCTCAACAATGAGAAAACAGCCCGATTTAACAATGGGCAAATGACCTGAATGGACACCTCACCAAAGAAGATATACAGATGGCAAATAAGCACATGAAAAGATGTTCAATATCATGCATCAGTAGAGAATCGCAAATTTTAAAAAAGGAACACCACCACCCACCTATAAGAATGACAACCATTCGAAACACTGACACCACGGAACCCTGGGGAGGCTGTGGAGCAGCAAGAACTGTCACTAATTACTGGCAATAACAGAAAATGGTACAGCCACTTTGTAAGACAATATGGCACTTTTTTACACAGCTAAATATAATTTTACCCTACCATCCAGCAATAGCATTTCTTGAATTCAAATGAGTTGAAAACTTATGTTCACACAAAAACCTGCACATGAATGTTTATAGCAACCTTATTCATAATTGCCAAAACTCGGAAGCAACCAGGATGTCCTTCGATAGGTAAATGGGCAAATAAACCGTGGTATATCAAGACAATGCAATGCTATTATTCAGTGATAAAAATAAGTGAGCTGTTAAGTCACAAAAAGTTATGATGGAACTTTTGATGAATATTGCTAGTTGAATAAAGCCAGTCAGAAAAGGCTAGATAGTGTATGATCCCACTATATGACATTCTGGAAATGGCAAAGCTATAGGGACAGTGAAAAGATCCGTGGTGGCCAAGGATTTGGAGGAGGGAAGGATGAATAAGCAGAGCACAGAGGATTGGTAGGGCAGCAAGACTATTCTGCACCAAACTGTAATGATGGATACAGTGCGCATTTTTCAGACTCATAGGGCTGACAACATCAACAGTAAGCTCTTTTTTTTATTATTATTATACTTTAAGTTTTAGGGTACATGTGCACAACGTGCACGTTTGTTACATATGTATCCATGTGCCATGCTGGTGTTCTGCACCCATTAACTCATCATTTAACATTAGGTATATCTCCTAATGCTATCCCTCCCCCCCCACCCCACCCCACAACAGGCCCCGGTGTGTGATGTTCTCCTTCCTGTGTCCATGTGTTCTCACTGTTCAATTCCCACCTATGAGTGAGAACAAGCGGTGTAAACTAGGGACTTTAGCTAATGATGATGTATCAATATAGTTCATCAGTTGTAACAAAATTTACCACACTATGTAAGATGTTAGTAAGACAGGGGAGATTGAAGTAGGGGTATATGGGAAATCTTTACTTTCTGTTCATTTTTTCTGTAAACTTAAAACGGTTCCAGAAAATAAAAAATTAATAATAACTTAAAAAAAAAAAACACTTGGTCAGGCATGGTGGCTCACACCTGTAATCCCGGCACTTTGGGAGGCCAAGGCAGGAGCATCAGCTGAGGTCAGGAGTTCGAGACCAGCCTGGGCAATATGGTGAAACCCAGTCCCTATTAAAAATACAAAAATCAGCCAGACATGATGACACGTGCCTATAATCCCAACTACTTGAGAGGCTGAGGCAGGAGAATTGCTTGAACCCGGGAGGTGGAGGTTGCAGTGAGCTGAGATCGTGCCACTGCACTCCAGCCTGGGCAACAGAACAAGACTCTATCTCAAAAATAAAAATAATAATAAAAAATTATACGAAACTGTAATAAAACATGAGTTTAGCAAGTTTATAATATACAACATCAACATACAAAAATCAATTGTAAAAAAAGATGTCTAGAACAGGTAAATATTCAGTAAGTGGTAGTATTGTAATAGTAAACAAGAAGTCGTGCCAACCCTCAGGCTGTTGGGAAGCGTTCTGGCTCCACTCACTCACTGTTACCTTGGATAACTTCATTCCTTCTCCCTTCGGCCCCGGCATCCTTGTCTGGAAAAGGCAAGACTTGGATCAGATGCTTGTGCCCAGTTCTGATGTTCGAAGAGGCTATTCATCAAAGGATATTTCTATGATAAATGATTAAAGAAATATTGTCACTCCATCTCCCTCAGAGAAGAGCCAAATTATGTTAAAACGTAACAGAAAATCGCCAGAAGAAATGACTTCCTTCTCATTTCTAGGAAACGCGCTAGAATTCTTGGTGAAATCTGATAAAGACAAAAATAATTCACTCTTTCAACATATTCAAGAAGGAAAAAAGAAAGTGCAGAAGAAGGGGAGGGAAAAATCATAAATTTCCAGGTTGATTCGACCTGTTTCAGCTGGCAGCTGGGTGGTGGGGCTGGGACACTTGACCTCGATGTATCTTCTGAACAAAGTGGGAGGGGAGGGCTCCCTGCCATCTTTTGTCATCAGGCAGGCCAAGCCTGGCTAATGGGAACTGTCACCTGGGCCTTTCCAGGTCAGAAACGAAGAACAGCAATTAACTCCTCCGGGAGGCCTGCGGCCTGGAGTAAGCCCTGCCAGGCCAGGTAGCTAAATCATTAAAGACACAGTTCTTTTCAGTGATAAATTGTGCAGGGGCGTGAAACCCGCTGCTGGCCATTAATCTGGGCTAATCAGGTTGAAAGCTGAGTTGTTTTATTTAGTAATTAACGGGTTATGTGAAAAACATGATCCATGGCCTGGGGTGCATCTATAGAGCACTGTCCAGGAGGAGAGAATGGGGAACGGCAGGAATTCTCTGGAGAGCCACTCGAGCCTACGCAATTACAGCCATTGGCAAACGCTGAAAAATGACCCTGGGCTTGTACTGACACCCAGGCAAGAAACATTCCTGCCAAAAGCGCAGGAGGAGTCTCGAAGGCCGATAATTGCTCTCTCCCTCCCGCCCCTTGCAGCGGACGGCTAAGCTATTCCCAAAGCTGCAGGGATGCATGGTGATTCTGCAGGGGGCACACGTTGCTCCCTATGGCTGTGGGCAGCCTGTGTTTGAAAGTAGGCTGGATGGAGAGTGGTGCTGTTTGCAAAAATGGGGGTCCCAAAAGAAAGAGAGGGACAGTAAGGGTGGGAGAGATGAATGATTTCCTTCTGAACGCATTGAGATGGAGGTGCTCAGACATGGCCAAGACGGGATGACCAATTAGCGACCGGATGGATGGATGGATGTGCAGCTCAGAAGCTGAACAAGAGGCTGGGGCTTGAGCTATGAGCACAGCAGGGGCCCGTGATGCCGCAGAGAGGGTCAATCCCCCAGGAGAGTGTATGTGCAGAGTAAAGGAAGGAAGGACACACCCAGCACCCTGTGGGTGGCCGGGCCATAGATTAGAGCCTATACCATATACAGTGCCCAGCCTCCTCCTGTGGTCCTGCTGAAGCTCTGCTACATGAGCCAGCCGACTGAGCCCTGCCTGTTCCACCTGCTAATCGGCCCCAGCATCTGATCTTCCTTCTCCAGGGCCTGCACGCCACACCAGGGGCACCACCATCTCTGTTGCAGAGTCTGCCACAAATGCAACGTTACAGGTCAGCCGGCTTTCCTTCTTACCACCTTTGCTCTTATCTCCCCCATGGAGCCAGGGGGATCTTCCTAAAACCCTTGAGATGCTCCAGAACAATTTAAAGATAAAATCAAAATGATTAACCAGGTTGACCAGGTCTGGCATGAAGTCAGAACGCTGCCTGCCTCTCCAGCTTCCACTTGGCTAGCTCCTGCTCCCGTCACCCTCAGAGGCACAGCCACACTAACCTTCACTTACTTCTTCAAATGGGCCATGTCCACAAATCCACACACATGTGCTCTCCTCTCAGCATCCTCTCTCCTCACTCCCCTCCACATTAGATCCTACTGCAGAAATGTCCCCTCTTCCAGGAACACTTGCCTGGCTTCTCAAGCTGGGTTAGGAGCCTTCCTCTCGGGTGCTACAGTCCTGTGCTTTCAGGGCACTTGTCACTTTGTGGTCCTTATCTGCTTCCTTCCCTCAATCTCCCTCCAAGCTCCATGAAGGCAAGGACCACATCCACATCCTTACTGTTGTTTACTGTTGCATTTGCAGCTCCTAAAATAGTTCCCGGCACATAGTAGGTGGTCAATAAAACTTGTTGCATGAATGAATGAAAAAGTTCATTGAGTCAGAAAACCTCTTGAGAGGCATTGAATCTCAACCCCACAAATAAGAAAAGTGACCCTGGAGAAGGCTAATAACCCATTGGGTCACAAGGCAAATTAGTGACAGGCAGGAAGGAAATGTGGGCCTCCTGACATGGCCCAGGGATCTCTCCAGAAAACTACATCACATCTCGATTCACATCTGCCACCATTCACATCTTTGAAAAATTTATTATTGAAATTTTTTATTGAAAGCCCTTGACCGTTTGATCAATATAAGCAGTTTCTCCAGATGAGCAGCCTATTTCTATAGGTGGGAATATCTGGCATTTCCATATAACATCAATGACAAGAATCAATTTAAGGAACATCTAAATGTTTGTGTTATGCTCTAGGATTCTTTGGAGGCAGTTTAGTTGAAGGTAGGAGTGAGGGTTTCAGAGTCAGAAAAACCTGGGCTTAAATTCTGGCTCAGTCATGTATTAGCTGTATAATTTGGGGCAATTTACTAACCTCCCTGTGCCTTAATTTTTTCATCTATAAAATGTGGGTGATCATAATACTGACCTAGTAAATGATTGTGAAAACAAATGAGATGCTAATAATAATAGGAGATAATGTTTATTATGTACTAGATACTACGCTAAGTGCTTAATATGTCTTATTTCATCTACTCTCTGAACAACATAGTATTCTTATCCTTCCCCCCATTTTATAGATGAAAAACAGTTTGGCACAGGAGGGTTCAGTAAACTGCCCAAGGTCACAGTGTCAGGAGGTAGAAGAACTAGGATCGGGACTTGGGCCATCTGGCTCACGTTAAACCACTGCACTGGCCTGATGTATTTCCTGCGAAGCCCAGGGGCGGACCGTGTGTGCCCTTGTGTTACCTGGAATGCGTAGCAGCAGCACCAGAAGCAACAGTAGAAGTCACATTTTGCCAAGGTCTTGGCTCGTAGTAGGTGTTCGATAAATGGCACCTCGTAGGCCTGTTCTTAGCCTGAGGAATCTGCCCAGGAATTTGTTTTCTACCTTTTCTACCGTTTCTGTAAAACGGACCTGTGAGCCTTTATGAGGAAATCCAAGCAGCAGGAATCTGTTCCTGTGGCGCTGCTGAAGGCCAGCTGGCCTTGGAGGAGGCAGTTCTCAGCAGGCCAGGAGTCCTGGCACTGGCTGGTTTCCGGGCGGTTAGCTGCCAAGACAAGACATGCCAGGCCCCAAATGGTTTCATCGCTTTCCCAGCCTGAGGCTAGGCCGTGTGCACACAAACCAAATGGAGAACCGAGTCAAAATACCGAAGGAGTGGCTGGTGCAGCCCCTGGAAGATATGCGAGCCCCTGGGAGTCTCTGGACTCAGGACTGGGCACTGGATGTTGGCTGGGAGGCACACCCCAAAAGCAGCCCCCAGCCCTCCTAGGCTAGCATGTCCCAGAGGGGACATCCAACTTTCTCCTTCCTCCAGGGGAAGCCTATCACCCCTCAATGATGCGCATTTTTTGTTGGCCTTACTCTCTGACTGAGCAAGGGAAGGTAGCAGCCAGTCACGTCCAACTTGACAGGAACACCAATGACAGCAGTTCTTGGCAAAATGGGAACCACTGAGCTTCGAAGATGGAAGGATGCTTGCTTGGAGGCCTCCTGTGAAGGCAGGTGTTGTTACAGCACTAAGGTTGAGAAGCTGAATCCTGGAGGCATCCTCACCCAGGTTTGAATCCAGGCTCTGCCTCTTACTAGATTTGTGACCTTTGGCTGTTTCTTAACTTCCCTGAGCCTTCATGTTCTCATCTGTAGTAGTGGAAATAATAGTGATACCTACTTCATAGAGTTCTGTGAGTATCATACGAGATAACCCAGGTAAAGTACGTGGAGTGATGCTTGAGACATAGTAATTCTTCAGTAAGCATCAACTACTTATTCTTGTGACTATAACCCGCTCATCCAGTGCAGGAATCCTCATCATGCCTGTGTGATTAGTGTCTGCTTGGCCACTTTGAGTGATGGAAAGCCCACTTTCTTCCAAGGCTGCTATTCCGTTGCTGGACAACTGTTCTTATTCTGTGGTCCTTCCTACTCTATGCAGCAACAAAAATACACATGAGAAGTCCATACATACTGAAATGAAAAATATCCAAGATGTATTAAATGAAACAGATCAAGCTGCAGAACAATGCACACATTAAAAAAACAGGATTTGCTCCATTCAGCCTTGAGACGCCACAGTAACTAACAACAGATATTGGCCACTCTCTGTGGCTGATTGGCTTCTAAGAGGAGCTAGAGGAATTGCCCTCTCATGGTGGTATTTTAGGCAGCAGGGCAGGCTGGGAGGTAACAGAGGCAAGTTTGGGTGAAGAGATTTCTGTCGATTAAATCACTTAGCTGCCTGCTAATTTATTCTCAGAAATGATCAGTCCTAGAGCTTGACCAAGGGAAAAGATCACTAGCCTCCTATAGTGGTTTAGATCATTTTTTGAGTGAAGTTCAGGATCAGGAATTGATGGGGAGTCTTGAATCTGTCATTTTAAAATTTCCCTAAACTCTCAAGAGTTGGCCAAGCATTTCCTATAGAAAACATGACGCATGCGAATCAGGGCAATCTCAAATAATCCTCTCTTTCATGACACTCCAAGAGTCTGGCTTAGTGTCTCTTGTTATCCTCAGAAGATGGCCCAGACCCATCCCCTGCACCTGCTCCCTACCCAGCCACAAGGGGAACTCATATTTCCTCTCTGCAACCACTATACCTGGAGAGGTTTGGAATAGTATTATGTAACCACTCATTAGCATAAAGAGAATGCTTGTGAGAAATACTTGTCTGTTAGCATTGCTTCTGCCAGAGAAATTTCTGTGGGCTGCTGGAAGTCTGCAGACCTGGGCCATGTGACTATGCAAAGCTCTGTGATAGTCATTATTTTATCCAATCTTACAATGGACCCATATAGTAGGCTTATTTCATCCCCATTTTACAGATGTAGAAACTGAGGCAAGGAGAGTGGGGGAAGCAACTTGCCTAAGGCTACACAGCTCCACGGTGGCAGCAGTGGGCTTATCCCAAGGTCTCCGACCACTCATGGAATGCCCTTTCTGCTTCCACTGGACCCTTAGGAGCTTCCTCATTCCCTTGGTCTTTGTTCTTGATCTAGTTCTGTTACCCCCTTCAAATATCTACCATGTTTCAATACCATAGGAGAAAAAAGTCTTGTTCTAGGAAGAGAAAGGTAAAAGACAAGCAGGATGGAATAAGAAATGATGAGAAGCCCAACGCGGAAGCAGCAGCAAATATAAACACGAGGCTTGTGCTTCGCATGCAAGCCCCAGGTTCTCGGAGCGGGCTCTAAGAGTCTGACTCAGAGTAAAGCGAATGTTGTCCTGATGACTGTGATTCAGTCACTCTGTTCAAAGTCCAACAGAGGCCTGCTGACGAAGCTCCACGGTGAGGGGGACAAAGGAACAGTCAGGCCTGCCTGGGCCAGTGATGCCGAACTGAGGCCACACAGGGGCTGGAGAGCTCTGAAGCTGCGCTTGGAAGAGGCCAGGGATGCAGCAGTGAGATCAGGGAGGCAAGGTCGCGGCCCGTCACCATTATGGCGACCTCATGCAAACGCATCAGAAGACACAGAGGCAGGGGAGAGAGGGAAACTGCACAATCCCTCTTGTGCCTCAACTTGGCTCCACTGGCCTGGGCCCCGGCATCTAAGAGAGCGTTGAGGCTGCTCTGCACGTCTTCTCCTGGCTAACTTGGAGTCCTCTCTGCAGCCTCAGCCCTGGGATCACGCTGGCAGGTGGCTGGTGCCAAGGTGTAGAGAAGGTCACGTGGGGGCTGTAGCCTCAGCCTGAGCCAAGGCGGCCCACTGAGACCCTTCTCTTGCGCTGTGGCTAATGTAGACCCCAGATGCCACCTGCCCCTTCTCTGGAGCATTTTTCAAGTGGCCACAGCCCTGGGCGAGCCAGGGGATGGGAAAAGCATTGGCCCATCAAGCTAAACTTTATAAGTGAAAACATTTGTACAGTGGACACCCTGCGTCTGAAGCAAGGGAAGGGAATCTTTCAAAGATCCACTCCTCCAGTGCTAAGAACATAAAGGAAAAGAGGTTTACAATCTTTTCTTCAAGCAGGCCTTCCTTCAGGGCTTTCGTTTCTGTGTCTGCAAGACAAAGGACTGAAGGAACTTTCACATGTCTTCACTCTGTTCTGTGACTCTGTAAACCCCACACCTTGACTTCCTGTAGCCCCAGATGCAGTAGCTCCAGGTGGACACACTCGAAATTTTATCCGAGAGGCCCCTGCTGACAGACAGCCCCTTAGCATCAAAACCAAGAAAATCCACAGTTCTTCTCTGACAGCCTCAGGGTGTGTCCTCATGACTCCAAAATCCAGCTGCACTCAGTTACCTGGTTAATACAATAACTTAGGTAAGAGCTCCTGCAACTTCCCTTTAATTTGGCCAGAGCTTGGGCCTGGAGCACCCCACAGATTCCTCTGAAAGTGCCTATTTTAGGCCCTGGTGCCAGATTCTACCTGTTTTCCAGATTGTAGCAGCTGAGGGATGTCTTTTAAAGCGGTATTCAAAACTTTTTAAAATACCTGAGATGAGGCAATGTGAGCAGGTACACACACCCATACGTACTTGTTCAGCAAGCTGGGCTTCTGCACCCTGTGCTGGGTACCAGGGGAACAGTCTCGTGGGGGTGCAGACAAGACAAGCAAACAAAGTGACATCAGGGACTGGTAACGTGGACATGCCCCGTGCCTGGATCGTTTGGGCATTTGGCATCACATTTGATCACAGGAGATACGGGCTGAAGATAGAAAACTCACATCCCTCATTCTCAGAGCTGGGGGAGGTCACAGAGACCCGGCTGCTGACCCAATGGCCCCTCACTCACTGGTCTGATCACGTGTGGCTCCCTGGGGACCCCATTGTCTGCACGGATGAGCTGGGGTTCATTTGGGAAACCCGTCCTTGGGAATGGAAAGGGAGATTTCAACCGTGGAGTTAGACTTTTGTGTTAATACAACTGTGTTTTGTTTGGAGGTTTTGTCTTTTTTCAAATAACACCACACAGAGAACCCTAAGAAAGTCCCCAGGCTGCAGCAGACAGACGCATCGTTTCTTTTTATTCCATCAGTCAGGGGGAAAAAAGAAAAAAAAGAGAAAAGAAAGAGAAGAAAGGAAAAGAAGCCCCCTAAAGCCCCTCCCGTGTCCTTCCCATCAGCCACGTGGGTTTGCACAATTAAATCTCAATAGCTCCTTCCAGGGCTTTGTGGGGGCTGTGGGCCCCGTGAGGACGGTCACTCTGGCACTCAGAGTGGCTTTCCTCTCCACACGCTGCTGGGCAACTCTCACCCCAGGCAGCTCCTTCCAGGCTGCACCTAGCCACGCCGACTCCTCTCAAGGAGTGGGTTGTGTCCCCAGGGCCAGGGAGCCCCATGCCAGGCAGCAAGCAGCCCAGGCTCCAGGGGTAAACAACTACCCACCCAAAATGTGTGCAGAAGCAGCTGGCTGCTGGCTTCACCTGCCTTCCCAGTGGCTGCAGAGAGAGCTCATCGCAGTGTTAGGTTGGTTTATAGCAGTAGCAAGGGAATTTTGTTTTTTAAATGAAAGATCTATCATAGATCAGGTATATTTGGCATAATCTAGTATTTTCTGTTTTAAAAAATTCTAAATTTTCAATTTATCTAATAACCAAATTAAGAGCATGGAACTTAATAAAAGATGCATCTCTTAAATCTGAAGCTATAGTATCAAATAAATACGCCGCAGCCCCAGTTGGTAAAGAAAGAGAGGAATTCAGATAAGCAGAAGAAGAGCAAAGGGAATTCTCTGGAATGAGAAGCCCTTCCCATTTCTCCCTCCACTTCCATCTATCCTCTTCCCAGAGCAGCGTGTTCTTTCCTTTGCTCATTCTGTTCCCTTTCCATGAATCCATGGCCCCCTCTCTCAGGATCTCTCAAATCCCAGTGCCTCCACAGAGCACCTTTTGATTCTGTCCCCAGTGACTCTGACGGTAACCCCCGCATCCCCATAGCCCTTGTGAATATCTGTCTGTATCATCTTTTGTACCTTAGCTTTTAGCATAAGTGTTTTGCAAATCTGGCAAATACATTAAATTGCTCCTTGAGGCCAGGGATGGTCTGGGGTTCCCCTGCTTCCCCCTACAATCACTGGCCTGACTGTACAATTCCCTGAGTTGAACTGCAGGGCATAGCATGTGAGGCTGAGTCTCTGGGCAGGTGAAGGCAGGCTGAGTCTCTGGCTAGCTGCCACCCCTGCATCCACCAGGACATTGGCCATGCTGACTGGAAGTTTCCTCTACCACTTTGTTCAACAAGTATGTATTTGTCACATGAATCTCCTCAATAAAAAATAACTCATTGGATCTTAAAGTTGGGTATGTGTTGGTGGGGAGGGGAGAGACATGGGATGTGAACATGCAGGTCTTAAATCTGCATTTCACCTGGGTCATTTATTCATTTGGATTTGTCACTTTACTCCTTTAATACTATTTCCTCATCTGTAAAATGGGCATGATAATAATGACACCACCCTTCCCTCTGTCCTGAGTGAGTTGAGGTCTGAATGACTGTGAAAAGCACTTTGTAAATGCATGGGAATCACCAATTGCTAAGCAAGTACCCCTGGGCTGGGAAGTGCCATTCCTTAAGTCATTACTGTCAATAGTTAGAAACTGAGTTGACGATTCACAGAGTAAGACTGATTTTTTAAAGTATATATAATTATGGTCTTCCTCGTGCAAGAAGTGGGGCTGGGGCTCCATGGGGTAGGTGGGAAGGACATGCGGAAGGTGGGCAGTGCAAGTCTGCATATGAAGTGGCAACTGGTTTTCCTGAAGTCAAGGGGATACGGTGCAGGGGATGAGTGCAGGCCACAAGTGGGAGGTCGGTTTGGAAACTGGAAGACTGGGCTGTACTGCAGAGGCCTCCCACATATAAGTGGAGCTTTTGAAGATTTTGAGCAAAGAAGTGAGGTGTTGAGATCTTTGAGTTCAGGAAGCATGGCCAGATGCACTCAGTGAGGAAGGGAGACGCTGGGGACAGAGCAGCCCATGGGCAGGTGACTGTATCACTCAGTGGGGGCTGTGGAATGGGCTATGGCGACAGTGAACAGAGGGCAGGCTCACACCATGCTGCAGGAAGGAGCCTTTACAGGTGACTGACTGTCTGGGATGAGGGTGCGGGATGGAGAGGGAACGGCACCCACCACACCAAAGCTGGACCAGATGCCTCCTCTGTTATCATCCCAGGGCACCCTTGTCAGTGCACGTATCACAGCAGCTTGAAGCTTGTCTCCCATCCTGGACTGTACATAAAATAGCAACATTATACCCCATGGCAGGTGCTAAGAAATATGTGTTGACTGAATGAGAGTGACTCAAATTTACACTCCACCTTCAAAATAAAAGCCCTTAGCCAAAGCTACTCCTTGTTTGGGAGGGAACTCAATTTTGGATTATGAGACCCCTGGATTTTCCCTGCTTTCAGGATGGATGGAGCTCCAGGAGATTCCCTGGCTCCGCCGTGGCACTTCCCACATCATGCAGGCCCAATGGGAACACTGGGTTACCTGGTCCCCCATCCTCCTCATCACCGATAGTCATCAAGGCCAAATTTGTGGAGTGTCTACTCTGTGCTAGATTCTAGAAATGTGACAGATATTATCTCATTTAACTCAACTTCTCTTTATGGCAATCTTTTGAGTAAAGGTTTATAATCCCATTTTTTTTTAGAGGTCTTAAAACTGAAGCTTAAAAAAAGGTTTGTAACTTTCCCAAGGCCACACAACAAGGCACGATGGTGCAGTCACAGCACTGTGAGGCCCTCAAGGATGGGCCTGGGTGTTTTTTTCTCTACTTTACCCCCATACCTTTGCCCACACTGTGCAATTTTCAGTTTTGTTGAATGCATGAATGAAACAACATTTTTCTGACTCCAAGCTCAAATACATTTTGCGCCTTCGTTCCCTTCTCTGAAAAATGGAAATAACATGTAACTCACACACAGGCTTGGTGTGAGGTTAAAATGGGTCCTGGCAATATGTTTGGGAAATGTAGGGGTATGTAAGCCACCTTCCTTCCAAAAGTCCCCAAATCCCCCACTGCCGAGAATGCCTGCAGACACCCTTTAGAAGAGGTGTGGCTTTCAGAGCTCAGCTCTCCTCCCACCAGGGCTTGTTTGTAAAGCCAGATCCGATACTTAACACCAGCATCATCGCAGGCCACCAGGCAAATGAGGAAACCTTCCATGAAAAGCGGAACAAACTCCCTTTATTTCTAACGCACGTGAAACCTGCTCATGACTCCCGGCCACCACCCGCAACCCAACCACACCTCTCAGCTCTACCTGCTTCCAAACTCTAACCCTTTGTCAAGGAAGTCAGAGGAAGCGAAAGGTTAACTGAAAGGGGGGCGTCTTTGTTGCCAGAATAAGTTAGCGGTGGGGTTGCTGTCTCAGCCACTGCTGCTAAAGTTTCAGCTGCTGCGGCCACACAGAGCAGGCCTTGTTCTTTCATGAAAGTTCTAGTCTTAGTTTTGTTTCAGGGATGTGGAGCCTTCAGCAGGGCTTTTGTGGCCAAAGAAACCTCCTGGACAATAGGGCCACCCTCCTCCAAAGTGTTTGCTCCACCCTGGAGGGAGAGCTGGGGCTTACAGACTGCACGGCTGCACTTGTGGACGTGGAAAGTTCCATTAGGGCCCAGGAGAAAGGGAGGGGTCTAGCCTCCACTGTGCCAGCCACTTCTTAGGCCGCGTCACCATGCTCAAAGAGCACTGCCTCCAGCCCTCACCTTGTGGCGCCAACATCAGCCACACCACCCGGGGAAAAGATGGAAGACCTAGACCCAGCCAAACTGCTTCACTCAGAAGCTGGCTTCTGCCTGATGCGGCTAATGACCCCTCTTTGTCTAGAGTGCCAGACTGTCTTGTGACCACACACAGCAAGTGTAGTAGGGAAAGTAAGGGTGAAGATGAGGTAAAACGTTACTGACCATTAAGCTAATATCAGGTGCAGTGGGAAGCATTTTAATAATAATTTTTGTTAAGCACATACTATGTCCCAAGCATGCTATTAAGCATTATATACATATTATTTTGTTCTGTGTTCATAATAATCTTACAAAGAAGATAGGAATATTATCATCCTCATTTTACAGACGAGACTGCTGAGATTCAGAGGGATTAAGTGACTTGTCTAAGCTTATATAGAATATAAGTGGTGAAGCTGGGACTTAAATATGGGATTTGAATCTATATCTGTACAACATAGATGCCCAAATTTTCATATTTTTTTCTTTACTGAAGTATAACTGATGTACAATATACTATACATATTTAAAGTATACAATTAATAAGTTTCCACATCTGTGAAACTATCATCACAAACAAGATAATGAACATATCTATTGCCCCCAAATTTTTCTTGTGTCCCTGTAATACCTTCATCCTGTATTCAGGCAACCATGGATCTGCTATCACCATATCACCATTTATCAGCTTGCACTTGCAAGAATGTATGGTTCCTAGAACCGTATAGTATGTACTCTTTTAAAAAAAATGTGGTTTCTTTTACTTAGCATAATCATTTTGAGATTCACCCATGTTGTTGCATGTATCAGTGGTCCATTTTCTTTTTTCTTTTTCTTTTTTTTAAGACACATTGTCACTTTGTCACCCAGGCTGAAGTGCAGTGGTGTGATCTTGGTTCACTGCAGCCTCAGCCTCCCAGGTTCAAGTGATCATCCCACCTCAGTCTCCCTAGTGGCTGAGACTACAGGCCTGCACCACCACGCCTGGCTAATTTTTTTTTTTTTTTGTATTTTTTGTAGAGATGGTGTTTTGCCATGTTGCCCAGGCTGGTCTCGAACTCCTGAGCTCAAGCCATCTGCCCGCCTCCACCTCCCAAAGTGCTAGGATTATAGGCGTGAGCCACCACACCTGGCTGGTCCATTTCTTTTGATAGCCAAGTAGTGTTCCATTGTATGAATAGACCAGTTTATCCCTTTCTCTCTTGCTAGACATTTGGGATATGTCTAGTTTTTAGCTGTTACAAACAAAGCTGCTGTGAACATTTGTGTACACATCTTTGTATAAAACACATGCTTTCATTTCGCTTGGGTAGACAGGAATGAAATGGCTAGATCATTTGATAGTTTTGTATTTGATGTTTTAGGAAACTTCCAATTGTGTTCCAAAGTGGTTACACCATTTCACATTTCCACCAAGAGTGTATGAAGATTCCCGTTGCTCCATATCTTTGTCAACACTTGGTATGGTCAGTCTTTTATTCCTAATAGGTGTGTAGTGGCATGTCATCTTTTCAGGTGCTTACCTGCTATTGTAGATCTCCTTTAGCAAAACATCTATTCAAATCTATCGCCTACATTTTTTGTTTTGTTTTGTTTTTGTACTTGTAAATTGTGCTTTCGTTTCTGCAGTCAGATAGAATGCAGTGAGATACAAGCATAAAGCTTCACTGTGCATCCAGAAAATAAAAAGCACATATACGCAGATTTAGCTGAATGGCTTATTCCCTTAATAAGAAAATAAAAAGCTTTGAATTTAATAAAAGCTAGTTAATCTTCAGTGTAAAAACTTGGAGGTATAAACAATTTCAGTTCATTATACACAGTAAATTAATGTACAGTTCTCAAGTTGTACAGCATAGCATTTTAAACAAAGTAAATCGTCTCATTCCAGTTTTTACTCTTAAGCATAATCCACACCTCAATCTTAGATAAAAATTTCACTATATATAAACCCACTGAGAATTCTGTACACAAATGCAGGTTATAGAAATCTGATTTCAAATACAACACAAAAATTGTCATGACCTTACATGTTACAACAGCTTACTTATTTTTCAATTATGATTTTTAAAAATTATAGAAAAGTATTTCACTGTAATCCCAGCACTTTAGGACACCAAGGCAGAAGGACTGGTTGAGCCGAGGAGTTTGAGACCAGCCTGGGCAATATAGTGAGGCCCTGTCTATACAAAACAGTTACGACAACAATAAAAAAATTAGCCAGGCATGGTGGCAAGCACCTATGGTCCCAGATACTCAGGAGGCTGACACCTATGGTCCCAGATACTCAGGAGGCTGAGGAGGGAGGATCACTTGAGTCCAGGAGTTTGAGGCTGCAGTGAGCTATGATGGCATCACTGCACACCATCCTGGATGACGGAGTAAGACCTTGTCTAAGAAAGAACAAAAACCATCCCAATGCACATTCAACGGCTGTGACAAGAGCCATGATCTTGTGCCTTTAAATCATACTTTCTGGAGTATAAAGCATCACCCATGTGTTTTAAATTGGGTTGTTTGATTTCTTATTATTGAGTTTTGAGAGTTCTTTATATATTCTGAATACAAGTTCTTTATCAGACATATGATTTGCATATATTTCCTCCCATTCTGTTGTTGCCTATTAATTCTCTTAGAAGCATCCTTTGAAAGACAGAAGTTTGATTTTGATGATATCCATTTTACCAATTTGTGCTATTATGGATGGTGCTTTAGTTGTTGCATCTAAGAAATGTTTGTTTAACCCAAGGATGCAAAGTTTTTTCCTGTTTCTTTTTTTTTTAAGTTTTATCATTATAGTTTTAACATTTAGCTCTATACTTCATTTCACATTAACTTATAATATATGTATGTAACTATATATGTATACGTATGTGAACTGATGTATATGGTGTGATAGTGAATCAAAGTTCATTGAGCATATAGATGTCCAATTGCTTCAGCACCATTTGTTGAAAAACTACCCTTTCTCCACTAAATTGCCCCTGAACTTTTGTGAAAAATCTGGTGTCCATGTATGTGTGGATCTAATTCTGTACTCTCTTCTGTTCCATTGATCTGTCTGTCGTTATGCCAAATTATACTTTCCTGATTACTCTATATTATATAACTTCATATAATAAGTTATATATAATAACTTATTATGTAAGTTTATCAGGTTGTGTTAATCTCATTCTAGTTTGTTCTTCTTTTGCAAAGTTTTGTTTTGTTTTGTTTACTTTCTAGGTCCTTTGTACTGCTGTATGAGTTTTAGAATCAGTTTGTCAATTGCAACTTTAAAAAAACATGCTGGATATTAATGACATTCATAGTCTATCACATGCTATCATATTTAATCCCTACTACAAAGTTATGATTTGGGTATTATTCTTACCATTTTTTAAAACAAAGAAACCAAGACTCACAGTTTACAGAATATCATTTGAAATCTCATTAGTAAAAACTTGAACCAAGTTGGCTGTAATTCTTGGACCACTACCTCTAAAGGAATTAGCTGGATCATAAATCGTGTCCCAGCCTCCGGCTGGGATTTCCCACTGCACAGTTCTGGGTTGTATTCAACACTTGAAGCTATCACTTTTTCCTCATTTGATGTTTACTTGATTGAATCTTCAAAATATATCCTCCATGCTATCTCTCTCTGGTCCTCTTTCATCTTCATTTTTTTTTTTTTTTTTTTTTTTTTTTTGAGACGGAGTCTTGCTCTGTCGCCCAGGCTAGAGTGCAGTGGCACAATCTCGGCTCACTGCAAGCTCCGCCTCCCAGGTTCACGCCATTCTCCTGCCTCAGCCTCTCCGAGTAGCTGGGACTACAGGCACCCGCCACCACACCCGGCTAATTTTTTGTATTTTTAGTAGAGACGGGGTTTCACCGTGGTCTCGATCTCCTGACCTCGTGATCCGCCCGCCTCGGCCTCCCAAAGTGCTGGGATTACAAGCGTGAGCCACCGCGCCCAGCCTCATCTTCATTTTTTAATGAATCAGAAAAACACAAACATCTAAGCATGCAGTCCCTCCTCTGCAAGACCCACTAACTGCTGTCTCCATGAGCACTTACCCACCAGACTTCCTCATGAATGCTCAAATATTCATCTCCTTAAAAAGCATGGCACTCTCCTGCTCTAAAGCAATGACTCTCCAGTGCTTTCAAAATTAAGTTGACTCAGAGTCATGCCCATTTAGAGCAGAAGGGGGCCTTGGAGACTGTGTATACCAAATAGTAGAGAAGCAATATTCCATCCTCTTGTTTCAGATGGGAGAGTTAATTACCAAGGAGAAGAAGTGACTTTAATGCAAGGAATCTGTGATCCCATGTGTGTTAGGAATTCTGGTCTTGACTTTGTGTGGTTTTGGGCTTTGGATTCCAATCCTGGCCTAATGCTTTTTCCTCTAAAAATGTTGAAGGCTCACCGGGACATTCAAGGCTTTTCCCAATTGCTTTGCAGCCTATTCTCTGTCCTTTCAACATTCTACAGTCAACCAGTGTCCACATCAGCAGGATAATTCCTGGCTTCTGTGCCTTGCCTTCCACTGGTCCCTCCACCAGTGATGCCCCCACCCTTTTTAACCTGCATCTATTTCTTCCTGAAATAGCTCCACTCCCCACATTTGAGGCTGGTCTCAAATGCAACCATTCTAGGAAATTTCTAATTCCCGCAGCTGCAAGTGTAGGTTCTCCACTCACCACCCTGAATTCTCATCATTCTGGATCTGAGATTAAAAATACACCGAACAAGATTAACAGCAGATTGGTGATCACAGAGAGCTTAGTGAACTTGATGCTATCACAAGCGAAATACAAAATGCAAGCCAAAATAAAACCCAAGGAGAAGAAAGCCTGGGAGAAAATGAGTAAATCATCAGTGAGCTCTGGGATAACTTCAAGTGGCCTCATATGTGTATACAATTGGGGTCACACAATTGGAGAGAGTACAGAGAAAAGTATTGAAGAAATAATGGCTTAAGTTTTTCTAAGTTTGATAAAAACTATACACCCCCAGATCCAAGAAGGTCAATGAACCCCCAAGCATAAGAAACCTGAAGAAAAGTACAAGGCATATCTTAACCAAATTTCTTAAAGCCAGTAGCAAAAAGAAAAAAAGAAATTTCAGCAGTTAGAGAAAAAAGACACATCATGTACAATGGAACAAAGCACAGAATTATAGCAGGCTCAACATTAAAAACAGGCCAGGCGTGGCGGCTCATGCCTGTAATCCCAGCACTTTGGGAGGCCAAGGTGGGCAGATCACCTGAGGTCAGAAGTTTGAGACCAGCCTGGCCAACATGGTGAAGCCCTGTCTTTACTAAAAATACAAAAAAAAAAAAAAAATAGCCTGGTATGGTGGTGGACACCTTTAATCCCAGCTTCTCAGGAGGCTGAGGCAGGAGAATTGCTTGAATCGGGAGGTGGAGGTTGCAGTGAGCCCAGATTGCGCCATTGCGCTCCAGCCTAGGCGACAAGAGGGAAACTCCGTCTCAGAAAAAAAAAAAATCAGAAAACAAAAAAAAAACAAACATTAAAAACAATGCCCAACATGGTAAAACCCCGTCTCTACTAAAAATACAAAAAATTAGCCAGGCGTGGTGGCAGGTGTCAGTAGTCCCAGTTACCTGGGAAGCTGAGGCAGGAGAATCACTTGAACTCGGGAGGCAGAGGTTGCAGTGAGCTGAGATCACGCCACTGCACTCCAGCCTGGGCGACAGAGCAAGACTCCATCTTAAAAACAAAACAAAACAATGCAAGTTGGGGCTGCAGTGAGCTGCAATTGAGCCACTGTACTCCAGCCAGGGTGACAGAATGAGACCCTCTATCTCAAAAAAAAGAAAAAAAAAAAAAAGGCCAGGCGCAGTGGCTCACACAAGTAATCCCAGCACTTTGGGAGGCTGAGGTGGGTGGATCACCTGAGGTCAGGAGTTCGAGACCAGCCTGACCAACATGGAGAAACCCCAACTCTACTAAAAATACAAAAAATTTAGCCAGGCTTGGTGGCACATGCCTGTAATCCCAGCTACTTGGGAGGCTGAGGCAGGAGAATCGCTTGAATCCAGGAGGCAGAGGTTGCAGTGAGCTGAGATCACACCATTGCACTCCAGCCTGGGCAACAAGAGCGAAACCCCATCAAAAAAAAAGGAAAAAGAAAAAAAAGTACCACAAGCCAAAAGCTAACATTCAAAACAAAACAGAGAGGTACAGTTAATGTGTCTTGTTGAACCCCAGCAGGGTTGTGGCACTGGGCAGGGAGTCAAGAGACTGAACTCCAGTTCCATTTCCACCATGTGCAGTATTTGCTTGACTTCTCCGAAACCTCGGTTTTTTTCATCTGAAAATGGGGTCACATTAAAACCTGCCTTGCAGGGTGGTGGTGAGGAGTATTCAAGGATGCGCAATGCTGGCAGGTCATGAGTGCTCAGTGAAAGGCACGCTAGTCAGCAAGATCATAACGTAAGCAGCCTGACCCTGAGTCCATCTCTCAATGCCGCAAGCTGCAGTTGAGAAAGACGAGTCCAGGAACCAAGGCCAAGGCAAGCCAGGATAATGCCAAGGGTAGCCTTTGCTTAGCTTTACCTACCTGCTGCCCCGCCCACTTCCAGGGCATCCTTCCTGGCGGCTTTCTCTGTGAAGTGTTCAAGGACAGGACACACCATTGTGCCCCCACCCCAGCCACTCTGTGCCCCCTTTCAGAGGGTGAGTATGCCAAGCCACAGGCAAATAGTGAGCCCCTGTGTTGGTTCCATCAGGTTCATTTTACTACCATAGTTGGGCTGGGACCCTCATCCTTTCACGCCTGGATGCTGGTGATACACTCATAAATGGTCTCTTAGACTCCAGCCCTATTCTGCCTTCTACTTCCTCATCTCCAAATTCAATCCTCTTCCCACACTATGGCCAAATGATTTTTTAAAATAATTTTAATAGTCTTTAGTTTTTAGAGCAGTTTTCAGTTCACAGCATAATTGAGAAGGAGGTATAGAGATTTCCTGTATATCTCCTGCCCCCACACATGCATAGCTCCCCATTATCAACATCCCCCACCAGAGTGGTACATGTGTTACAATCAACAAATCCACACTGGCACACATTATCACCCCAAATCACAGTTTACACTAGAATTCACTCTCGGTGTTGAACGTTCTATGGGTTTGGATAAATGCATCCCCCTCTATACCATCATACAAGATAGTGTCATTGCCTTGAGAATCTTCCGTGCTGTGCCTAGACAACCCTCCCTCCCTCCAACCCCTGGTGACCACCGATCTTTTAATTGTCTCCATGGTTTTGCCTTTCCCAGAATGCTGTATAGTTGGAATTGTACAGTATGTAGCCTTTCCAGATCGGCTTCTGTCACTTAGCAATACGAAGTTAAATTTATTTCATGGCTGGATAGCTCATTTCTTTTCGGCACTGAAGAATATTTCATTGTCTGGATGTACCACAGTTTATTTATCCATTCACCTATTGAAAGATCTCTTGGTTGTTTCTAAATGTTGACAATTACTAATGAAGCTGCTACAGGTTGAATATTCCTTATCTGAAA
The DNA here is from genome assembly GCF_009828535.3 of Hylobates moloch. Taxonomy (NCBI): domain Eukaryota; kingdom Metazoa; phylum Chordata; class Mammalia; order Primates; family Hylobatidae; genus Hylobates; species Hylobates moloch. Next base: position 102,499,342 of record NW_026652288.1, on the reverse strand, counting down.
TGCTTGGGACCAGAAGTGTTTTGAGTTTTGGATTGTTTCAGATTTTGAAATGTTTGCAGATACTTTCCTTTGAGCATCATGTCTGTGCTCAAAAGGTTTCAGGTTTTTGAGCATTTTGGCTTTTTGGATTAGGGGCTTAACCTGTATAAACATCTATGTGCAGATTTGCAAGTGGACATAAGTTTTTCAACTCTTTTGGGAAAATACCAAGGAGTGTGTAGCTAAATTGTATAATAACTGTATGGCAAATTAGGTGGCAAATAAGCATATTAAAAGGTGCTCAACATCATGTGCCATTAGGGAATTGCAAATTAAAACAACAGTGAGGTACCACTACACACCTATTAGACTGGCCAAAATCCAGAACTTGACAACACCACATTCTGACAAGGATGTGGAGCAACAGGAACTCTCATTCATTGCTGGGCAAAATGGTACACTTTCTTCAGCAAAACCCTTGCTCCCCATCATCTTCAGGATAAAAATCTAAACTCCTTAACTTGTCACAATTTAAAACCCAACTCTTCAATTTCTTCCCTTAGCCTTCCTCCCTTTCCTTGACAAAGACACGCTCTTGGCTCTAGTCCCACTAGGCCAGCTTCAATTACCTAACTCCCTGCGTGACATTCATTGAACACCTATTATGTGGCAGACACTATGCTAGGTGCATTTTTACTATTCACTTTCTTGACTGCTACCACGGTTAAGTAAGGGCTTATTATGCCACAGATGATAGCTCACTTTTGCCTGTTCTTCAACTCAGTGCAAGTGCCTCCTCCTCCACTTGGATCTGCTCTTTCTGTCTTCCCATGACACTCTATGCCTTTCAGAGCACTAGTTCTCCAGAGTTAATTCTTGCCTATGATCCTGGATTACTATCTTCGTTAGGTACAGTTCCTATCAATCTGCGTGGGCCTCTTGAACTGAGGACAACATTCTAACAGGGCTCGGCCTAGGGTGAGGCCAGGAGCCAGACTGAATGCAATGGAACCTCGTGCTCCCACAGCCAGATCTTGCCAGCCCTGTCCATCCCAACAGCACCTTGCAGGATTCATCCAAGTGTGTGCAGACACCCAGCCCGCCTCAGCCCTTCGCTGCTGGCCTTCAGAGCGTCTAGTGCCTGGGGTGTTGCTGGCACTGTGTCTTGGAGGGAAGTGAAGCGAAAGTGTCGGGAAAAGGGGAATTATAATGTTCTCAAGAGTGTGGGGCTATAGGGCATCTGGGTCCTCCTGCGGAGGCCTCCAGGCTGGGGGCGAGCTGAGAGTCCCTGCCAAGCCTCTCTTCCTCTAGTCGGTGGAGTCTCTTTGTGTTCTGACAATTGTGACCCAGCCTGCGTGCTCAGGTTACAGGGTGGGGCTTGCCAGAATCCCCACCCTGGGTCTTGTGGGCAGGAATTCCAGAGGTGCTGCCACTGGTGGGACTGGGAAACAGGCAGTAGATGGAGCCTCCCCAGAAACTTGGCATCGCCAAGCCAGCTCCTTGGCCAGGGACACAGTATTGGGCAACACACTTCCAGGTGCAAACCTCAGGCACTCGTTTATAAAATGGAGATCATGCTAATAGAGCATGGGGTTGCCCTGACTGCGGAGTGAGGTAGATTCGGCTAGCAGCAGCCTCCTGGGGTGTTGCAGGGGTTGATGTGAATGCAGGAGAGAAGTAAATGAAATGGACAATTCTATGGATGGAAGCAAGTGTTTTTGCTGTTTATGTGCATGTGTTTCCTTGGTAGGAAGTGGCGGTGGTGATTTTTTTTTTCTCCCGCTTGACATGAGCCATAAAGTCCTTAGAAAGCCTCATAGAGCTGGGTTTGGCGAACTGGAGGGAGCCAGGCCCCAGACACTTTAAACACAGCCTCAAGAAACTCCCTTCCCCTTTTGAGGATGCAGTTTCCCCACCTGTGAGTGAGGAAGTTGAACCACTTCCTGCTCTGGCCTGCTCTCTGACAGCTGTTTAACTTTCCTTCCCTCTATGCCATACATATATGCAGAGTGGCTTCGGGAATGCTGAAAGATGTGGGATATCATGCAGCAGAGTGTATTTAAATCTGCCTGACATGGTTTTATGAAAGAATGGGCCAGATTCAGGACCAGAACAGATCAGATGCCTTGGAGGGAATCCCGAACTCATCAGTTATGTTAGGCCATCCTTTCACTGCTATAAAGAAATACCGGAGAATGGGTAATTCATAAAGAAAAGAGGTTTAATTGGTTCATGGTTCTGTAGGCTGTACAAGCACGGAGCCAGCATCTGCTTAGCTTTTGGGGAGGCCTCAGGGAGTTTTTACTCATGGTACAAGTCAAAGTGGGAGCAGGAGCATTACATGGCAAATGCAGGAGCAAGAGAGAGTGGGAGTGGGGAGGCAGGTGCCACACAATTTTAGATGACCAGATCTCATGACAACTCACTCATTGTCTCAAAGACAACATCAAGCCATGAGGGATCTGCCCCTATGACCTAACTATCTCCCACCAGGCCCCACCTTCAGTGTTCGGGATTACAATTCAACATGAGATTTGGGTGGGGACAAATATTCAAACTCTAACATTCCACCCCTGGCCTCTCCCAAATCTCATGTCCTTCTCACATTACAAAATACAATTATGCCTTCCCAATAATTCCCCAAAGTCTTCACTCATTCCAGCATTAACTCAAAAGTTCAAAGTCCAAAGTCTCATCTAAGATAAGGCAAGTCACTTCTACTTATGAGCCTGTACAATAAAAAAACAAGTTATTTACTTCCAAGATACAATGAGGACATAGGCATTGGGTAAACATTCCCATTCCAAAAGGAAACAATTGACAAAAAAAAAAAAAAAAAGGGTGGTGGGGACTGCAGGCCCCACACAAGCTTAAACCCAGCAGAGGAGTCACTAAATCTTAAAGCTCCGAAATAATCTCCTTTGACTCCATGTCCCACATCCAGGGCACACTGGTGCAAAGGATGGGCTCCCAGGGCCTTGGGCAGCTCTGCCCTTGTAGCTTCACAGGGTGCAGCCCCTAAGGCTGCTCTCAAAGGCTGGAGTTGAGTTTCTGAAGCTTTTCCAGGCACAGGATGCAAGCTGCTGGTGGATCTATCATTCTCAGATCTGAAGGACAGTGTCCCTCTTCCATCAGCTCCACTAGGCAGTGCCCCAGTGGCAACTCTGTGTAGGGCCTCCAACCCCACATTTTCCCTCTGCACTGCCTTAGTAGAGGTTCTCTGTGAGGGATCTGCCCCTGCAGCAGGTTTCTACCTGGATACCTAGGCTTTTTCATACATCCCCTGAAACTAGGTGGAAGCTGCCCAGAATCCACCACTCTTGCATTCTGTGCACCTGCAGGCTTAACACCACGTGGAAGCCACCAAGGTTTAAGGCTTGCATTCTCCAAAGAGGCAGACTGAGCTGTACCTGGGCGTGTTTGAGCCACAGCTGAAGCTGGAGTGGCCAGGATATGGGAGTAGTGTCCCAAGGCTGTGCAGGGCAGCAGGTCCCTGTGCCTGGCCCAGGAAACCATTCTTTCCTCCTAAGCCTCTAGGCCTGTGATGGGAGGGGCTGCCATGAAGTTTCCTGAAATGCTTTCAAGGCCTTTTCCTCATTGTCTTGGATATTAGTACTTGGCTCCCTTTTAGTTATGCAAATATCTTTAGCAAGTGGTTGTTCCACAGCCTGCTTGAATTCCTCTCCTAATAAGCTTTTTCTTTCTTTGTCACATAGACAGGCTGCAAATTTTCCACTTTACACTCTACATTCTTTTTAAATATAAATTCAAACTTTAAGCCATTTCTTTGCTCCCACATGTGACTAAGGTTGTTAGAAGCAGCCATGTCACTTCTGAAACACTTTGCTGCTTAGAAATTTCTTCTGCCAAACACCCTAAATCATTACTGTGAAGTTCATTCAAACATCCATAGATCCCTAGGGCATGAACACAAGCAGCCAAGTTCTTTGTTAATGCATCATAAGGATGACCTTAGCTCCAGTTCTCATTTCCACCTGAGACCTCTTCAGCCTGGCCTTCACTGTCCATGTCACTATCAACATTTTGGTCACAACCATTAACCAGTCTCTAAAAAGTTCCAGACTTTCCATCTTCCTGCCTTTTTCTGAGCCCTCCACACTCTTCCAGCCTCTACCTGTTACCAAGTCCCACAGTTGCTTCCACATTTTCGGGTATCTTTTAGCAATGCCCTACTCTCAGTACCACTTTTCTATGTTAGGCCATTCTTTCATTGCTATGAAGAAATACCTGCGTCTGGATAATTTATAAAGAAAAAAGGTTTAATTGGCTTAGGGTTCCACAGGCTGTACAAGCATGACAACAGCATCTGTTTAGCTTCTGGGGAGGCCTCATGGAGCTTTTACTTATGGTGGAAAATGAAGTGGGAGCAGGCACATCACATGGCCACAGCAGGATCAAGAGAGAGAAAATGTTGGGAGGAGGTGCCACACACTTTTAAATGATCAGATCTTGCAAGAACTCACATGTCAAAGACAGCACCAAACCATGAGGGATGTGCCCCCAAGACAAAAACACCTCCCATCAGGCCCCACCTCCAGCACTGAGTATTACAATAATTCAAGATGAGACTTGGGTGGGGACAAATAACCAAACCGTATCTCCTGTCATGGGATATTTCTGGATGGTGGCATGGAGGGAAGAGGCAGGTGAAGCCTGGTGGCAAGACAGTAGTCACCTTCTGAGAACTGGCCTGAGCCAGTGGATTGAGATGGGCCAATAGACATGATCCTCTGTGGTCAGACCCATCACCCCTCCCACGCTCAGGACTGGATAATGGAGCCAGGGACCGTATGCTGGCCCTGGAAGGACCCCAAGAGACACAAAGACCAATTCCGTCCTGTAACAGAGTCAGCCTTTAATGCCAGAGCTTGGAAGAGAACTGACCAAGTTAGAGGCAGAACCAAGAGGCTGTGCCCGGTGGGCTCATAATCATGGTCTGCTGGACAAACAGGTCACATTGGCTTCAAATGCCAAGGTAAAGTTTCAAGATTCTGGGGCTTAAAACAGGCAAGACATGCCAAGCACAGGGTCTCATGTCTGTATTCTCAGCACTTTGGGAGGCTGGGGCAAGAGGATCCCTTGAGCCCAAGAGTTTAAGACAGCCTGGGCAACATAGTGAGGTCCTTGTCTCTACAAGAAAACAAATGTAAAAATTAGCCAGTTGTGGTGGTGTGCACCTGTAGTCCCAGCTACTTGGGAGGCTGAGGCTGGAGGATAGCTTGAGCCTTGGAGTTCAAGTTTGCAGTGAGCTATGATCATGCTACTGCGCTCTAGTCTGAAAAAAAAAAAAAAAAAAAAAAGAAGAAAGAAGAAAGAAAGAAAGAAAGAAAGAAAGAAAGAAAGAGAAGAAAGAAAGAAAAGAAAGAAAGCCTAGTCTATATTAGAAGTCTGTATCGTGGGCACTTTGCTGGAGTGACTGCCTGGGAGGGAGCACAGGTGAGCTTGGAGCGTGTTGGAAATACTCAATTTCTTGCCCTGGGTGCTCAATACAAGGCTGTGGCAGTTTGTGAAAATTCATCAAGCTATACGGATGATATGTGTACACTGTACTTCAAAAGAAAATTTTTTTAAAAGAACTAAAATAAGAAAAGCATGTGGCTTAGACACTGTTCGGCAGCCCCCTGGGGCGTAGAGCAGAGGGCGGTGTGTTTCAAACACCCCCAGCTGTAACCATGGGATGGGGGAGTGTTTGAGGGCTGGCCACTGGCGCATATTGGCAGAGCAAACACACGGGCCTCCGAGCACACTGTCCCCTCTGTGTACACAGGGTGTTAGGCCAGGCTCCACCGAGCTGCACTTCATGGTAACAAAGACAACAATGCTACCATCTCGTAATCGTCAATAGCATCGCCACACTCAAGTCTTTGGTCCAATATTTGCAGAGCCAGAGGAGCCACGTCTACTTTGCAGTATTGACTTAGATTCATCACTTACCAGAAAAAGCTGAGTGCCCAGGCCCGCCTGCTCATCCACAGTGGCCTTTGGGAGGTGCGTGGCCTTAGGCAGAATGTGTGGGGTCATGGAAAACCAGCCCCCTTCGTTTCATGGCTGTTGTCACTATTATCTTACCCGTGTACCCTGGAGTCAGGCCGTGGAGAGGGGTCATGAATCTCCAGACTGCTGATTAAGATTGCCCGACGTCCTCTGTAATCCAGTCTACAAGATTTGGAGAGAAGTGAGTTGGCAAAAATGAAGCATGGAATTTACCTTTTTGAATGGAAGCTTTCAGGAAATGGCGATTATAAAGCATTTCTTCATGAAGAAAAGCTTTCTTTTTCATAAGGAAAGGACATTTCTTCTTCATAAATGGGTTAAACCTTATAAATGCCTAAGACGTTGGCTTCCAGTTCAGGGTTTCACTTTTCCCAATAATTTCTGAGTGAGACACTGTACCATTGACAAATACAAGAGACTGCTTTCCAGAAACTCATGTTGTCCAGGGAAGCGGCTCCCACTTTGAGAGCTCCAGGGCCCCAGTGCCCGGCCATGACCTGTGACCTCCTCGCTCCTGGCCTCGCTGTCAGCTGGAGAATGCAAGGGGCCAGCCTGCATCAGCTGGACAGGGAGGGCCTGGACACACTGCCCGGAGGCTCTGCTATCCACAAGGGGCTGACCCCTCACCGCAGGGGCTGTGTCCCGAGGGCAGCCTGGATGCCCAGTCAGGGGGCAAGAGCTTAGACACCCCTGCCCTGAGAGCATTTCTCTTTCTCCCATTTTATCAGAAAGGCTCTGATGAGACTCCCTGCCCTGACCTCTCTCTGCCTCCAGGGCTCACACATTCAGGGAGGCCTCCCATAACCATTAATTTAGCCAATTTCCTGGGCCACACCGTCCCCCGGGGACCCCACTTTGGTGGGCAGCAGCGGAACAAGACCCCCTGCTGTTTCCCTTCCCTTTTAATTACACGGGGACAAGCTTCCTTGGGCTGACTTTGGGAGGCAAGCCCCAGGCCAGCCTGGCTGCCCTCCACGAAACAATGCACACGTGTTCCGGAGAATTCCCTCCTCGCCTAATCCGGGCTGGGAAGAAAAGGGCTTTTCTTCTTCTTGTCAAAGGGAGTCTTCGATGCTAAGATACCATTTTGTGTCTCAAGTCATGTCACGGGACTTCTGCCTCAGCCTCGCTGCCTCCTCTTTGGAAATGAAAGACACAGTCCTTGATTCACCTCAGGACAAGTGCCCCCACCCTGCCCTCCTCTGAAAATGAAAGGGGGTTGGGGGCCAAGGGAAGCGGGAAAAGCTCCCAACTCCCACTGTTTCTTTCTCATCCTGGCAACCTCGGCTTTCTGAACTATTTGCGCAAAGGATGAGTAGGGAGGGCTGAGCCTCACCTGCTGATCTCGAGGGTCATGAATATTCTTATAATCCCCTGGAAAGAAGGGCCCTTTCATTAGAGAAGCAGATTCAGTCCTGGCGGCCTTCGGTGTTCCCACCTCCTCCTGCCCACCAGCCTGGCCTCCGCCCTGCGGTCCGGCTCCGCAGCCTCTGGGTCCCTGCTGGCTTTTCGGCTATTCGCATAGATTGGAAGAAGAACTGGATTTTCATAAGGCACTGCTATGCTGCTTTCCCTCACTAATCCGTGTCCCTATGTCATAGAAGAGTTAAAAGAAATAACAAGACAAAAGTTACAGACATGCAACCTGCCGCTTAGAAAGGAGTTGGCTTCAGGACACGCGAGGGAACTCGCTTACCGACTCACTGGTAGCTGCGTGTTCAAGTTCACACTTTACCTCATTGGACAAAAGGATCTGAGGTCACTTTTGGAAATTCCCACAATAATGCAGATGAAGAAATCAAAGTTACATGAGGAAAAACAGGGAGCAAGATGAAATCAAGTCAAGGAAAAATTCAATACCATGAAATTAAGGACTGAATCTGTTTTTCTAACGAAAGGGTCCATCTTTCTAGGGGGTTATAAGACATATAATGCAAGACTCCACATGAGAGCAAGGATAGGCTGATAATTTAGTTTTGGGCTTCCTAGCCGCCAAAGTAAAGGAAGAAAAATGGTCAATAGAAGGTAAGAACAAAGCATTTGCTCAGGGGTGGCGCAGTTCTTCCTGATGCTGGGTTCTCTATCAACTGTGGGTCCTCAAACAAAAACACTGGTGTGCTGCATTAAAAACGTCATCATTAATATCCCTGCGCTAAAGGTAGGAGTTTCATGAAGCAATGCTAAATGAGTTGGAACTGGATTCTCTGTATCTTCTTAAGAAAAATACAGACCCGTATGACAGCGCACGTTTTCTTCAGAATCCGTAAGTGCAGCTTATAGAGTTGGTGCCACACAGGCAACACCCTTAGGGGCCTCTCCTGAACAGACATGAATGCACAGGACTTGGGCTGTGAACTGGACTGTTCAGTCTTCCAGGCCCAAGTCCGCAGCACCAGCACCGGCACCAGCAGAGCAGTTGGAGCAGCGGTGGCTCCACAGAGCAGAGCTGGGCCCTGACTGGAAGCAGAGGCCACTGAAATGTCTGCTAACTCTTTGCTTAGCAGAAAGAGTGGAGCAAACACCTCTGGAGAATAAATGGTGTGATCTCAGCTCACTGCAACCTCCGTCTCCCTGGTTCAAGCGATTCTCCTGCCTCAGCCTCCTGAGTAGGTGGGACTACAGGCGCCCACCATCACGCCCGGCTAATTTTTGTATTTTTAGTAGAAATGGGGTTTCACCATGTTGGACCTTGGCCTCCCAAAGTGCTGGGATTACAGGCATAAGCCACCGCGTCCGGCCAATTCCATCAATATTTCTGATGCCATTCTTGTTTTTGGTTTGGAAACAATTATTGATGGATCTTAATTTAAACCAACATAGTGTCATAATAATAGCGAATAGTTTTGGACACTCACCATGTGCTAGACACTTTGAAAGTGTTTTAAATATATTATCTAATTTTAACCCCAAAGCCCCTGAGGTAGAAAACCACACACACACACACACACACACACACACTTTTGTGTGTACAAGTACTAACACACAAAACTTGTGTGTGTGTGTACGTGAGAAATGAGGAAATGAAGGCTTAGAGAAGAATTTGACACCGCACAGCTAGAAAACAGCAGTGCCAGGATTTTAACCCAGTACTGCGACCTGCAGGGCCCAGGGTCTTCACGAGCATACCATCCCGAGAAGAAAATCCTACTAGAAATCAGGAGGCCTAGAAATGTTTGGTTCAGAGATCCAAACAAACTAGCTTTGTAAACTGTAACAAACTAGCTTTGCTATGTTCTCCTTCGGGGATTCATTTATGCCATGTTTTTGAACAGAGATTAGGTCTTCAAAATCCTTTATAGCCTCAACATTCAAATAAGCTTATTTATTCATTAGATCACAATGTATTGTGCCAGGACTGTGTTATGGGGAAATCAGGTGCAGTCAGTCTCTGATGTCTTAGAATGTACAATCTAAATGGGAAGATGGACACTGTGTAAGGAACTGGGAATGTCACATGCACGAAGAGGGCCAAGTTCAGGGTACCACAGGAGAATATCAAAAATTTAAATTAGTCTGAGTTGGGAGCTAGGTCAGGGAAGGGCTCCCAGAGGAGATAATATTTCAGCAGGGCCCTAAGGATAAGTAGCAGTTGGCCAGGCAAATGGGAGTTCGGGGTTGAGAAGAGGATGTACAAAAGCCCAAGGTAGCATAGAGTGTTATTTATAGACCCGAAAGCTCACGTGCCTGAAGCACAGGGAAAATGGAGGCTGGAGAAGGCAGGGGCAGATCTCACTGGGCCCTGAAAACGCTTGATGACTCTGAACATTATCAGACAGTGCCAATCCATACCATGGCTTTAAGCAGAAGAGTAACAATCATCTAGGATCTGGCTATAGTACAGAGGCTAGGCCAGAGGGAAGCAAGAGAGCAAATGAGTCAGGAGGCCTTGCAGCTCATGACTAGGGCCAAGATGGTGACCGTGTGGATGGAAAGGCATGGATTTGAGATGCCTGGGTGTCTAATTAATAGGCCATAGTGGAGATTTGATGTGGACATGGGAAGAGCCAAGGATGACCCCTAGTTTTGGGTTTAAGCAAAAAGGTAAATGATGTAAATGATATTCCCATTTAGTGAAACAGAGCAGAGTGAAGTGAGTACAGGTGGGCAAGAATTATAATGACTTTAGCTATGAGGTATCTTTGAAAAGTGCAAGTGATAATGTTGAATAGGCATCAGGAAGCACTGGCGATTAAATGAGAGTTGAGACTATGAGTGGATAAAATCTAGGAAGAGAATATCGGTTGGGAGAGCGCCAGAACAGAGCACTGAGGAGGAAGAACAGCCAGGAAGGTAGGAGGAAGATCAGAAGTGTGTGCTGTAATGGAAGCCAAGAGAAGCAAGTACTTCAAAGATGAAGTGGTCAACGCTACAGAATACAGTAATGGGTCAAGTGAGATATGGCCTGAAAACCATCTGATGAATGTAATGACATGGACACCACCATGTCCTTAGGGAGAACAGGTCTGGTGGAGTTTGTACAGCTGATTTGGACATGCAACCAATACACCAGGGATCACTGCCATTTGCTGGCCTGGCTTCTGGCACTTGCCATTGATATAAAATATACCCTGATTTCAGGCAAAGAAGCCAACAGGTAATTTTCACGGACGGTGCAGAGCTTCAGATATTTTAAACAAAGGGTCTGATCCTATAGCTAAGCCTCGTAGTACAAAGCAGTGATTGTCAAATGTTTAATCTCTTGAGAATTATTGAGTACCCCAAGAGTTTTTGTTTGTGTAGGTTATATCTGTTGATATTTATTATATTAGAAATTAGAACTGGCTGGGTGCAGTGGTTCACGCCTGTAACCCCAGCACTTTGGGAGGCAGGGGCGGGTGGATCACTTGAGGTCAGGAGTTCGGGAACAGCCTGGCCAACATGATGAAAACCCATCTCTACTAAAAATACAAAAGTTAGCCGGGTGTGGTGGCACGTACCTGTAGTCCCAGCTACTGGGGAGGCTGAGGCAGGAGAATCACTTGAACCTGGGAGGTAGAGATTGCAGTGAGCCAAGATCACGCCACTGCACTCCAGCCTGGGTGACAAGAGTGAAACTCTGTCTCAAAAAAAAAAAAAAGAAAGAAAAAAAAGAAATTAAAACTGAGAAATATTACTCAATTTATTAAAAACAATTACATGTTAACATAAATAACATTTCTGATGAAAAACAAATATAGCAACAAGAGTAGTATCACCTTTCATTTTTGCAATTCTTTTTAATGTCTGGCTTGATAGCAGATAACCAGATTATCTTATCTGCTTCTGCATTCAATCTATTGTGATCTGCCGTTTTGGCTGACATAGATGTAGAAAACCTGGTCTCACACAGTTATGGAATTGAAAAAGAGAAGAACGTAAGAGCCATTTCAGGTAATTGTGAGTCTTCTCTGATACCGCACCAACACTTAAAAAAGGTTAGTTGTAATATGGCATCTGAAACCATATCAATGAACTTCTCATATTCTGTGACCTAAACTCCTTTGGTCCAGCTCCCATTTTGTAGGCATCTTTACCCATGCCTGATTTGTTACCACAACGAATTAACCATTCGAGAAATACTAGTTCCCATGGTTATACAGATCCTCCAACTGTTGACACTTTGCACTTTACAATATCCAAAAATCACATCCATTAATATCATTACCTTATCAGAAATACATATACTGAAAAGCTGTCAAGCTCAATGACAAGCTCAACACAAGTTTTTCAAAATGTTCATTTTTGCTTAAATGTGTAATTTGTATCATTGGCAATAAATACACAAAAGTGGTTTTCCTTGAAGTGGCTGGCTCACTCTGCTTAGTTTGAGAAAATGGCTGCCAGATGACCAAGTCTGACTTACGTAGTTTGTCAGTCATTCTTTTAAGCAAAACGGTGTTCCTTGAAAAAAAAGTGGTAATTTATGTCACAAATTAAACAATTATACAAGTACCTTTTCTCAAGATCACCATTATCCTTTATATGCACATGTTTTCTGTGTACCAGACTTTTGTGTTTTTTTTTTTGAAAAAAGTGGAGTGCATGGCAGTGAAGATGACATAGTGCCCGTTAGGACCGGTGGTGCCATTGCCTTGATTCATGCCGAGGCTCTAGTGTGGTGTGCTGTGGTTTTTCTACAACCAGTGAATGTCGACACAGTGAAAAGGGCAAATATTAGTATTATTATCAAAATCATGGTGACCTTGTGGACCACGGAAATGATCTTGAGGACCCCCCGGGACCCAAACACCACCCTCTACCAACTGCTGGCATAGAGTAAGCACTGGCATCTAAGAAGGCAATTTACTCATGGAGCTCTCCAGATGCCAAAAAAGGCAAAGATTTTCCCCTGAAAGTGTTTTGTATCTTTAGTAAAGCTCTGTAATAAATACTTCAGAAGTTTAGTGCCAGAATCAAACTATTTAAGTAAATGTTTAAAATAATACGATAATCAGTTCGATTTATTCCATCACAATGAGTATCTTATTTACCTTGAGGACATATTTTAAAGATTAAATGAGATAAAAAAGCTCTATGCCAATTAAGGGCAGTTTTATTTACATAAGGCAGTTTTATATAAAACAGAATTAAAGTTTTCACAAATGTCAGCATTAGAAGAACGTTGAATGAACATCCAACCAAACCCTCTTATTTTATCAATGGAGAAATAAAGCTACCTGGAGACAGATTTTAATCAAGTGATCATGTTCCTATTTTAGACATTTCATTCTGGCAGGAGTGTGGGGGATGAACAGGAGATGAAAATGAAGGCCCATGGCAACAACAAAGGTGAGACATGGGGGCCACCTGATCTGTGCAGACAGGATGGGAAAGAGTGGAGGGGTACAAATATATTAAACTGGTGGGTCGGGCGCGGTGGCTTACGCTTGTAATCCCAGCGCTTTGGGAGGCTGAGGCGGGTGTATTGCCTGAGATCAGGAGTTCGAGACCAGCCTGGCCAACATGGTGAAACCCTGTCTCTACTAAAAAAAAAAAAAAAAAAAAAGAAAGTGGTGATTGGATTTGTTGGTTGCACTGGGGAGAGGGTCCCAGGTTTTTGTCTTGTGCAACTAGGTATATCACAGTGTCTGTCACAAAAATAGTGGAATCTGGAGACGAGACAGGTTTACTGGAGAAAGAATTGGTTGCATTTTGGATAGGTTAAGTGTGACGTGCCTGTGGGACGTGCAGGTATAGTTGGAGATATGGGTTTGTGAAGCATGGAGAGAGGAACAGGATGGAGCTCAAGTTGAGAGCCAGGAGCAGATACAGCAGGGAGAAGTAGGGTCGAGAAATGCAGAGTGTTCAGGGAACGACAACACTCAGGCAGGCCTGTGAGCAGCGCTGAAAATCAACAGGCATTTTGTTATTAGAAGGGAAACCAGGAGAAACTAGTGGCACAGAAGCCAAAGAAATAAGAGGTTGGGGGGGGGGGGCAGTGAGTGAATGTATGTCACAAAGTTCTAAATGTCCCAGAGGGAGGAGAGGGAGAATGAAAGGTTATCACAAAATATTATTAAATAACCTTAAGGGACCAAGCCAAATAATAAATGTATTGAGGGCAATTAGCCAAATGGAGGTCACTGGTGGCCTTGGTGAGGAGCAGATGGCAAACTGGCAGTGGCGGTGGTGAGGATATGGTACAAGGGCCCAGACGGTAAAAGAACACACTGGCTTTGAGGGGGCTGAAGAAGGAATGGGGAGGACTTCTCTTTCAAGGAGGATGGCTGTGAATGAAAGATAGTGCAGTTTACAGATATACAGACAGTCCTCAACTTACAATGGTTTGATTGATAACTTTTCAATTTTATGGTGGCATGAAAGCTATATGCATTCAGTAGAAACTGTACTTCAAGTACCCAGAAAACTGTTCTGTTTTCCACTTTCAGGCCGGTATTCAGCACATTACAAGACATTCAACACTTTATTATAAAATAGGCCCTGTGTTAGATGACTTTGCCCAACTGCAGGCTAATGTAAGTGTTCTGAGCATGTTTAAGGTAGGCCAGGCTAAGATGTGATGTTCAGTAGGTGAGGTGTCTTAAAATGCATTTTAGACTTGGAATATTTTCAAATTATGATGAGTTTATTGGGATGTAACTCCATCCTAAGTCAAGGAGCATCTGTATAGGGTTCACAGAAGAGGCCAACTTATTTCTAGATGCTGGGATTCCTGGACATTTTAAACCTTCACTTGCCTTATTTCTAGGTAACTATATCCAGAGTACCCAGAATACAGTAACACCTTTTTGCCAACCAGCTCATGACATAAAAAGGAACTGCCTCCTTAGGATGGTTGAACGGGTAAGGGAAGAAAGCTATTAGTACTCTTCCAGCCCATTCTGTACCTGCTCTTTTTCTAAGCTCTGCAGTCAAACCTACATGGGATCCCATGAAGACTTTGTCAACTAGCCAGCGGTGGAACTTCAGGCAACCTCTCTGAGCCAGAGTTAGCCTGTTGATAAATGACAATGCCTACCTTAGGAAGTTGTAAGAATAAGCAAGATAATGTGTTTAAAGTACCTGGGATACAGCAGGCATTTAATAAATGAGAATTTCCCTCCAGTCCAGCCTCATAATAAAGCAGAAACAACAAAAAAACTCTGCATCTCTAAAAATGACCAGAAATCATGTTATTTTCAGAAGGCCTTGGTAACATTATCACCCAAACGCACAGAGGCCAGAAATGAGCAGAAAGCTACAGTTGAAATCAGAGGTTTCAAATAGTGACTCATGGGTGGGAAGCATGCTATTTGCAGATGTTTCTCTTGGACTCACACAAGTATTTAAGATTTTCAAAATTAGCGGCTAACATTTAAAAATAGGGAGGTTTCACATAAATATTTAGATCCCCAACTTCTTTCACAAAATGACTAGCTTTGGAAGTATTGAACCTGTGGCCCTGGATCTAAATCTTCATGAAACACATAGTACTTGCCTAGGAATCAGGAAATAGTTTCTAGCTGTAACATTAATTGAGCAAATTGCTTTTCTCTGGGTCTCTTTTTTTTTTTTTTCAAAGTAAGAGTTATCACTGTTCTAAAACAATAGTTCATTTTTTAGGTAAACAAAGTAAATCTGAGGATAAAAACATGATAAAACTTCTTGAAATCACATGATACATACAGGTAGCCAGGTAGTAGAAGGCTTTCAAAATGGTGCAGAATATATAAGTATTGGCTGCACAAAAGATTATCCAAACTACAGGCATCAATAAAAACACCATGATGATTCAGAAAGAGGAAAACACTCTTAAAATGAACTACTGTATGCCTAAATACACAGGAAGGTTTAAGCTTCCCATTAGATGTGGCACATGCAGACTTGCTGCATACTCATCTGCTCTAGAAAGTTCCCCATTTCCACATTCTCATCTTGTGGTTTTGAGGAGGTTGAGCATACCACGCCTCATCCGTGGAGGCTTTCTGCTTGGCTGGCTTCAGACAAAGTTACCATTAACTCCCCAACCTGCAAGAAAATGATTTGACACAAAGGATTCCAAAATGTCCTCCTCTCCCCCTACAAGCCTGCAAACAAATGGTACAGGAATGAGGTCAGAAAGGAATCCCCCGCCTACCAGGCCCCTGAATTCATTTACCTACCTCAGAGCCCATTCAGAGAAAGGGGTGGGACAGGGAACAAGAGATGCTTGGAGGCCAAGTGGAGTTTGGGGGTCGAGCGCTACATTACAAGATTTGACAGGCCTTTGCCAGCCTTCAGCTTCTTTGTGTCTCGCACATAATAGAGAAACACAAACTGAGCAGCACACGATCTGTGGTTACACCCTTGGACAGAGCACACTCTTTGCAAATGCTAATAGTATTGTAGCATCCTGTCACCCGGTAACACAAAAAAGGATGTTGATTTTCACATGAACCAGAACAGGCCCATTGTACACAAGTTTGTGACCAACTTGTAGTATCTGCACATCAAAAGGCCAGCCAATCATAGGGTACACAGCTGGCGAAACATACCAACGGGGGGCGCCCAATGGGGAGAGCATCCAGGTCCAAATGCCTCACTCCACCAACAGGATAAGAAAACAATGCTTTTGACATGAACAAAATTACACTCCCAGAATCTTGATTCAGCTATGACCAGAGCAATGAGTATAATTAGCAAGAATGTGAATGTCTCAGATGTTTAGAGAAATCTGAATGTATGAAAGTGGGAGTGGCTTTGTGATGGTACCAAGAGCCTGTGAAATGGCAGAGGCAGCAAATGGCAGGCATGTTCAATTAAGCATTCATATTAGAGATGTTCTGATACGTGTAAAGATAACTCATACAGATTTTGGCATGAAAATCTCTCTTTCGGTCCTAACAGTCTTGGGAAACCAGACATATCTCAAGGCAAGAAAATTAAAGCATGTACATGAGATACCTGGAATATAAATTTAATAGAAATTTTAAAGGCTTCTGCTAATAGCTTTTTCTTCAAAATAATTTTATGGGGGGGGAGGGGCAGAAAGACACTCAAAAGTAGTAACATGCTTGTAATCCCAGCACTCCGGAAGGCTGCGGTAGGAGGCTTGCCTGAACTCAGAATTTCGAGATCAGTTTGGCAACATATTGAGATCTCATCTCTACTAAAAATTAAAAAAAAGATTAGCTAGGCATGGTGGTGTGTGCCTGTGTTCCCACCCACTCGAGAGGCTGAGGTGGGAGGATCACTTGAGCCCAGGAGGTCGAGGTTGCAGTGAGCTGTGACTGTGTCACGGCACTCCAGTAAGGAGGACAGTGAGAAACCCTGTCTCAAAAGAAAAAAAAATAGTAATTTGGAAAAATAAAATATTCAATCAAGTTTTTAAAAACTAAGGAAAGAGCAATTCCATATTTTAATACTTGGACTAACTAAAAAAGATTGAGAGAATCTGCACAGGATAAAATGAGAGAATTAACTTTATTAACATGTTGAAAATTGGAAAGCACTTGTTTTTTACACCTACAACTCAAGGCCTGGCGTTAACATGAAATTAGAACCTACTGAATCTCATCTTCTTGTCCACTAAGGTCTCACAGGCAGCCACACATCTCTGCTGATAGTTCCATTCTTGCAATGCAGCCATAGCCTCATGTAATTAGGAAAGACTATCATAGGCCATTTTTGTTATGAGTTAGGTCATTTTGCACTTTCTAGGTATATCATGTGCCCTAATGTGCTCCTAATATCCTAAGTGTTTACTTTTCTAAAAGTATTTCTGAAAGGGAGCATATTTTGGAAAGTGCATAGGCTTCTAATCATACTTGTTTTCAAGTTTCAACTTTGCTATTCAACTAGCATAACCTTGTGCAAAACCTGAGCTGATTTTCTCATCTATAAAATAGAAATAATACTGTCTGTGATAAAGGGTGCAAAACACAAGGTATACTGGTTTCTTTGCTCTGGATTCAAGTTTTCTTCTTAGTTTCAAAATTTTGAAGGAAAACCAAAAATGTTTCGTGGGACCAATCCTTGGCAAGATAGGATATTGACCATTCAAAAAGAATTCAGTGGAGTTTCTCCATGGATCCCAAAATGCTGCTGGCCAGTTTTAGTCCACTTTGTAATGTTCTGAGTCCTGCTCAGACCTTTATAATAGGCCCTTAGTTAGGATGTGTTAATATTTCTGGAATGGCCAGGCGCGGTGGCTCACGCTTGTAATCCCAGCACTTTGGGAGGCCGAGGGGGGCAGATCACCAGGTCAGGAGATCGAGACCACAGTGAAACCCCGTCTCTACTAAAAATACAAAAAATTAGCCGGGCATGGCGGCGGGCGCCTGTAGTCCCAGCTACTCGGAGAGGCTGAGGCAGAAGAATGGCGTGAACCCGGGAGGCGGAGCTTGCAGTGAGCCGAGACTGTGCCACTGCACTCCAGCGTGGGAGACAGAGCAAGACTCCGTCTCAAAAAAAAAAAAAAAAAAAAAAATTTCTGGAATGGCTGCAAACTTACGCATCTCTCTGCATCCTTCCTCTCAACACACAGGCACCTCCTGCTACTGTGAAGTGTTGCTCATGGCAGCAGGGAGGCAGGCACGTTATTGTCACTGGGTGTGTACTGTGTCCTTGAGGTGATTTCTGATTTTTTACTATATATATATTAATTGATTATAGAAAAAAATTATATACATTAGGTATGCAAGGGGAGTGGCTGTGTACCACCTGGAGCATTATGGCACATGTGGGAATTCTTAAACCCTCTAGACAAATATATTCCTTAAAGGAGAAATAAGTAAGCATTGTATTTTGTTAGTGACACAGGGCTGTTTCTGTGTTAAGATGTATGGAAAGAGAGATTAATAACAAAAATAGAACACAAACTAAAGGAGCAGAAAAATGGTTAGGTTCATTCCTTCAGTTGAGAGGGAAATTAATTTCAGCATTTCCTGGCAGCTGAAGCAAAGAAAATGGTAAAGTCTTGAGTTCTCATTGCCACAAGGAGAGCAGTACATACATGTGTCTGGAGGGGAAACCGCTGGTACTATCTAGTAATCCTTAATGAATTTCAGCGATAATCAAGACATGTCATTAGGTTAGACTTCTGCAAAAGAGACTGTGTATTTTCTGCATCTATTGTGTCATAAGGTCTTGCCTGTGGAGCCAAGGACGTAATATCAAAGAGGCAGGTAAGTAGCAGCCCAGGCAGTATTGCTTTCTGATAATTTGGCCTAATCTCAGATGAAGTTTACCAAAGCAAAAAAAGGGGGTCAACCTATTCCCTACATATTCTCTCACAAACATTAGAGGTCTCAAGAGCTTTTGGAAAGTATTAGGTCACATAAACCATGAGCATATTTTCTGACAAATGGATAAAATTCTAACTTCCGTATTGTTGCTCTGTGATTTAATAACTACAAGAGTAAGCAGCAGAATGAGTATTCTGTCCTGAACATTAAAGAGTGTAACATATTCTTAATACAGCCACAAGACATATCTCTGTTGGGGGGCTGCTGGCAGTATCACTGCACTGTGACTAGAACTTCAGGGGTGCCTCTGGCCTAGTTTTTTCAAAAACAGATCTTTGAATTTCCCAAATACTTGGAAAAGAACAGTTTACACCTGGGTTAATGAATTAAAAGTACTAACAGCAGGAACAAGAATTTTTTATCACAAAGAGTAACAATCACGCCTGTAATCCTAGCACTATGGGAGGCCGAGGCGGGTGGATCACAAGGTCAAGAGATTGAGACCATCCTGGCTAACACGGGGAAAGCCCATCTCCACTAAAAATACAAAAAATTAGCCAGGCATGGTGGCATGTGCCTGTAGTCCCAGCTACTCAGGAGGCTGAGGCAGGAGAATGGCCTGAACCCGGGGCGGGTAGAGCTGGCAGTGAGCCGAGATCATGCCACTGCACTCCAGCCTGGGCGACAGAGCAAGACTCCATCCCCCCCCAAAAAAAAAAAAAAAAAATTTCATTAAAAGCATTTAAAAGTAGTATTTACTTCGTCAGTGACTTGACCACAAATACACCTTAACACTGGTTCTGTAGAATATGTACGTAACTCACAAGCAGTCTTGGAGAGGAATCACATACATACTCTCGATTTTCAAGCTCAATTCTGTCATTTTAGGATATAAATTTAAACAAATGCCTTATGATATAGGTTTTTCCTACCCTTAGTTTTAGAAGCTGTCTTCTTCCAGCTAGAGATCACCCACATTTAAGCCTTACTGATACTGTCTCCTGGTTTTGAACCTTTAACAATTTTTGTAGTACTTGTTTGAACGCTTAAGTTTTCTACACTTATTAAACTGGGTCTAATATGCGCAGGACATGATTGTTTTAGTTATCACAAATCAGATATGTGGTTATTTTACAACGTACTTTATAATTAAATACATCTGTTTTATCTATAGGCACATGGTAGCTATTTCAATTTGATAAATATATTAATTCTTTAATCAGACATGCTAAAAAAATAAATTGCTCTATTAAATCTTTAGTAACTAAATTCTTCAAACTTTTTGATACGTGAAGATTCTGAACTTGAATTACACAAGGATGAAAACCTAGTTTAAAATAAAGTATGGGGCCTCACACTGAGTCTGTTAGCACTGATAAAGAAAACCAATGCTAACACAATTGAAACATGTTCTTGCCTCTGCATCTTCTGAAGGAATTAAGAAGGCACACCTATACTCTACCTAACTTGACATATCCAATGATCAACAAATAGTTAGTAGGTATCATTTATGAGCAAAGTTCTGGAGGAGTAACAAAGTGACTAACAGGAGTTTATAATCAGATGGTAGATAAAATTAAAGTCTCTTACAGTTCTAAGGCTTAGTAATAACTTTTTAGTAAGCCTCATATGAACATGTTAGCAGCATTAATGAAAATGACAGCCTTGGCAGCAAAGTGAAATTAGAAAACCTTTTTTATATATTTTACCAAGGAAAATAACAAAATGTTTTGACAAGTACCACGATGTGAAAAAAAGCACCAGTTGACCACGGAGTACAACTGTGAAATGCAAGGCGTGTGAAATTCAAGCATTCAGAGAAAAGCCACATTAAGAGCTTGTTAGACCACGAATCTGGTTATACTGTGGGGTCAAATAATGACCCTAGGTACACAGGTTTCTCTTTCCCTCATTAAAACAGAAAAAAATTTAAAAGATGCTCTCCAATAATAGAATTATAATGTGATTTAAATATTTTTTAATTACTCATCTACACAAATGACCTTTGGTCAAGCACAGGCAAAATAGAAGTTGCAATAATATCTACACGTAATGTGCAGGTTTTAAAAAAATAGTACAAAGTTCATTCACAGTGCACAAGTGAAAACAAGGTAAGTTTTAAATATTTAAACAACATATAGCCATGATCATTCAAAAGGTAAGCGTATTTTAAAGCACATTTCCATACTGCTTGAGCTATAACATATGCCAGCTTAGAGAACTGAGATAACAACCATTACTTTGATCCCCTTTACTGGAAAGCAAAAATACCATATTTCTTTCCTCAGATACATACATCTAGAATAAATACAAAATTATTAACTAAAGATTTTATCTTTTAAACCCATACTCTGACTCTCATCCTATGTCAAATTCCCACACTGTGAAGCTGGGAAGCACCACTCTCTGCCATGTTCCCTACTTATTTTTATACTATTCATTTGCATTTGGAGGCTGAATAATTTGCAGAAAGAAGTCTGCTGGAAAAAACTGTGGAAAATGGGAATACAAAGAGAGGGCAATATCATAAACTACTAGAAAGGTTGATTGTTCCACTCGCAACTACAGCACGGTGGGTTAAACAGGGAAGCTGCAAGAGCCACTTATTTCATACTGTGCACTGCCTAGGTACACTGATTTTTAAAACTGAAGTCCTAGCCAAATTAAGTTTGGATATCATCCATTTACAGTTGTTCAGTCTTCATACAGCTTTGTCCACTCCACTCTTTGCAAATTCTGACATAAAAACAAATGATTCTGTGGCTAGTTCGAATTTAACTTCTGTATATTTAACATCTTTTTGTTTAAATTTGAATCATTTCTGACTTTTGAACTACAGACACAAGACACAGGGTTTACTCTTGAGACTGAATTTTATTTTCTTTCAATAACATCTGCACTTGATAAATACCTAGCTTTCAAGGAAAAATAAAGCATGCTTAGGATGAGATCAGCTAAAAAGAAGAAAAAAAACCCATGAAAGAAGCCACATTACTGTGGGGCATGGAGGGCGTCAGGACTCTCACGTGGGACTTTTAGTAATATTAATTGTTATCATCTATTCACATACATTACAATACTGATCTCCTCAAAGAAATGAAGATCTCCCTCCACCTCTTTTTAAAACTTATACAAAGGGATATGA
Organism: Hylobates moloch; assembly: GCF_009828535.3. NCBI lineage: Eukaryota > Metazoa > Chordata > Mammalia > Primates > Hylobatidae > Hylobates > Hylobates moloch. The sequence goes on along the minus strand of NW_026652288.1, from coordinate 102,477,559 downwards.
TAACAGTAGTAACTAATATTAGCCTTTTCCTTGGGAGAAATCTGTGCAAATACAGCTGAAGGTATTTCTTTCTCTCTATAGTTGACAGAAGTAAATAATCTATGGTCCTGTTTTACTCTGTAGAAACAGATGTGTAGTTTTAATTGTTATGCTTTACAACTGCAAAAATATTCATTAACATGCATTAACCTGTAAGCACTGGCTAGAGGGGTGTACCCAGTAAGGTCATCTCCTAATCTGTGTATAGAACATAATAGAGCTCTCCTCCCTTTCTATTCACTCCTGTCCCTAGACCTAAAAGAAATAAAAAAAGTCCCTGACTATGCGTCTACCAGCGCATCTGTGCTGCTTAAAGCTGGACCTAGTTTTCTTATCGAACAGTATAAAACAAACATACACTGAATTCCTGATTTCGGAAGTATTTTTTCAGGTCCTCGACTGTGCATACCAAGTGTTACATCTTGAGGGATCGCAACGAAGCATGCATTGATGTAAAACAATAAAATGAGAAGTAGCAACGGCGCTGTCACCAAAAAGCAATTCCAAGAAAATAAGATATAGCAAACTGTAAAATAAAAAACATCACACAATGGACATTTTTATTAACAAAGTAAAGGCTTAGTGAAAAGGCAGCAAATGAGATAGACATTTTAAGTAAAGAAAGCATTTCTTTGCTTGAATGTCCTTTAGCCAATTAAAAAATATTTATTTAAAACACACGAAAATGTTGTGAAGGTAGTATTGTAATTAAATTGCAATAAATTAAACTAAATTTTTCTTTATTCAGCTAAGAGGGGGATGGTCAACATTACTTTAATTGTCTTATGAAAGAAAGCCTTTTTCTGATGCCTAGTTGAAATGTTTGATAATATTCTAAATGAAATTAGTCAATTGATTATCCTTAATCTTCCTCATCCTGTGTCATAATCCAGTGGCTCTGTCAACAGGAAAAAACCACTATTAACAGAAAGCCTAACGTAAGTATACAACATCTAAAATAAATCAATTTCAAATGGATACAGAGAGTGAGAAAACAGCAACTGAATCAAATAGGTAAGCTGGTACTGACTTAGCTTCCAAGGCAAATTTCTTCGCTGGCTATGAAGGGTTGAAATTTCTTTCACTGGATGTACACTGAATTGTTACAATCCAAATTAACCTGTTTTAGGGGTTCTTCTGTTACCCACTTTTCTTTCATGTGGTGAATATAAACTGAATTATCATGGTCAAATAGTTTCTGGGAATAGAATACTACAGACACACACAATGATTTAGCAGGCTACTGTGATTTTATATACAATTGATAACTTTAAAAAATTGCTATATAAGTTTTATTTCAAAACACCTAGCGTCGTATTTCAGGAAAAGAAACTGACATTGAGCAACCTCAGTTAATCCATTAAACTAGTGCCACCACAAATAAGACAACAAACAGAGAACAAGTTTCTTATCTTTGAGGACTGAACCTAATGGCCATACCAATTATAGTATTCCGATTTGTCACTTTAGTACAAAATAGGATGTTAATCCATTACCACTGTTCTTCCATTCGAAAGGCAGCTGATGGTCAAAGCGCCCGTAACACACATCAATTATTTTTATCCCATGACTTTATTGTATGTTTAGAAAGGTGAAACAGCAGAAGAAAAAGAGGCTGGACAAAAGACGTTGATGTTTTTGTTCTCCAGATGTATGCAGAGCTGATTATGAGTACGATTCTGTAAAAATAAACCCATTTAACAAACTGAGGCCAGGGGAGATAAATGCAAAATTTCTAAACAAAGTTTATTACTGCATGATCATAACAGTGTTGAAGCCTAACCGTTTACCTTTGCTAGTTTTACTAAACTTACATCGTCTATCACCTACCTAACAATATTGGCATAACTTTTTTATCAAACATAAGTTAAAAGCATATACTGAAATTAATTGAAGAAGAATCTGTGTATGACTGTATAGCATATAAACATCTTTAGCAAATACTACAATAACAATTAATTAGGAATCCTAAGTGTTAAAACTATACTTGAGAAAGTATTCCTTAGGGTCCTTGGTAACTTTTATAAAATGGTCACAATGAAGCAAGGTTACCATGCTGCCAGATTTATTCTTTTAACTGCATCTGCAGGGTACAAAACAGATCATCTGTCCAGATCACAAGATACTTTGTAAAAGTTCACAGAGTCTTAAGTCACAAGGGTTGAAAAGGGTCTTAGAGACTAGACAGGTAGCAGCAACAGCAACTCTGGATGTCACACTGATCAGCTGAGGGGAGAGACACCATTATGTAAAACACTGGCTGGCTTTCAGCTTCCTCATTTTGTTAAAAAACAGAAATACAGCTTATATTTTTAATGGGGCTTCCGAGGCTTTCATCAATTTTTCCCTGCAAAGCACATACAGATCGGTAAACAAAACTATCATGTAAGCTCTGATGCTAAAGGGGAGATCAAGAAGGTACTAAAGATGTTTATTTCTAATAGTAAGTATTCACGGTAACTATCGCGATTAGGGTGATACTGTAACACTTAATGGTTTTAAAATAAAATATTCATACATAAAAGATGTAGAAACATTTATGAACATGGACACTTATAAAACACAAAAATTATGTTTAGCTTGTGTTAAAGATGATTATGTATTTTTGTATATTTCCATATATCTGTCTTAACTTTTTTTTTGGAGACAAGAGTCTCGCTCTGTCGTCCAGGCTGGAGTGCAGTGGCACAATTTCTGCTTACTGCAACCACTGCCTTCCAGGTTCAAGTGATTCTCCTGACTCAGGCTCCCGAGTAGCTGGGATTACAGGCATGTGCCAGCACGCCTGGGCAATTTTTGTATTTTTATTAGAGACGGGGTTTCACCATGTCGGTCAGGCTGGTCTCTAACTCCTGACCTCAAGTGATCCACCCGCCTTGGTCTCCCTAAGTGCTGGGATTACAGGAGTGAGCCACCGCACTGGCCTGTCTTAACTTACTAGAGAAACAAATGAAATAAAGTTACAAAGCTTTATTTTCAAGTTTCCTAGGTCTTGTTTCTCTCTTCCATTGCTGGCATATTGTTCTGAATGATGTACCATGGAAGTTGTACTTCCCTTTCCACCCTGATAGACTATAGGCAAGAGGAATAAAGTAATGTCAACTACAGCTCAATTCTTTACACCTAGAAAATGAGTCACCTGCATATTATACAGTATCTTAGCTCTGTGTTCACCTTTGTTCTATTCAAAATGAGTTCTAGAGGATATTTTTAGTTCAGCCAGAAGGCAATCAAGTTATTCAAAGCAACACTATACAAATGAAATTCGGAAACTAGTTTCAGAGATTCACGCCATTGAAATTACCGCATAAGTGACAAGCAGGATGTAAGTGAAGCAGAATGATAAACTATTAAGAAAAGTGTAATTTTGTATTTAGTCAGCACCAATACAGTTATAGAATTTTTACTCACTTAATATAATTTATTTCTCCTGATGAAGAGCTTCAATGAAAGCGTCAAGTTTTTCTTGAATTTCTCTAACTTTCTCTGTGGAGATAAAAATAAATTAAAGAAAAACATTTATTTTTCAAAGGTATCACAAATCAGGAGATAATTATTTACTAAATGGTTGGTATACTTAACTATTTGTGGGAAAAAGAAAAATATGAGTCTCACCATACCACCTTTTACCCAAATAAGTCCAGATGGATTATAGTAGTAGGTCTCAGACATTTTTTGGAAGTGGGAGGAGAAACTGACTGACCCCTTTGAGGATCTAATAAAAACTCTGGACTCTTAACATGGAAAAAAGCATGTATTAAGTACGTGTACAATTATGTAGAGAATTTTAAGGAATTCTCAGATTCTCTGAAGCCCAATTAAGAACACACAGTTAGTAATGTCTGGATCATAGGAAAATATAAAACAATGAAACCATTTTAAAAAACTAAAAGAAAATAGAGGTGGCCTTAGACTGGGAAATGACTTTACACATAAAGTAGTAAGAGTTACAAAGGAAAAGAATCAATCAATATGGCCATATTGAAATGTATACTTTTATTTATATGTGATAAAATTAAAAGACAAAGGAAGCTGTGGGAGATGCTTGCAACAAACACGAGAAGCGCAACCACAGGCACGTGCCACCATGCCTGGCTAAGTTTTTATTTTTAATTTTTTTGTGGAGACAGAATCTCACTTTGTTGGCCAGACTGGTCCTAACACCTGGGCTCAAGTGATCCTCCTGCCTTGGCCTCCCAAAGTCCTGGGATTACAGGTGTGAGCCACTGTGCCTGGACTCCTATTTTAAAACACAGGTTATAGTAAGCATGATAAATATTTTTGTCCTTTTAATGTAATTTAACATATTAGTGGAAATGATCAATTAAGGTGGGTTGGCTGGTTCAAAGCGAGTGACCTAGAGGCAAAACTGGCAAGCGTTCTACTTTCTCTATGTAGGAAAACCATGTAAGATGCATTTAATATTTGACATTTATATCTTTTATATTTAAAAGTAAATAATCTGCAGTTGAAGATATAAGTATTCCTTTTTACCAGCGAGGCAGCATTAGTGATGAGTACCCAAGAAAATGAAGAATTGTCCTTTTTATGAATTCTTATTAGCATTGCAGGAACTCAAAAAAGCCTACCATGGTTGGATATAAAGAACATAACATTTTCCTATTCTTTTTCCAGTAATTTATTCTTTTCATATTATTTTTCCAGTAATGTAAAACTTCTAGGTCTCGCTATGTTGCCCAGACTAGACTCAGACTCCTGGGCTCAATTGACCCTGCTGCCTCAGCCTTCTGAGTAGCTGAGACTACAGGTGGGCGCCACTATGCCTGGCTGAAGCGCTTCTTATTCTAGGTATTAGATTCAGACTGATATAAAATCTGTGTGTGTGCCTGTGCGGGGGGAGGGGGGGAGTCCAATTGTTTTTTTGTTGTTGTTTTTTTTTCTTTTTCGAGACGGAGTCTCGCTCTGTCGCCCAGGCTGGAGTGCAGTGGCGCAATCTCAGCTCACTGCAAGCTCCGCCTCCCAGGTTCACGCCATTCTCCTGCCTCAGCCTCTCCAAGTAGCTGGGACTACAGGCGCCCGCCATCACGCCCGGCTAATTTTTTTGTATTTTTCAGTAGAGACAGGGTTTCACTGTGGTCTCGATCTCCTGAACTCGCGATCCACCCACCTCGGCCTCCCAAAGTGCTGGGATTACAAGCGTGAGCCACCGCGCCCGGCCCAATTGTTTTAATCAAGCTATGTATTGAGAAAATATGATAATAGTTATTATGAAGGCAGCATTAACCCCTTATATATAAAATTAAACTAGAGAAACTTAAAAAAAAAATCCTAACCCATCTCTTAGAAGTTGAGTCTCAATATTTTGGTAGGCTGACTTCCATTTTTTAAGCAGCAGACAAACCAGTAAATTTTCTTGCTTTCCCAAAATAAGGCCACATTCTTAGTTTTAAAATTAATCCATCTAGTTGCTTAGAAACAGCTTAACCTATTTTTTTTCATTGAATGTAAGAAAGTTTCACATCAGTTCATCAGTTGAAGGATTTTCAAAAAGTGGGGAGGTTAGTAGAAAGACATTTTCTAAATTGTTACCTAGAATCCCGGAAATGAATGTGGTCTTAAAAAAAAAAATCATCTAACTTAAATCACGCAACACATGGGAATCTCAAACAGGTGCTTCTCTCCACATTTCATTGAGAAATATTTCTACCTGGAAATGCTGTACTGTATGAAGAGAAGAAAACCAACTCCATTTGATAACACGACTTGAGTGCAACAGGGCAGCGCATGGCCAGGTCTACCCATCCTTTTGTCCTACCGGTGACCCCCATCCTAAGCTGGATGGACTACTGCAGGGGGGTGGTACAGTAGCCTCACTCCCTACAAGAGACTATTCGGAGCAAGATCCAATTGGATTGAAGGATACCAAGAGCCACTCTGATGCAGGTGTCTCACTCTGTAAGGTCTAAATGAAAATCAGATTTTTCTAAAATTAACAGGTAAGCAGTTTTTTTCCTAAATAAAAGCAAAAAGACTATTTAATGTACTTTAATACGAAAACCACAAAATGAAAAAATGCCAAATTTCCCTTAGATATTTACGATTAGAATATCAGGACACAGTACTACCATGCCTTGAAACCTCAGGAATAACAAAGGACACTTAACTAAGTTACCAGGAAGCAACGGGGGCAGGAGGTGTGAACGGAGGGGAGACTGGAGGTGAGTGTTAAAAGAGCAATTATGATAAATGTATCCTTTAAACATTAACTACAGAACATTTATTTCTTTGTTCTCTCACTTTCACAAGGCACTTGATACAGTGATATTAGGACACAGAAGACAGCCTCCCTTGGAGAAGCATTCCTGGCTTACTCTGCTGTGATGTATCTACTATGTATTTCCAAATTTGGCGTTTCATTTGGTTCTCATACAACCTTGCAGGTATCATTGCTAAATATGAGGACGTTAAAGCCTGGAGAGTTAGCCTTGTCTACACTTCTCTGATTAAGAAACACACACTACATCTGCTACCACGTTTGTTTGACGCAGAGTCTTGCACTGTCACCCAGGAGTGCAGTGATGCAAACACGGCTCACTACAGCCTCGACCTCCAGGCTCACGCGATTCTCCCACCTCAGCCTCCCAAGTAGCTGGGACCACAGGCATGCGGCGCCACACCTGGCTAATTAAAAAAAATTTTTTTTGTCAAGATGCTGGTCTTTTGCCCAGGCTGGTCCCGAAGTCTTGGCCTCAAGCAATCCTCCCCACTCAGCTTCACAAACTGCTGGAATTACAGGGCGTGAGCTACTACACCCAGTCTGCTACCATACGTTAACTCATAATAACAAAGTAAAGCTCACAGTGACAAAGCAAATGCTGTTATTTTAAGTCTATTTCGTCTTTTTTAAGTATTACCTTTGACTTAAAATAAGACGCATTTCAGGGAGAATCGCTTGAACCCGGGAGGCGGGGGTTGCAGTGAGCTGAGATCGTGCCACTGCATTCCAGCTGGCAATATAGCGAGACTCCGTCTCAAAAAAAAAAAAAAGACGCATTTCAGTAAAAATCAGGGAACAAAATAGTTACTGACACCTCCTAAGTAGTCTATGACTAAGGATGACCAAACAGTACATAATATGCTATCATATTCTGATGAAAATTATGCCCTCTTGAGGAGACTAAATCGACACACACTTGGAGAAGCCCTTGGAGAACAATACAGGAGTACAAAATGGGCCCAAAAATGCTCAGCGTCTTCAGTGTCTGGAACAAGGCCTGATCACTGCGTACGGTCAATCAATGATAAACGAAGTTGCCCAAAATATGGCACAGAAAATAAAGGCTGTGGTTTTCAAAGGGAAAAACTAACTTAGCTGGCTTCATGAATACTACACTAGTGATCAAGAGGGAGGAAGACAGGAAGAGCGAGAGCAAGCCTGGGAACAGGAGGCAAGATACACATAGATAATGAAAGTCAAGGAAAGCTGGTGGCTCACACCTGAACCAGACAAGCAACACAGAACAGGATACTCGGGTCCAACAACACAAGTGGGAAAAAAAATCCCTTCACCTTAATGGTTGCATCTTATTATCAAGGCTGAAAGATGCTGGCTATGTATACATATTCACCTGCAGCTTTAGAAACTACATTCTGATTTCTTGCTTTTCAAGAAAGCTACATTACAAATAATAAGCAGAATTATTTCTCATAAATTCATTTATTTTAAATTTTGATACAAGTTTCCAAGAATGTCTGTATACTAACTGTGCCATCTGGCTGCCCGTTATCCATAAACAATGAAGTTGAATGTCGGCAACAAAAACTTCCTACTTTCTGATCCTTCAAATTAATGCTTCAGTATCACAGTGCTTTCAAATTTCAAAAATATTATTGTAACTATTTCACCATTAGAAATTGCTTTGTCTCAGAAATATGTGTATGGATCAGCATGACTAATTATAAAGCAAACTCATATTTCCATTAAATATTTGAATTAAATATTCACAAATAAAGAATAAAATTTGTGATTTACTTGGTAAATTAAACCAACTCAGGAAGGGATTAACAAACTGCTATTTCTGTTATACAGAAATAGCTACTTCTACGTGTAGTGAATACTGAGTCTACTTTCCATTTATCCAATGTTTACTTAAAAGATGAGCTATTTCAAACATCAATTCACTGTGCTTCTTGATTGAGTCATGAATATTCCCATAATCCCCAACTCATAAACCGTCTCAGTGAATGAAGTTCCTTCTCTTTTTTCTTTTCTTCAGCTGACTTGACACCCATTCATGTTTTGGGTCTCTTTATCTCTACATGAAATGATACTCCTACTCTCATTTTCTTTTTGGGTCTTCTGATACTTGCTCTAAAAGTCTCAAATATAGACTAATCTGTAATTAGGTTTTGAATACACTGTGAATACCAAAAGGCCAAACCCGGGAGAAGGTTCACTTCAGTGGTTAATAACAGTTTAGAACAGGAACAAAGAACCACACACAAAACACTAACACATGCCCTGAAATAAACCTTTTAAAACTTTTGATGTTTTTAAAGAAAGCAAGCTGCCAACTTACTAATGCAGTGTACTTTAAGCAAACCACACATCCAAAGATCCAAATGTACCTTAATAGAACTGTTTTATAACATGCTGCATAAGCACTTTGTGTTAAGCTTTAAGACACCCTCTAAGTGAGATTCTACTGTAAAAAAGCTATTCACTATAGTACTGAAAAGTAAAGGAACGCTTCTTATTATGTAATATATATTGTTCATGAAAAGGTTTGCTTTTTATTAAACAATTACACTATATACTGGCCCTTTAGAAGTTCAGTATTTTAATGAATCTAGGGTGTGGGGGAAACAAAAAAAGGAAGAAAAGGTCAACAAGAAACTACACTCAAGATTCTCAAAACTGTAGTTAAAATCTTAGAGTTAGCCCAAGAAAAAAGGTGCATCTTTTACAGCTGATGAAAGTTGAACCAAAGAGATAGACAAAGGAATATGATTAAATCTAGCACTTGGATCTTCTGAATCTCAGTTCTGTAGATTTTTTTCCTTGAAATAGGCATGATTATTTTTTAACACTCAATGAAGACAAACAGAATACTCCTGCATGTTACAGAAGAAGGAGGCATCAATTCACACGTCCAGGAAAACTGTTAAAAAAGACTGGTACAGTACTCTGAAAGCTGAGATTCCCAGATTTCTGGGGCCTGTAAAGGCTGGGTTAGCTCCATTGCTTCAAAAACTCAAATGGAAATCTTCACTTGGACTAGACACACATCCCCTCTCCTACTGACTGGGAACTCTAACTGGTGGTTGTATTTCTAAAGAGAAGAATGTAACTGCACTGTTGCAGACAAACTCTTCTGTAACATGGACTTCACAGGATTAATAATGAAAGAAACATTTGATGAAATTTTTTTTTAAGAATCCCTAGTCTAACACCTTTAATAATCTATGGGGCAGTTATTTTATATGATTTTTATAAAGCAGAGAACATTTTGTAATGTGTATCATTTAAAATATATGACAATGTGGTATTTGCCATTAACCTCATAACTGGATAAGTCACAGTCCTAGCTTTATCTATAAAATGAAGGAATTTGTCCAGGAGAATTCAAAGTCCACACTAATTTAAACTCATGATTAAAATGTATTGTTCTAATTCATTATATAACTTCATCTTGAAAAATTTTTGTTTATTCCTTAGTATCATTTATTGGATATTAATCCTCTAGTAAAATATGTAACCACAAATTGCCATATCATTCTCATGGGGCTTCATAATTCATTTTGGAAAGATCATTTTTATAACGTATTTTTTCTGAGCATTAATGGGGAGAACAGCAAGGACTGCTTGTATAAATTCTCTACTTACTAAAAAGTCTGTCATTTAAAATCACTCAGCCCAGCATAGCACTGCTTGCTATGTAATAGATGTCCATGAATATTCATGCATTCATAGTTGAGTGATCTAACTTAAACAATACTTAATCATTAAAGGAGATTATTTAAAAATTGCTATTTTGTGACCCCCATAAAGTATAATTTAGAAAGAAAGTAACCTTAAGAAAGTCTGTGAGGTAAATTACAACTTATGCCTGCTGAATATATATAAAAAGCTCCATAGCAATTTGTTGATAAATTCAGCTTTTTTTTCTTTTTTTTTTTGTAACAGAGTCTCACGCTGTCGCCCAGGCTGGAGTGCAGTGGCACGATCTCGGCTCACTGCAACCTCCACCTCCCGGTTTCAAACGATTCTTCTGCCTCAGCCTCCAGAGTAGCTGGGACTACAGGCACGCATCACCATGCCTGGCCAATCTTTTTGTATTTTTATTAGTGATGGGGTTTCACCATATTGGCCAGGCTGGTCTCGAACTCCTGACCTCGTGATGCACCCACCTCGGCCTCCCAAAGTGCTGGGATTACAGGCGTGAGCCACCGTGCCCGGTCAGATAAACTCAGCTTTAAAAAAAAAAACTCTTATAACACAGCATTTCTACCAGGCTCCTTTTGGCTAGTACAATTAAAACCTCTTCAAATACTTTCTATATATTTTAAGGCCTACTCCCCAAAAGGCTTCGGTGTGAACATGAATTAGCCTTATACTTAGGCTTTTATACTTGTTAGACCACTCAACTTTCTTAAGTGGATGGCAATCCTAATTTCGGCTCAGTTATAATGATTATGGCTCTGACTTAACTAATAAAAAAAGTAGTACTTGGCTGGGCGCAGTGGCTCACACCTGTAATCCCAGCACTTTGGGAGGCTGAGGCGGGCGGATCACATGAGGTCAGGAGTTCAAGATCACCCTGGCCAACATGGTAAAACCCCATCTCTACTAAATATACAAAAATTAGCCAGGAGTGGTGGCGGGTGCCTGTAATCCCAGCTACTTGGGAGGCTGAGGCAGGAGAATCACTTGAATCCAGGAGGCGGAGGTTGCAGTGAGCCAAGATCATGCCACTGCACTCTAGCCTGGGTGACAGAGTGAGACTGTCTCAAAAAAAAAAAAAAAAAAAGAAAAAGAAAAAGAAAAAGGTAGTACCATTCCAGGTGCTTGTCAATGTCAATGAGTGTAAAATCTTGAACTTCTGGCTCCCTGATATTTACTAAAAGGATCAGCCGCAAAAAGAAATAATATTTATGGGAGACCATATGGAGGACATACAGTTCATCTATTTCTCTGGATACTATGTATTTTATCTTTAGATAAGCCAAACCAAAAAGCTACATGTTTGGATAGCATCATTTTCCCTAGAACTGCACGTTAGCCTACACGAGAAACATTACAACAAAGGGCCCCATGATATTCATGATCATATGTAGCCATTAAATTCACTGTATCATCTAACTCAATGTCCATTTTAAGGGAAACTTCTCTCAGTTGTGCGTACCAAGGAGACCCATGCTTCTCCTAAGCAACTGCTGTGTTGTTGTCTGATAGCCACCATGAGTGATGGAATGACCTCTACTTTCCATTTTGTATCTGCCAGCCACCAGGAAACTGAGGGCTAAATTTGCAGCTTACCTCTAGCAAAGTCCCAGCATACTTTGGAGATAGGCAAGTTTGGTTCTAGACTGCCACAATAAAGCGTATATCACAATAAAGTGAGTCACATAAGGTTTTTTGGTTTTCCAGTGCATTTAAGTTACATTTACAGTACACTGTAATATATTAAATGTGTAATAGCATTATGTCTAAAAAGACAATGTATATACCTTACTTAAAAATACTTTATTGCTAACAAATGCTAAGGATCATCTGAGCCTTCAGCAAGTCATAATCTTTTTGCTGGTGGAGAGTCTGGCCCTGACGTTGATGGTTGCTGACTGATCAGGGTGGTGGTTGTTGCAGGTTAGGGTGGCTATGGCAATTTCTTAAAATAAGACAACAATTGTAGTTTGCTGCACTGATTGTTTCTTCCTTTCATGAAATATTTCACAGTAGGATGTGATGCTGTCTGATAGCATTTTACCCACAATGGGTAATTTTGGGTAAATTTTACCCAAATTTACTCAAATTTTTCTTCTTTAAAAATTGGGAGATTATCTTCTCAAACCCTGCAGCTGCTTTATCTACTAAGTTTATGTAATATTCTAAATCCTTTACTGCCATTTCGACAATGTTCACAGCATCTTCACCAGGAACAGATTCTATCTCAAACCACTTTCTTCAAACTGAGACTGCCAAAAAAAAAAAAAAAGAAAGAAAAAAGAAACCACTTTCTTTGCTTGTCCATAAAAAGCAACTTTTCATCTGTTCAAGTTTTATCATATTACAAGAGAACTAATTCTAGTTCTATTGCTGTCTCTACCATATCTGAGGTTACTTCCTCCTCTTAAGTCCCAAACTCTTCAAAGTCATCCATGAGGGTTGGAATCAACTTCTTCCAAACTGTTAATGGTGACATTTTGACCTCCTCCCATGAATCCTGAATGGTCTTAACAGCATCTAAAATGGTGAGTCCTTTCCAGAAGCTTTTCCTTTTTTTTTTTTTTTCCTAAATCCATCAGAGGAATCACTATCTACGGCAGCTAGGGCCTTAAGACACATATTTTTAAAATAATAAGACTTCAAGGTTGAAAGTGTTCCTTGATCCATGGGCTGCAGAATGGATGTTGTGCTAGCAGGCACAAAAACAACATTAATCTCCTTGTACATCTCCCTCAGAACACTTGCTTCACCAGATGCATTGTCAATGAGCAGTAATATTTTGAAAGAAAACTTTTCTGAGCAGGTCTCAAGAGTTATAATATTCGGTAAACCATGCTGTAAACAGATGTGCTGTCATCCAGGCTTTTTGTTCCACTTTTAGAAAACAAGCAGGGTAGATTTAGCATAATCCTTAAGGGCCCTACGATTTTCAGAATGGTAAATTCTTTAGGTTGGCATCAACTTAAAGGTACCTGCTGCATTAGCACCCAAAAGGAGGAATAGCCTCTCCTTTGAAGCCTCGAAGCCTGGCATTGACTTCTCTCCAGCTATTAAACTACTAGATGGCATCGTCTTCCAATAGATGGCTATTTCATCTGCATCAAGAATCTGTTGTTTAGCATAACCACCTTCATCAATTATCTTAGTTAGATCTTCCTGATAACTTGCTGCAGCTGCTACATCAGCACCTTGCACTTTTATGTTGCAGAAATGGCTTTTTTCCTCTTAAACCTTATGAACCAACCCTTGCTAGCTTCAAATTTTATTCTTCAGCTTCCTCACCTCTCTCAGCTTTCGGACAATTGAATAGAGTTAGGGACTTGCTCTGGATTAGGTTTTAGCTTAAGGGAATGTTATGGCTGGTTTGATCTTCTATCCAGACCAGTAAAACTTTCTGTGTCTCAGGCAATAAGGCTGTTCTGCTTTATCATTCGTGTGTTCACTGGAATAACACTTTTAATTTCCTTCAAGAACTTTTCTTTTGCATTCACAATTTGGCTAATGGCCCATTTTGGCTTTCAACGAACCTCCTTTACTAAGTTTAATCATTTCTAATTATTGATTTAAAGTGAGATATGGCACTCTTTCTTTCACTTGAACATGTAGAGGCCATTGCAGTGTTATTAGCTGGCCAAATTTCAATATTGTTTTGTCCTAGGGAACAGGGAGGCCCTGAAGAGGAGAAGAGAGACAGGGAATGTCTAGTTGGTGGAACAGCCAGAATACACACGTTTACTAAGTTCACTGACTAATATGGGCACAGTTAGTGGTACCCAAAACAGCTACAATACAAACATCAAAGATCACTGATGATAGATCACCACGACAGGCAGAATAATAATGGAAAAATTTGAAATATTGCAAGAATTACCAAAATGTGACAGTGACATGAGGTGAGCACATGCTGTTGGGAAAATAGTGCCAACAGGCTTGTTCCACGCAGGGTTGCCACAAAACTTCTACTGTTAAAAATGCAATAACTGTGAAGTGCAATAAAGTGACATGCAATAAAATGAGGTCTGCCTGTCTGTAGAACCCTTGAGTGTGCATTTTGAGGGGCACCAATTCTATCTTAAAGTTTACTTTATTTCACTTGCCTGGATTTTCCTTTTCTTTCAACCCAAATTTTTCACTTAGTTTTATCTTTTGCATACGATATATGTAAGCTGCCTCAAATTCCTTTGGAATATGCCAGGGAATTAATAAACAAACTAACAAGCTAGTCCATAGGAGATATATTATTAGCCAGCTGATTCCCATAACACACCACAATATTCTAAAAGTGGTCATTTTATACTGGTAATAGTTTTTAAATCAGTAATTTAAGAACATTCTGCAGGGCCATGGAGGGACAATATTTGTTACATAAAACCTTGCATAAATAATTTCTGCATGGGAGAAAAAGTAAATTACTTTTATTTCTGCTGAATTCTTAGAAAACCCAATGATATCAGTATCTATTCCTATAATACTTATTTTCAGCAACAGAAGTAAAAGCATAAATGTTTATGGGATTTATGATCATCTTTTTAAATGTAAAAAATGAATAGATTTTACCATAAGATTACAATGATTTACTCTGAAATATTTTACTTTTGTATCCAATACATAAGATGCTCCACACTTAAATTACGACAAAAAACTTAAAAAGTTATTTTATATGTTAACTCATTAATGATATATTGTTTTCTCAAAGAAGAGTTACATTACATTATTTCAAAATGAATACATTCATTTTGCTCCCTGACAAAAATCAAAATATCGATAATACATTTTAAAAAATATGATTTAGGCAATTAATTGGGAAGACTAAAAAAGATCAGTAAAATATTCTTAGTCAATTAAATGCTTTAAAAATTCATCTTTTTTTCTTTTTCTCTTATTCCTAAAATTGTACTTTTCCCTGATTTAGTTAGGAGGAAAGCAGAAACGTTCTAAGAAAAGGAAAACCACCCAGGCAGCCCTTAAAGAGATAGGCATCATTTATCACCTGCAAAGACAGATTTATAAGAGGGCCCCTTCTGTTCCTTTAAGACTGCAAAACAGATGGGAAGTGAATGGACAGTCAATGGGACAAGAAAACACACGGGAGGTGCTGCTGTATGCATGTTCCCAGCATAAGAAAGAGGTCAAGATTGTAACTGCATGACTGGGTCCTGGAAAGGGTCTTTCTTCAAGCTGTTACAAAGACAAACACTGTTCCTCATCCTGCTGTCAAACTGTTATAAATATTGGTTTGTCAAAAGACCTTCAGTGCTGAAGCTTTAAAAAGGAGGCATAACAGACGAATGAATCATGAGAATGATTCTTAAACAGTCAGTTCATCACTGTAATTTTAAAAGTAAAAGAAAGTATAAGATCAGAGAATGTAATTCCGACTTATAAACCAAACTAAAAATTTATAAAAAAAAGAAATTAAAAATTGTAGGTTTTAATAAAATTATGAATTAGGTGAGATGAAAGCAAAAATGAAATACAAGTTCCAACTCTTAAAAAAATGGTATATTAGGATAAAGTATGAAACTTAGCACAAGAAGAACAGGTATTCATGTTAGGCTGATTTCAGAAGTTCTTGGTTTATCACTGAGTTTATCTTACAGAGGTGCTGTTTATCACAACTGAGTGAGAATCAGACTCAGAAAAATAAAAATAACTTCTAAACTAATTTCATTTATTCCATTAAACTGGAAAATCACCTTTAAGTCACAATTTCTTTTCTATTGAAAAGAACAATCACAAAATTCAACTGGCACTGAGTATACATAGATTTATAAACCTAGAATTATCTTTTTTGAGGAATGAAAACATTATGTACCTCTTTAGGAGGCAAATTCATTGTTATAGATCCTTAACACATACTAAAAATCACACAAAAAAGAAGCCAAATTATATGAACTTGGTTGTCTATGGTTACCACAAACACAACCCCAGAGACTAATGATGAACAGAATACCTAAACAATTCTAAAAAAGTCCTATCTGTAACACATATGATTAGCCCCAGCTTTGCCATAAATATTTATGTAATTGGCTTAACCATTTACGTCAATGAACGTTAATTTCTCTATCTGAACAATGGGCATAATGCCTCATATGACTTTACAAGACACACATGGACAAGCAGAAGTTTTGTAAACTGTAAAGCACTACATAAATGTGAGGGCCAGATCCTAGAGTTTCAAGTAGGATATGGACTCCAAATTACCAAATGATTTAGTTACATGGAAGCATTTCCTTCCTTCCTTTCCTTCCCTCCCTCCCTCCCTTCTTTCCTTCCTTCCTCCTTCCCTCCCTCCCTCCCTTTCCTTTTTTCTAAGTTTTGAAATTTTTTTTCCCTTTATTTCTTCTTAAAAACAAAAACAAACGTGGGATCTATGTGCAGAATGTGCAGGTTTGTTACACAGGTATATGTGTGCCATGGTGGTCTGCTGCTCCTAAGTCCTCTAAGTTCCCTCCCCTCACCCCCCACGCCCCAACAGGCCCTGGTGTATGTTGTTCCCCTCTCTGTGTCCATGTGTTCTCAATGTTCAATTCCCACTTATGAGTGAGAACATGCGGTGTTTGGTTTTCTGTACATGGAAGTATTTTCTAGTCCTGAATGCATGCCTGGGTCATTATTTTCTCTTAAATTTTCAGTAATCTTGGGAAAAAATAATGTCAGTAGAAGTGAGACTCAAAGAGCTAACCTTTGTAATAGAGATTAGAGTTCACAGTAGCTACTAGACTGCATGGAAGGTTCAACCCATTAGTTTTAAGATGAAAATGAGCATCTTTGAAGAGAGAAAGGAGATATAATGAATACACAAGCACACAACGGAAGGCCAGGTCCCAAATACAGGTATGGGATTACTGTTCAAAGCAGAGTGATTTTCAGTACATGCTATGCTATAATATGGCTTCCAGAATACTTGAACTATATAAAGTAACGGGTACTATAGGCTTCATTTTTAATAATGCTGCTTATTCCTCTTAATGAACATTTCTGAAATAAGTTTATAAGAAGAAAATGAAAAAAAATTCAGCCCACTGAGCGATGGAAAATTAAAACTAGGGGCGATGACAATGAGCTGAAGATGTGTGGGTATAAGAAGCCAACCTGAGACCTCTTCGTGAAAAATGTGTTCCAGAAATTATGTCCCTAGGACCACATTCAAAATTGTCTTAAACTACAGTGCTAATCTCTGGGTGGTGGCAATCATTTTTTAAAATTTTGCCATCTATAGTTTCTAATTTCCCACAATGCATATACACTAGCTCTGTCATAATAAAAAGGATGTTAAAAAAAAAAAAAAACCCTCAAATTCCAGTAGTGTACTTTGGTAAAGATCAGTCTAAAGACAGATCTGTACATATGACACAGTCTATGAAGCAGTGCCAACAAAAGGAGAGACTAAAGATAAAAAGGCTTTAATTCTTGGCCCAGAAAAGAGATCTAACTGAAGTTAATACAAAACAGCAAACTTCTACTGCTCAGAATATTGAAACTAGAGAATAGATGAATGAGCTGTTCTAAGAGAAATTAAAATGAAATATTCTGTACACAGGAGGTAATAATGAAAGAATCTTAAACGGGTGATACAAGTGTGAAAACCGTGAGTTCAATAAAGATTTTGATTTATTTTCAGATGATAGATCTATGATGCATAGTTACAGGATATGAGAATTCACTGTGAATCCCCCAACCACCGAGGATGGTATCATGATTAGCAATGACCATGTGGTCCCATGAAATGTCCCTCAGCATCACAACCAGCAATAGGTTACTTGGAAAAATATCTGTTACGTTTAAGATAGAACACATTGTGTATTAGCTTCATCATTTCCATGAATAGGATAATTAAGACTATAACATTTCAAAGTAATTCTGAATCGTGCTCACTGGGGGAGAAGGGTTGTGGGAGACACAGTTTAGAAATGTACAAAATAGTGCAAAATTAAAATTCTCTTCACATTTAACTAATTTCTCCAACTACCTGGAGAACTGTACTTAACAGAGGTTACCAGTTTCATGTGCATCAATTCACCAATCCCTTAAGATTTCATATCTTGTTTAATTTTATTTTTTATATACTGTTGCGTAGTCCAACGAATTATTTTGTGATTAGGTTTTCAATTACTACATTCTACTTTTTCTATCAAATATGCAAAAACATAATTTAAAAATAAAAACGCATAAGATAAAGTTTATTCCCAACTTTAAAGGTATTAGATCATTTGAGCCCAGGAGTTCAAGGCTGCAGTGAGCCATGATCATACCACTGCACTCTAGCCTGGGCAGCAAGTGACACTCTTCTAAAAAAAAAAAGAAGAAAAAGAAAAAAAAATTGTGCACTGGCCTTTTGAATACATTAAGAGTATTTTCACAATAGTATATAAGTAAAACCTACTTTAAAATGATAAATGGCAAATTCAATCCATACATTATTGTAGAGAACATTCTTGTCTTTATTCTTAATCAGTTAAAACCTGAGTTTAAAGCAAAAGAATATACTTGCTAGTAAAGTGTTGATTACCAGCAGCACGTATAACATTATAGAAAAGAAAATGTTCTTTTACTCTTGTACTAATTTATTGATATTCTTCAACGGTGACTTTTTTTTTTTTTTTTTTTGAGATGAGTCTTGCTCTGTCACCCAGGCTGGAGTGCAGTGGCGCGATCTCGGCTCACTGCAAACTCCGCCTCCCAGGTTCACGCCATTCTCCTGCCTCAGCCTCCCCAGCACCTGGGACTACAGGCGCCCGCCACCATGCCCAGCTAATTTTTTTTGTATTTTTAGTAGATGGGGTTTCACCGTGTTGGCCAGGATGGTCTGGATCTCCTGACCTCGTGATCCGCCCGCCTCGGCCTCCCAAAGTGCTGGAATTACAGGCGTGCGCCACCGCACCCGGCCATAATGGTGACTTTTAAAGACAGACTTAGGCCATGAAAAATGTACTTCATTCTAAAAGACCCATTTTGAGTCTCGATTTTCTCATCAATAACCTGGAAACCACACTACTCAGGCGCTGTCATGTGGAATTCTGTGTGTAAATAACTACTTCTCAAACACAGAGGACTTTCCTTGAGGATTACTATATCTTTGTATAAACTCAGGTTTTTTTGTTTATTTGTTCTCTTCCAACACAAAGCAGAGCCTACTTCATCTATACAGACTCAAGGTAAAAATAATTCTTCACTATCTTCCCTAGTTGCTTTAATGTGTTAACCACCTTACTATTAAAAAAAAAAAGTATTTTACAAAGCCCAGATTTCTAAAATTGCCACATTTACCATGAAAAGGTACCTTAAAGAGTTCAAGTATTGCTACCATAAAACAAATGTTACTTATTCTGCAGTGAAGAGGAAAAAAAAATCAATGTTTCTGTCTCTCAGACATACACATTTCCACATCATATAATCATTCCAAAAAGTACTTGACTGTATTCCAATAAACTTAAAAATTCCTAATAAACATAAAAAGTTATTAAAGTTTCCTGGTCAACTGGGTAGACTGGCATTAGGAAACCATTGGTGATGTATCAATAAATGGTTTTGATATAGATGAAAGCCAGACTGCAAGATATTAGAAAGGGAGTGGGCAGAACAGGAGTGAATGCCACAAATGCAAGCTGCCCTGTAAAAGAAATGAGCAGTAACTTTCTGGCAAGACAGAGTAGAAGAAAGTTTCCTTGGGATGAAAAGTTAGTTCCCCCCAACTTTGTAAGTCAAGAGAAGGGGGCTAATGAGCAGTCTGTATTACAAGATCACAATCGAACATTCAGTAAACGTGTACAGTACAATATGTAACACACAAGGTATGGGGAATTTATGAATGAACCAAATCACTTTGGCAGAAGGGATCGACCATGATAGACATGAAAATGTTTTTCTTCTTTAAATGGTTATTTTCGTTGATTTACAGTTGCCTATAGTGAGAAGCCTCTATTCTCCTCAATTAAACAACACTGGCAGTATCTGAGTAAGGTTTTTAGTCACTGAAGGAAGGTATATAAGCAGGTGGGATAAAAATACTGGGTTAGGTTGAAGTGATGATGATATAGAAGAGGTGCAGTGAGAGAAGTGCATAAAAAGAAAGGGAAAAGGTTGCCTCGAGATGTGTTAAAAGCCAGGAGAGATGAAATGGTGTTGTGAGCCTAAGAAACAGAGCAACAGTACTGAGACATGAATGATGCTGCCGGGATGCTTCGAGTTCATGCGTTCTCTCCGGGACACCCTGCTCTATTCTTGATTGGGTGTTTTTTTGTTTTTTTTTTTCTTAAAAAAAAAAAATCTCCTCTGAACCTACATACCTAGAATTCTATAACGTGGTATCACCCTCTCTTCCTTTAAAATTCATTTTCTTTGGTTAAGTCTACAGAAACAAAAAGAACAACTAGTGCAGATGCAGTTCAGACTGCTCACCAAATTTTCCAAAGTGACGTTGTGTCTCAGACTCTACAAATGAATGTATGTCAATTGTATCCCAATTAATAGCATGAGAAATTGTCTTGCTATGCACTGAAAGAACTCTCTGGAGTGCCAGCTCAGGGGCAGATGGGTACATGGTGATGGGGAATGGCAAGAATCACCTGTGCAGCTTTGTCAAAATACACATGGCAAAGCCCCACCTCCGCAAACAGTTTTAAACACATCACTTCCCCTTTCTATAATTCTCAGTTCCAAATTCCGAGTACAATAATCTTTCTAGGAAAATTTCCATCTCATACTACTTCACAGACAATATTCTCATCCGTAACAACACTCAAGGGTATGGCAAGTACGGGAGAAGTGTCAGAATGTGAAGTCACTGTAGAAATTAAGTTCCAGGGTACCTTGATGTTTTCTTTTCTAAATGTGAAGAATAAAATCATTCTGCCTACCTCAGGGTTCTATTTAGCTATGTTCTGACTACTTTTTGTTTAAGTTTCCACACGGCATAGAGATTTCTTATAACTATCCTATAAATTAGAATTATATTTTGGAGTCAGTGAAAGGATCTTTTTAGATTTAAGCAGCTGTGATACATTTCTAATCCTAGCTTTTAAAATGGCAGTATTAGGTCACCTTGCTGCTGCTCCCTTTTAGTACTGTAATTTCAAAAATGCACTAATGCATTTGTTTTCTCTCACTAAATGATATTATGAAGAACAAAGTTTTCATTTAAAACATGATTTGTTGCTGAGGTGGCTTACTGAAAAAAGAAACTTCCATCTATAGCCTAGATTTCTAAGTTTTAGAATCTCATGCAGACCTAAATAAAAAGGTGGTATCTTTGCTCCTTTCTAATTATCAAGAGAAAGCGTAGGATGAAGGATAAGAGGAGACTGGGAAAGCGAAGAAACACAAAGACAAGCCCCAACAGCATTGTCTACTCCCAAGAGAAACAAACTTTAAGTTTCAAGAAACAATTGCTCGCTGTCTGGGAGATGCTCAGGCATCAAACAATAAAGAATAGTCAACAGAGGCAAGAGGCCGAGCACGCTGCTGCGAGCCCGACTCTCTAATCCCCACAAGCTCCAGTAAAAGGGCCAGCTGTTGCCACCTCGCGTAGGGAGTCAGCAGAGCAAATTAACTGTGGGAGGAAAAAAAGCTGAGGATATTGGAAAATTCTAATTTACCAGCCTCTTTAAGCTATACTGCTTTTAACATTAAGGATATCAAACTATACCATTAAAATAGGCCTGTACAATGGTAGCCCAAGTGAAGGAATTTACCACTGTTTTCACATTTTATTGGTAAATGAGATACAGCTCTGAAGTATTCAGTCTACTAAAGTGTATCTTCTCTCACATAAAGAACAAGAAATAGGAAGAAATACACTGCAACTTCTAATAAGTTGCATTTTCAATCCAGCTCAACAAAAAGCCTCAACTTAAAATAACAGCCACCATTATGCTCAATTAAAGATTCTATAGATTTGATTAATATACGTTATAGCTGAACTTTAGGATTCTAAGTAGGAACACAACCTCACTGAAAAACTCTACATATGGGGCAACTTAGACACTACTTACCCATGGTGGAATCTGATAAAGTATATCTAGAGACATGTTTACAAGTCATATAAAGAAAATTAACTTCCCTTGGTTTGCTTAGTGGTTTCATGCACACTGTACTGTTCATTTACCCAGATGTTCTATCAAAGTTTTCATACAATTTGAAAGATGCTTTTATTATAGGAAGTACCTGTGGTAATAATGATTATCTTCATCATTATCATCATCATTAACATGTACATCTCTCCCATCAACTCTGTGAAGGACACTGGTAACTATAGAAGCTTCTCAATATAAAGGACAATTTTATGTAATCATATTTTCCAAAGGCTTGAGTTTTTTCCTCCCTCCCAAATTATTTTGGCACGGTAGTTAAAAGACCCAGGCCCAAATCTCAGCTTTAGCATCTATTACCTATGGGTTTCTAACCCTCCATTTCATCTGTAAAATGAGAAAAATAAGTACGTAACTCAAAAGTTGTGAGAATCAAATGAAAATTCACATAAAGCATTTAACCTAATATCTGGCACAAGAAAAGTATTCAAATGTTATTTTACATTCATAAACAGTTTCAAGTTTTTACACAAAATTAAAAGGAATTTATTGTAAAATAAGGAGAAAAGACTCCTTAGGTTTTTTATTTTATTTTTTTTTATTTTTTATTTATTTATTTATTTATTTTTGAGATGGAGCCTCGCTCTGTTACCCAGGCTGGAGTGCAATGGCACAGTCTCGGCTCACTGCAACTCTGCAACTTCTGCCTCCCGGGTTCAGGCGATTCTCCTGTCTCAGCCTCCTGAGTAGCTGGAATTACAGGCACCCGCCACCATGCCCAGCTATTTTTTGTACTTTTAGTAGAGACGGGGTTTCACCATGTTGGCCAGGCTGGTCTCAAACTTCTGACCTGAGGTGATCCACCCGCCTCGGCCTCCCACAGTGCTGGGATTACAAGCGTGAGCCACGGTGTCTGGCCAAGACTCCTTAGGTCTTAGAGCAATCTAAATGATCAGTAATGCCCCTTGAATGTGTCAGTATCAGTGAGTCTCTGATTACATGCACAGAGAATAAAAAGTGTAACAGGCTTTAGTGAACAAGAGTTCCAAGCAATTTCCATGAAGGTCCAAAACCTCACGATAACCTAGTGAACGGTGGATACAATGTTCATAGAACAAACGATAAATTCCACACTGTACTGGTGAAACTTGGCTTAGCAGCAAACACTACTACCAATTGTTATTGGTGCCCAGATACTTAGTTTCTGAGGTAGAATGGGGCGAAAAACAAATTCCACTTATGATGACAATTATAAGATAGATTTTATGAATCATAAAATAGATCATAATAGAACAACTTTGAATTGAGCCATAGCATACCAATCTTCATCTCTCTAAAGAAAGTATTCTAAAGTTGTAGTCTATTTCAATAAACAGATTGGACACATTACTAAAACTTAACACTGGGACTCCAAATAGATTTTATCTAAGTTGACACCAAACTTAAAATATCAATTTAAAAAATCCTTTGAAACTGAATTTTCTACAAAATCAAAAGAATTTCATGAAGTCCTAATGGGCATATTTTAACACCAGACAATTCTAAGTATGGGTACATACTGCAAACAAGAAACTAAGGTAGAAAAATCAGCTGCATATCCTATTAGATTATCCATGAGGTAACTCAGTCTTTCAGTGTCTTCAGGGATGATGTTTTCAAAAGTCTCGTTTTCTCTAAAGTACTTTCACATGACCCTAATCCATTATTAGTTATAAAAACAAAATTAAACCCTTTTTTAACCTTTTATGCGAAAACAATTTCAGACTTACAGAAAAGTTGCAAGACCACTACAACAATCATATTTTTCCTGAAACATTTGTTGTAATCATGCGTTATCATCCGCAAATATTCTACTGTGTATTAGCTATGAATAAGGGTATTTTCCAAAATAATCCCAACTTAATCAAAATTTAAAAATTAACACTGATTTATTACTACAATGGAACCCTCAGATCCCCTTCAAATTTCACTAACTGGCCCATTAATGTCCATAGAGCGAAACGATCCAATCTAGGATCACACATTGCATGTAGTTTTAAGTCTCTTCCAACTGGGGCAGCTCTTCACTCTTGCCTTCTCTCATGATCTTGATGCATTTGAAGATTACAGGCCGGTTACTCTGCAGACTGTGCTCTAACTTGGGTTTGTCTCATGTATTGTTATGACTGAATTTAAGTTCTACATCTTTGGTAAGAAGATACTAGAAGTACTTCAGGAGTCTTCTTGCATTTTAGAGGATGGCATATGGTTTTGATCTGACCATTACTGATAATATTAACTCTGACCACCTGCCAGGCTTCATCCACTGTAAAGTTACTGTTTTCCCTCTTGTAATTAGTACATATTTTCTGAGAACATATTTTGTGTGATGACATAAACATCCCTTTTTGCATCACTGGCTTTATTCCCTTATTTATGTAATTACCAATGTATGGATTCCTATTTCGTTCAATGAGTTACAGTTTGTTACTGTCATTATTTTGGGGCCCAAATTGTCCCCAGCCTGGCCAGTTGGAGCCTCCTTCAGAGGGTTTCTGTGACCTGCTGACATCTCCTCATCTTTCAAACACTCCCTTCCTTTCTACACCCACAGGCTCATCCTGTCCCTTCCCTCCTCCAGCTATGGAATCCACCGTATCTCCAAAGAATCCTGGAAGAGCCTCTCCTGAGACAAAATCATGTGAGCTCCTTTTTCGTTTCTTCAATTTTCCTAACTCTAGCTTTATGGTTTCATTTCAATAGTGAACACAGTGTATCTTCTCCAGGATGTGAAAGAAAAATGTATTACTACTACTTATGTACTCATCTTAAAGGGCAGTCAGGGCTGGGCATGGTGGCTCACGCCTGTAATCCCAGCACTTTGGGAGGCCGAGGCGGGCAGATCACGAGGTGAGGAGATCGAGACCATCCTGGCTAACATGGGGAAACCCCCTCTCTACTAAAAATATAAAAAATAAGCCAGGCGTGGTGGCGGGTGCCTGTAGTACCAGCTACTCGGGAGGCTGAGGCGGGAGAACCGCCTTGCAGTGAGCTGAGATCGCGCCACTGCACTCCAGCCTGGGCGACAGTGGGAGACTCCGTCTCAAAAAAAAAAAAGGTTGGGGGGGAGTCTCCAAAGTAATGAAATGATTTAAAATCGTACAAGCTTAAAACTGGCAAAAAATATGAATGCATCAACATTTTAACAATCTATACAATATTCTGTAACATGTTGAAACTGTAGTAAAAACTTGATTGCCTCCCTTTCTCCAAATCCAATCAACCAACACACTATGTTCCCATTGAACAGGCTATACTAGAAACTTTGATCCTTATAATACATTAATAAGTTAAATTTTGAAAGTTTTCTGGCGGAAGTATCCATGACCCTATTCTGAAGTGTCAGACCAAAGATCAACAGTAAGGAAAAGGCACTCTCCAGTCTTTTCCAGCTAATGGAAAAGTCACGGCTCATCTCCTTAAGGGTGACTGATGCAGCTGAGTCACTGGCAAAACCCTTGCTTCCAAGGACATTATTTGGTACATTAACACCATCATAATTTTATATGTACAAAAGTAGTAAATCATTTCAAGGGAGTTATATGACTGCTTTCTCAGGAAAACCAGCAGTAGAACATAAAACTTGGCTTGACAGTGTACATATCTGAGTTAGTAATCCACTTTCTTTAAATAATCAAATTGGGAGCGGAGAGTAATGGGGTTGCAAAGCCTCTATTAAAAACATAAGAAAAGATACTTATGATTTTCCAATCACTTAAAAATGTGTTATGCTGGTAAAATTCATTGAATTGTTTCACTGTCTTGATAATTATATCATGAGGGATATAAATATATTTGTATACACTGTGACAGTGATATACCTCTTCCTGTAACGGTACTAATTTAGCATGAATTATGAACCGGGGACTTGCAAATGTTTGCAGAAGTAATTCTAACAATCCTGAGAAATGACCACTCTAATAGTCATTTTACAAATAAAGAAGCTAAGGCTCTGGGAGATCCCCTGCCGAAGAGGACACAGCTAGTGGGAAACAGCAGTTCAGATTTGAGCACTCATCTTCTACGTTAGCACAGACTCAACTGTATTGCCACGGTGGCGTGAAAAAACCAACAGTGACAGAAAATGAAAATAAAAGTTAAAATGAGATATGTTGCAAAAGAAGAATATTTAAAGGAAGGAAGAAAAGGAAAGGAGAAAGCAGTGCAGAGCTTAGATTATTACTAGAGGGAGAGAATGAGACTACAAGGGCTGATGACAAGGGGAGAGCACGCTGCGCAAGGACAGGGTATAACATAGAAGAGCCCTGCCTGGTTTCTTCAGGATATTCCTACTGATGGTATTGCAATCATACAATTCAGCTTAGAAACTGCTTTTAAATTTGCAGAACTTCTTCCTAATTTATTAATAGTATCTGCTTTTTTTTCTTTTAGATATCAGAGAACTAGTAAGACAGCAAATTTAAGTACACATTGAAAGGAAAAAACACTTTGTTACATGAAGCTGAAGTAAGGGAAACTTGTAACAAGACAGGCTCAAACAGAGGTACCAACTACAGGTATTTTATTTTTATTTAATAACAATAATGTTTCACTGATTTCCTTGAGTTCTCAAAGATCTAAGTAAGTTTTAGTATGCAATCCTATCTTAAAGCTAGGAACCTACAAGAAAGAACCAAATATCCCCCCAAACAGTGACAAAGTGATTATTAGTAGGGCCAAGCTAGGAGGGTGGGAAGGGGAAGCCATGGTAGCCTACTGTAGGTGTTCATGCCTGACCTGGGTTTCAGTGGGTTCACATGGGGCTCTTGGTAGCCCGGTCCAGTAAGGAGAGTGTCTCTGCAGGAGGGAGGCCTGGTACAGGCTGGTGAAACACAGGCAGGATAAAGAGGGTATCTCCACAAAGGCATGGTCTGGCTTCAGGTGAGGAGGGAATCTGTGTGGGGTCGGGCAGGGGCTAGCAGGTGGGAAGGAGGAGATGGGGAGGCACCTGGCACAAAGCGTCAGAGCAGAGCTCAGTAAAAAGGACTCCATGAAGAAGAGCAACCTGGCGTGGATGAAGGAGCCCAGACAAGGTGAAAGAAGTGTCAGTGCCGGGTGCGGCGCCATGTGGTGGCCTGGTATGTAGCGCTGAGTCCAAGCTGGGGAAAAAGAACATTTCTGCAATGGAAAAGGACACGTCCTCATTCAAGTTTGGTTATGTATAGGAGGACTGACCAAAATACGAAAATATATAAAGGATACTAGAAGCCTCTTTTCTATCAGGAAAGGGAGTGACAAATATCGAAAGGGAGAATACTAGAACAAACCCTGTAATGCTGGATTAAAATGGGAAGTATCAGCATCAACTCACAGTTTTTAATATATAAATATACACATGATTTAGGAATACAGATGTCAGTGTGTGTATATTCACCTGCACATACACAAACATACACAACACTTACTTCCTAGCTCTTTCCACTGAGAAACCAGGGAACAGTGATATTCCAATAACAGTGAGCATATATAATTTCTAGGTCTCCATTTCTAAACACTGTTCTTCAGAAAAAGGAAGCTGGGTCAGGTATTGAGCCTGGGACATCTTGTTACATGGAGGGATAATACTGGGACAACGGGTGAAACTTGAAAGGGGTCTGAGAATTAGATATTGTAATTTATCAGCGTTTGTATGAGAAAATCTGTTTCTAAGAACTATACATGAACCTACTTGGAAGTGATAGGACTTAAGGTCAGCAACTTACTCTCAAATAGTTCAGAG